>NW_006408787.1:1412806-1425610 GCF_000296735.1 Chrysochloris asiatica | reverse complement strand
CAAGGTTGTATCATCTGCATATCACAGGTTGTTAATGAGTCTTGCTCCAATCCTGATGCCACGTTTTTCTTCATAGAACCCAGTCTCTCGTATTAAGGGCTAACAAAGTCAAAAACACATACTACATTATATAGCCCAATTTCCAAGAACTGAAGACAGCTGGAGTTGGAGTTCAATCATTCATGGCTATGTAAAGAAACTCCAATCCCAACAGTGTATACTGAAGTGCAAATGAGTTTTCTGGTTGATGATCCACGAAACCAAGAAGATAATGTGTGTCACTGTAGTCCCAGTGTGGTGCTGTAGGATAAGCACTGGGCTGCTAACTGAAAGGTCAATGGTTCATGCCCACCAGCTGTTCCTTGGAAACACTATACAGGGTCACTGTGAGTCAGAAATGACTGGACGACATTTAAGAACAAAAACACGAGACACTGAAAGAGCCTAGGTGGTGCTGTAGGATAAGCACATGACTGTTAACTGCAAGACTGATGTTCTAAACCCACCAGCCACTCCATGGGAAACAGATGAGGCTTTCTGCTCCTGTAAAGATTTACACGTAGCCTTGGAAACTCTATACAGTGTCACACTAAGTAGGAATTGACTTGACAGTGAATTTTGTATGGGGACCTTGCCCTATGCATCTTGCCTTTATGGTCTTCCTAGTTTTTATCCTTTATAATAAAATTTTACTCTTAAATACTTCATTATCTTAAATTCAGAGTTGTTCTAGCAAATTATGGAACCTAAGAAGGCAGTAGCAATCCAAAATTTGTAGCCCGTTATTCAGAATTACAGGTGCTCTTAGGAATCTCTGAGCTTCCAGCTAGACAGTTAAGCCTTGGGCAAGCTCTATAGCCTTAATATGTAATGTTTATATCTACTCTCAGGAGTTAGGGTCAGAAATGCATTCCTATTAGTTTCAGAATAGAACCGGATGGATATATTTAAGAATATTTCACTAAACATAAACAAAGCTATATTAATAAGGCTCAGTGATATGTTCAGCAGTGACACATCATAATCCTAGGTTAAAAACTGTGATTTTCATAGGCCATAAATAATTGTGAGCCAAAGGTGGGGCCTGGGGGAAGAAGACATCTTACTTAGCTCTTGCAGTCTTCGTAAGTACATTCTATCTTCCTGAGCTTCTTGCATTTGAAGATAAAAGCGCAAAGTTGATTTGTCCATAGCAAACCAGCCTTTTCTCCACAGATCCAGATCATGGCAGTCTTTGTAGAAGAGTTGACCAATCAAATCATAGTCAGCTTCTGTTAAGTTTTCAGCAACAAAGGGAACAAAATGCTGTTAAAACAAATACAGAAAGGTAATAAAGACAGTGAAAACAAGAAATCTCTTCCTTTTTACACATATGGGGTGGGGGGAGTGGAAAACTAATCTTTTTTACAACTATTTTAAAGACTTTTAAATAAACCAAAATTTCAAAACAATGATCTAAACTTGTTATCAGTCTTAAAATTAAACAACTATAATGGATCTTTAAATGGCAGCCCTTTAAGCATGTTTCCTCAGTACATAGCTATGTTGTTGTTGCTAAATGCTGTCGAGTCAGTTCTGATTCATAACGATTCTGTGGTTTAAACCAACCTTTTGCTCCAGTACTTCATCTCACAGCTCCACACCAAGAGCTATAGAGCAGCTGCTATTATCAGGCAGTGTAGAGCCGGTACACCTCATAGCGACCCTGTATAGACTTTATGAGGCAGAAAAAGTTCTCTTTCTCTTGTGCCGTAGTTAGTGGGTTTGAACTGCCAAATTTGTGGTTAGCTGTCCAGTATTTGTCCTACAGCACTATGAGTGCTCCTTTATAGAGGGGTTCTTGTTGCCGTTAAAGGGCTATTGAATCAATTCCAACAAACAGTGACCGGCTATAGAGTTTCCAAGGAGCAGCTGGTGAGTTTGAACCACTATCCTTATGGTTAGCCAACCAGTGTTTATCTTACAGCACAATGCAAGAACTCCATATCAAGGGGATGTGTGCTATCAAGTTGGTTCTGACTAATAGCCAAACTGTATACGGTTTCTGAGGCTGTAAATCTTTGCAGGAGCAGAAAGCTCGTCTTTCTTCCACAGTGCAGCTGGTTGCTGTCAGCAGCCCTACATGTAATCCACTACATTTCCAGGGCGCCTCATACAGGGAAGATGCTGTTGTTGTTAAGGGCTATTGAGTTGATTCTGACACATAGGAACATGTATAGAGTTTCTGAGGAGCAGCTAGAGCGTATGCACCACTGACCTTATGGTTAACAGTCCAGTGCTTATCCTACAGTGTGACAACAGGACTCCATATCTAGGGGTGGTTGTCATGGTGGCTATGTGCCACGGAGTCAGTTCCAACTTACAGTGACCCTGGTATAGGGTTTCAGAGGCTATAAATCTTTACAGGAGCAGAAAGCTTCATCTTTCTCATACGGAACAGCTTGTAGATTTGAACTGCAGCCCAACTTGTAACCCACTGCATTACCAGAGCTCCTTATATATAGGGGTGGTTACTGTTAAGTGCTCTGGTAGCGTAGTGGTTACGAATCGGGCTGTGAACCTTAAGGTCGGCGGTTCGAAACTACCAGTCGCTCCGCGGGAGAAAGATGAGGCTTTCTACTCCCGTAAAGATTTACACCCTCGGAAACCCTGTACAGGGTCGCTATGGGTCGGAACCGACTCGACGGCACTTAACAACAACAACAACTGTTAAGTGCAATCAAGTTGGTTCTGACTCATAGCGACCCTGAATAGGGTTTCGAGAAGTGGCTGTTGAATTTGAACTGCTAACCTTGTGGATCAAATTGACCTTGCAGTCCAGTGCATTATCTCACAGTGCCACACTAAGACTCCATAAACAGGGGTTGTTGCTAAGTGCCCTCAAGCACTCCACACACAGGGGTTGATGCTGTTGTTGTTAAGTGCTGCCAAGTCAGTTCAAACACATAGCAACTTCTCTGCTAACAGCTCTAGAAAAGTAATTCTTAACCTTTTTCAACAACAGTCTTTTAAAATCTAATAAAGTATAGACCAGAGTTGTAATAAACTTTCGGGTAATCATGAAGCTCATCCACACAGACTCTATGTTACAAATTTTCTCTGGATTGAGGATGTTGTTGCATGCCATCTAGTTGATGCTGACTTATAGCAACCCCTTGCTACAGAACAGAGCAGAATGGTCCCATGGATTTTCCCCTAGGCTGTAAGCACTGGACCACAATGTCGGTTTGGACCACAAGATCCATAGTTCAAACTCACCAGTTGTTCCTTGAAACTCTATATAGTCCCTGTGAATTGGAACCAACTTGATAGCATTTAACAATAACAACCACCACTTTTATGAGGAACCCACTGAGTCTATAGGACAAATCACAAGACAGTAAGTTTGAGCCCATCAGCTGCTCAAGGTAGGCCAGATAAAGCTTGCTGCTTCTGCAAAGATTTACAGTCTAGAAAACTCTACACAAGGATGCTATGAGTGCACTTAACAACAACAATCTTTATGGAAAGAGATCACCAGGTCATTCTTCCATGGAGTCTCAGGTGGGTTCAAACTCTCAACTTACAGTGAGCAGTTAAGAGTTTAATTATTGTCCCACCCACGCTCCATGAATTTAAGATAATCTGATATTTAAATACCTTGGTTATTGCCTCTGTCCATTTTCTTTGTGCTTGAGATGTTTCTGCTCCAAATGAAAACACACGTTCTGAAGGTAAGTAGATCTCAAAGGTAAAGATGGGCCTATAGGTTATATAAATAAAAAGTTATAATCAATATTGAATGTTTGGCTCTCAGGACGACAAGTAATGCAAAGTTCAACCTTCATTATATTAAATTGCTTAGAAAAATGAGATCATGCAGTGAAATCTATTATTCTGTTGATAGTTTGCATTTTATCTTAGTGAGCTAAATGAGAACACAATGGATCAGACCAAAGGAATACTTAAGTCACTCTACCACATGACTGCACCACATACTTCACCTGTTATCTGACATGACAAAGGACTCTCCTCAATCTCATCTTCTCTTCCAACCACTCCTTAGTGGCTACAAGTCGGGTTGCTAACCTCAAGGTCAGCAGTTCAGAAATACCAGTTGTTTCGCAGGAGAAAGATGAGACTTTCTGCTCCCGTGAAGATTTACAGCCTCGGAAACCCTAGACAGGGTCGCTATGAGTCAGAACTGACTCCACGGCACACTACCAGCATCACTACCACCTTCTTGGTTCAGCATGACTAACTTATTTATGTAAACATTGTCCCAATAGTTCTCCGGTAAGCCCTCTTCTGGTCTGTCTTTACAAATTTTCCTCAAGCCATCTTACTCCACCCCAAAAAGTCATCTCTTTACATTAGACAAAATTAAAGTAACATCACCTGTGTTGAATTCTCTCCTGAGTTCCCCACCCCAAACTCCAACTGTTTTCTAAAACTCACTAAACATATATTCCTTTTACCTCAAACAGGAGCCCTGGTGGTACTGTAAAATAAATACTGGACTTGGCTATACAGACAATGAGGAAGTATACAAATTAGTCTTTTAGGAAGCTCTATAGACTTCTTTAAGGAGCTTTGGTAGTGTAGTGGTTACGAATTGGGCTATGAATCACAAGGTCAGCAGTTCAAAACTACCAGCTGTTCGGCGGGAGAAAGATGAGGCTCTCTGCTCCCGTAAAGATTTACAGCCTCGGAAACACTGTACAGGGTTGCTATGAGTTGGAACCGACTCCACGGCACATAACAACAACAACAATGGACTTCTATAACCGAGTCCAAACTTTATAAAATACTATTTAAGTAGACTTTCAGAATCTGATAGCAACAATTATCTTTAGCCTTGTCTCTTTGTAGAAGCTCTCCCTACGCATCTATTTGTATCTGTTACATTTCTCCAAGGTTGTTATAGAGTCTTGGTACGGCACGATAGGATATGGCCTAGACCGTGACATCAGTTTGAATCGCAAGGTTGGCAGTTCAAACCTACTAGTTGCTCCTCAAAAATCTCATGCAGGGTCCCTATGCATCAGAACTGACTTAACGGCATTTAACAACAAGAAGACTGATATATTTTAAATATTTATATGCTAAGGCTAATTTTAACTTGCAAAGTATTTGTTAATTAAGTCACTTACTAAAATGAATGCATTGATTTTAACATTCCATGGTAAGCCATATTAAATTTATTCTTCAGCTAGGATAAAAGGACTATTATGTTTAAACAACAACCAAAAAAAAAAAAAAATCAACTAAAAATCAGCTTTGTTCCCATTTAAAAAAAAAAAAAAAAATCCAACTAAATTTACTAGAAAACAATAATTATCTCAACTAGTTCAGATAAGTCATTATGCTTGATATAATTTTATGGAAATATCAGAGCTTTGCAAATCATCCCCTTTACCATACAAAATTAATATTAAAATACTATGGCATGTAATTCTTTTAGATATTAATATTTGTACTTTCAAAATTATTTATATCAGAACATTTTACAAGAAACTTTCACACCTATGATCCCAGATGGTCTGTTTCCAACAGTCCTCATAAAAAATCCATTAAATTATTTTGGGAGTCAAATATGTTAAACAAATAATACTTAACCTTTTTCACTGAAAAATTTTCAGACCACTAGAATGGCAAAGTAGAGCTTACAGAAGTTACCACTTGAATATGCTATTAAATATACTTAATATTTTGTTTACTTTAACGCAAACATATCTTCAACGACTAGTACCTTTTGTGGTCTTCTTTAGTCATGGTGGTGGTGTGTCACTGAGTCAGTTCTAACTTACAGCAACCTGTACTACGTTTCGGAGGCTGTAAATCTCTACAGGAGCAGAAGGCCTCACCATTCTTCTGAACTGCAACTGGTAGACTGAAACTGTAGAGCTTGCTGTTAAGAGTCCAGCTCGTTATCCACTATGTTAAAAGAACTTCTTGATTTAATCATAATTCTCCTTAAAATAATGTATCAAGTTGCCAATTGGATTAAATTATTTTACAAAATAAACGTATCATAAAAGTATAATAATGTTCAAAGACAGAATGTTATAAGTTGACTAAGATTAGGTGAATACACGTTAGCCTTCCATATCACCTATCATAACATTTAGTTTTTTCCTAGTTTTCACTGAATTCCTAAGGCTCATGCAGAAGTCACAAAATCAGCAACAACAAAAATCCTATTAGAAGAAACTAGTGAAGAAATGAATTGATAAGAAAGTTCTGATTACCCTGGTGGGATAGATACCTGAAAATGCTTTTTACCTTTTAACTCTTTAATGTTAGACCTACCCTGTACTTAAGTAGAAGTCTTCTTTGTGTATAGCCAGACAGATAACTTCACTGATATTAATGGTGCCGTTGGGTGTGGTAGACTTATCATTGTCATAGTAGCTCAAGAAACCTCCTTCCAAAACACACCACTTTTTATTTGTCTCTGTGAATTTAAAACAAATTGATTAAATAAAGTCTATTGCATGCACTTTTTAAAAAGAATCATGATTTTGACTTATGACTAGATTCAAATAAATAGATCAATTGCCTATTTTGTACAGAGTATACAATCACTGCATGGGATATAAAGTTGTTAAACTCTATGCTCTCAAAAAACGTAGTGTAGTAGCTAAGGCTATGTTGTTGTTGTTAAGTGTCGTCGAGTCTATTCCATCTCATGGCGAATCTGCACAGGGTTTCCACAGAGCAGATGGTAGATCTTAACTACCAACCTTGTGGTTCGTAGTCCAATGCTGATCCTACAGCCCACAGCATGTTGACATATATTATTACTAATTTTAAGTTGTAATGTATTTTCTAATAAGCAACTTACTAAAATGAATTCATTTATTTTAACATTCCATGGTGAGCCATATTAAATTTACTAATCAGCTAGGAAAAAAGCACTATTATGATTAAACAAAAACAAATCAACTAAAAATCAATTTTGTTTCAATTAAAAAAATCCAACTAAATTTACTAGAAAAAAATAGTTACCTCAACTGGTGTCAAATGAAAGATACATATAATAAATAGGAATGTAGAATCTAATTGTGCATATTCTGATGAGAGACAAATGACATAGCTCTTTAAAAAGTGGGTACAAACTCCCTTTAAGTTAGAAATCAGGACTTGAGGAAACTGAGTTCTGCAGGATTATTATTACTGTAACCACTTATTGAGTCTTTTTTTAAGTGAAAATGGACTATAAGTCAGCTAAGGCAGGTACAGATATTATATTAGAGGGCTAGCAGAAGAAACACTTTGACAGAAAATCTTCACATTTCTATTTATTTGAAAAGAAATAAAAGCTTTAACAAAATTATGTTGAATTACATTGGTCTACTTAGGCCAATTCAGATATACTCTTCTGATTTTAACTTTAAGAGATGTCAAAACCTCTATGACATGCACTGTGCTACAAAAGTCTTACTATTAATCAGTTGTCATGACACATCCAAATGGTTACCATTCAGGATTCATCTGTGTGAAACACTGGAGCTTCACAAATTGTCAAGGGGATGGACTAGGCAGAGGGGGTGGGTACTGCTCATTCTTTATTTTAATCCTGACGCTTAGATCATAGAATGAAACATTATTCTGAATAAGTGAAAAAAGCCAGAGATTATTTATTTAAGTTTTATTATGGAATAATTTTCTAGTCTACAGCTGAGGATCTTGGTTGTCAACTATCGCTTTCCTGTAGGATATAGTTCAGCAGCCTCTGGGGAGTGCAAATGGCTAAGAAATCAAGCATTATCTGAAAGGCTGGTTCCCAGGCACTTCCCAGAGGTGCCTGGGAAGATGGACTTAGTGGTCTGCTTACAAAAGGTCACAGCCTTAAAATCTCTATGGGGCAGTTCTACTTTTTACATATGGGTTGGAATCAGCTTGATGGAAACCAGCAACAGGACATACCTAAACACAAAGGTTAATTGAGACTAGGAACACTTGTGCTTGTGTATACACCCTTCACAATGTCAACTCCATTCAACCATATTTATGTGCTATGAAATATTTTTTTTATGGGGAAGCATTTCCTTTTTAAATTTAGATTCTTGCTAGTAATACAAAAATTATATTATTATAAAAACAACAATTTATACAGTAACTTAAAGATCAGACATTTAAGAAAATACCAAAGTACTCAACCACAACCAGAGAAGAAAAGTCCAATCACCTCATTCCACTATCAAGCAAAATTTTATTCTAAATTTTCAGTCTCTGTCTTGAATGGGTGGCAAAACTTCAAGTAGAAGGTAAGGATTTATAAATGCAAATTTGAGGGATTTTGCCCTCCAAGGAAGATCAGGAGAAGTCTTACAGTTTATTCCAGTGTTGGATGTTCCAACATGGTTTCCATGTTAGGAGTTTTGACAATTCCATCACTGCCAGGATTAAGATTTTATACACCATCTTTACACGTTAAAAAAAAGACTCTATTCCATGTTATTGTTAGGTGCTATCCAGTTCATTCCAACTCATAGCAACCCTATGCACAATAGAACAAAACACTGTTTGGGACAGTGTGCAATCCTCACAATTGTTGCTCTGGTTGAGCCCATTGCTACTGCCACTGTGTCAATCCATTTGGTTGGCATTCTTTTTCTTGTTCACTGACCCTCCACTCTACCAAGCATAATGTCCCTCACTAGGGAGTGATTCCTATTGGCGATATGTCCAAACTATGAGAGACAAGTCTATCCATCTTTCTTCTAAGGAACATTCTGGCTGTACTTCTTCCAAGGCAGATTTACTTGTTCTTCTGGCAATTCATGGCACGTTCAATATTCTTCTCCAACATCGTAATTCAAATGCATCAATTCTTCTAACGTATTCCTTAATCAATGTCCAACTTTCACATGCATATGAGGCAACTAAAAAAATACCATAGCTTGGGTTTTGCCCTTAAACACTTTAAAGATGTCATGTGCAACAGATTTGCCTAATGCATTAGACTGTTTGATTTTTTGACTGCTGTTTATATGATGAGTATTCATCCAAGAAAAAAGAAGTCACTGACAACTTCCTTCTTTTCTCTGCTTATCATGGTATTATTTATTGGTCCAGTGGTGAGGATATTTGTTTTCTTTACATTGAGGTGCAACTTATCCTGAAGGCTGCCATATTTGATTTTCATCAGTATTTTAAGTCCTCTTCACTTTCAGCAAGCAAGGTTGTCTCACCTGAATATTGCAAGTTGCTATTAAGTCTTCCTCCAATACTGATGCTATACTCTTCTTCATATAATGCAGCTTCTCAAAATATCTGCTCAGCATACAAATTAAATGAGTATGGTGAAAAATTACAACCCTTGCACACACATTTCATGATTTTAAACCATTCGGTACCTCCTTGTTCTGTTCAAATGACTGACTCTTGGTCTATGTGCAGATTCCTCATGAGCACACTCAAGTGTTCTGAAATCTTTGCAATGTTATCCATAGCTTGTCATGATACATATAGTCGAAAGCCTTTACATAGTCAATAAAGCACAACTAAACATCTTGCTGGTATTCTCTGCTTCCAGTCCAGATCCATCTGAAATCAGCAATGATATCCCACATTCCATGTCCTCTCCTGAATCCAACCCAAATTTCTGGCAGTTCTCCTTTGGTGGACTGCTGTAATTGTTAATGTCAGTTTGTCATACTGTGGTTGTGTGTGTATTGTTGTGATGATGGAAGCTATAGGAGCAGTATATTAAATATAATCAGGGTGTTCCATGGTGGACAAGTTTCAGTAGAACTTCTGAACTAAGTCAGACTAAGAAGAAGGAGAGACAAACTAATTCTGAATGTTTAGTCATTGGAAATGCAGCAAAACGTTGTCACACATAGTACCAAAAAAGAAAAACATTTTGAATATCAGCAGAAAATTGTCAGATATAGTGAAAAACGATGAGTTCTTAAAGTTGGAAGGTACTCAAAATATGACTGGGGAAGAGCTGCCTTTTCAAAGTAGAGTTAAGAGTAATGATGTGACTGGAGTAAAGCTGTCAGGATTTTCATTTACTGATGGGGCACAACTCAAAATGGGAAGAAAGAACAGCAAACTCCATTAATAACTGGAACATGGAATGTATGAAGTATGACTCCAGGAAAATTGGAAGTTATCAAAAATGAAATGAAATCTATAAAGTTTAACATCCTAGGCATTAGTGAGCTGAAATGTACTGGTGTTGACTATTTTGATCTGACTATGCCAGGAAAAAACAAATTTAAAAGAAATGGCAAATTACACATCAACAAAAAGAACATTTCAAGAGCTATTTACAAATACAATGCTGTCTGTGATAGGATAATACTATATACTTACAAGGAAGATCAGTTAATACCACCTTTATTCAAATTACACAACAAGCACAAAAGCCGGTGATGATGAAATTGAAGAATTCTATCAATTTCTTTAGGCTGTAAGTGATCAAACTTGCAAACAAGATGTACTGATAATTACTGGAGATTGGAATGTGACGGTTGGAAACAAAGGGTCAGTAGTTGGAAAATATGGCCTGGGTGATAGAAATGATGCTGGAGATCACATGGTAGAATTTTGTAAGATCAAGAATTATACACTAATGACTGAAGATTAGAAAAGCTGTGGATGACATCAAGAACATCATATAGGAAGAAAGCAAAAGGTCATTAAGATAGGAAAGAAAGAAAAGACCAAAATGTGAGAAGAGACTGTGAAACATGTTCTCCAGTATAGAGAAGCTAAAGCAAATGGAAAAAAATGATGAAGTAAAAGAGCTGAATGGAAAATTTTAAAGAACAGCTTGCAAAGATAGCCATATAATGAATTTATATAAGACAGTCTTATAATGAAATTTTGTAAAAATAACTGGAGTCACCAAACCAACAAGAAAAAACACACTCAGCATTTCTCAAGCTGAAAAAACTGAAGAAAAAACCCCCAAAAAACTCAAGTCTCAACTTGCAAATATTGAAGTATTCCATGAGCAAAATACTGAATGATGCAGAAAGCATCAGACGATGACAAGTATATGAGCAGCTATCTAAGGGCAGCTATTGGTGTGTAGGAAACAAGAGTGATGAAAACTGAAGGGGCTTGGAAACAATGAGTCCCATAGACTTACAGTCCAACAGACTGAACATCAGAAAGCATGAACATCATCAGCCTCTATGACCTTGACATCAGCAGAACTAGATTGTGCCCTGCTACCTCTACTAACCACTTTGAAAGAGATCATATTATAAATTTAGGATAGCATGGGATTAAAATATGGAAAAACTTCAAATTTATAAAGATACCAGACTTACTGGACAAAAAGAGACTGAAGGAATCTGAGACTATAGCCTTGGTTGCCCTACACGTCTGAAACGAAACTGTTTCTTGTGGTTCAATTTTCAGCCAAGCATTAGATTGGTATATACAGCCAGAGTGCTCCTTGGAGGCCAAGATAGCCAAATTTTGTCTCTCATACTTTGGACATATTGTCAGGAGGGAGCAGTTGCTGGAGAAGGACATCATGTTTGGTAAGGTGGAGGGTCAGAGAAAAAGAGGAAGACCGCTAATGAGATGGATATGGTCAAGTGGCAGCATCGATGGACTCAAGCGTGCTAATAGTAGTGAGGTTGGCCCAGGATCAGGCAGTGCTTCGTTCTGTTGTGCATAAGGTCGTTATGGGTCAGTACCAACTCAATGGCACCCAACAACAACAAAAACAACATAATGAGGACAACACCAATAGTTAGGTAAGCACACCATGGAATGGTCAAGGATTCAAGATGAAAAGGGCAGCTTAAGGACAAGTTCAAAAGGGTTGGGAAAGAAGGAGGAATGAAAACAAGAATCGCAGGAAGGAAGTGGGATAAGTGATGTTACACAGAAAGGATTGCAATCCTTGAAATGAAACAAAAGTATATGCTTTTCTGAATGTAAACTTATGGTCAGCTCTGTGAAGTTTCGTTCAATTCACAATAAAACCCCTTAAAATGTATTATGGTGAAGAAAGGGTCCTAACTTTTAATATATGTACATAATCTGGGACAGATGAAATTAGTATTTTTAAATCACTGTCTCCACATTGACTTTCTAAACTCTAAAAGCTATGTAACTGATGGACAGAATTCAGAGTTCAGTTATAAGAGGAATTCACATTAGGATTCTTTTTCATTTCAAATAAATGTGTTTCCGCATGGCACAACATTCCTAAACTGCGCAAGATGGCTACAAGATGGGTAGTTATACAACAAAAGATCTTCAAAACTCCTCAACGCTAATTTATCAAATTAAATATAAACACAAGAATGGAGTTTTTAATAGGCAACATCAAACAACCCCCTCCCACTCTTTAAAAATCAATTATTATGTCAATAAATCAAGGTAAGGATAAGAAGGAGTGGGGGAAAGTGTGGTTGAGGGAGAAAAACAGAAAAGACAAATCAGGATGTTATTACGGAAATTTGTACTCAGGTTTAACAAGACTTATCGGTGTTCTTTTCATGAACATTATATTGAGAAAGGAAAAAAAGAAAAATACAGATCAGTTTTCATAACCAGAAGCTAGAAGAACTTCAAATCCTAAAAATCTGAACTCATAATTTGAAGTCTCTGTAACTCTCTGAAGGACTGCATGATTTTTATTCCCAGGCTTTTTTCTTCATTTTAAACAATTTTTCTCTCCAGCCCTTCTGACAAAAGCTGATGGAGGAGTATAGTCCAGGAGCTGGCCTTTCAGAGGCAGACATGACAACCATACTTTAACCTCTAAATCATTCCAAATGATTCTGTTGTGTTTTTTTGTTTTTTGTTTTTTGTTTTTCTTTCTGTAACCCTGATTCTCAA
>NW_006408787.1:1407668-1412407 GCF_000296735.1 Chrysochloris asiatica | reverse complement strand
CGAAATCTTTAAACAAACTGATGTAGCACTGGAGCTCCACGGCATACTACCACCACCACCATGGGTCTGAACCAACTCTATGGCACTTAACAACAACAATATGCAGAGTGGTAGCTGGAGGCTGGGGGTGACAGGAAGCAAATGTCAAACTGTTTCTTGGTAATTTAGCCTTTTCTTCTTCATTTTTAAGTAGGTTTTTTTTCTGAATAATGAGAATGTTTTGTCCCAGTGTTCATACATTTTTATGCCTAGATCATAAATAAATGCCCAGAATAAAACCAAAATATTACCATGGGACAGCACTTTTACATGGTGATAATCTGAACTTTTTGAAACAAGTTCATTCATTTACTAGGTAGGCACTTAAACAACAAGTATAGGCTGATACTGTTTTAGACACCAAAGATTTGATAATTCTGAACAAGCAAGAAAATGTTGATGCCTCAGTGGGCATAGTCTGCAGTTGTTAAGTGCTATTGAGTCAGTTCCAAATCACAGTGAGTCTGTATAGGGTTTCCAAAGAGCAGCTGATGGGTTTGAACCACTGAATCACCAATCTTTTGGTGCACAGTAATAGTACTTTTCCTATAGCACCATCTCAGTGGGAGGCAAAAAAGCCCTTATACTGGGTCACTGTGAGTCCAAACTGACTTGATGACAGTTAACAACAACAACAATGATATGAAAGAGCTGGTAATGGGAGTACACGTTAGCAGGGTATCAGAAGGGCTGCCGTAGGAGGCATTAGAATTGACTTTGGAGAGGTGAGAAGGAGCCAGGGTGGTGGAAAACTCTCCTGGAAGAGCAGATGGAAAGTCCAGAGGCCCCATGAGACGGGAAAGAAGATGCTGTTCCCAGAACAGAGAGGAACTCTGTAGGACCAGAGTGTAGAGACAGTGAAAGGAGATGAAATGGGGGAGAAATAAAAAGACTTTTCAGGCTATAATGAGGAATCAGGTTATATTCTGGAATGAGAAGCATCACTGAATTTCTTTGAGCAATCGATCTACATCTTTTTAAAAAGCATGCAGACTGCATCTTAGAGAACAGTCTGGGGGGAGGTAGGATAGATGCAAATTAGGAACATAGGAAGGAAATGATAGTGACAGAGACCAGTGTGATATCAGTGGAGATGGGGAGTAGCCAACTGATTCCGGATCTATTTAGAGCTTGAAATGATAGAACCTGCTGATAAATTGGATGGAAGAAATGAAGATAATCAGGGAATACTTTGAGAGGAGATTCTTTTCAAATGTAATCATTTCTATTGTGTTGTATAATCAAAAGACAAAAGCTCCAATTTCATATTTCTTGAAAAAGAAATGCTCCAAAGGAAGAACAACAAATTTATAATTAAATTAAACATACAGAGTATTCTCTGTTTTGTGGAAATAAGTAACAAAAGCATTCATAGTTGATTTCTAAAAAGTAAAATGAAAGAATGATTTACTCATAATACATCAACTTAGACACCAAGTGATTAAGAAGAACATTTTATTTCATGTAAAGGAAAACTGTTAATTGTATAAAAATTATAACCCCAATTTTGAAAAAGAAAAACTTAATTTTAGTCTACAGATTGCTTATGAATTTTTAAAAAGCTTTAACAAGAAAATGTTATACTTAAAATTTAGTACTTTGTATCTGTATATTTCTCCTTTTTAACAGTCAAGTAGAGCCACGGATTGATACGAACAGACAATGAACTTGGCTATTAACTGAACCGTTGCAGGTTCTAGTCCACCATGAGGTTCCTGAGAAGAAAGGTATAGTGAACTATTTCCAAAAACTCAAGCTTGAAAATTATGAAGTACTGTTTTATACTGTCCTATAGGACCACTGGAGTCCTAATGTGGCACTGTGGGTTAACGTGCTGAACTGCAAAGTCGGTTTGAACCACAAGGTCAGAGAGTCAAAATGCTCTATAGGGTCACTATGGGTTGGAACTGACTTGACAGCACTTAATGACAACAACAAAACAACATAGGGTTGCTACGTATCAAATTCAACTCACTGTCACACAATAGCATACTACCTAGAGGATTAATGCCATACCCTCTGAGGCTCTCAATGAAAACAAGCCATCTGTTAGCTTACAACAGCTTGTTGTTGTTACATACTGTCAAGTCAGTTCTGACTTATATGGAACCTATTTAGGGTTTCCAAGGAGTGGCTGGTAGGTATGAACCACCAACGCTGGGATTATCAGTCCAGTGCTTATCCTACAGCATGCCACATCAGGACTCCAATCTCTCTTTGTTATTGTTAGCTGCCATCGAGTCAGTACCAACTCATAGTGACTCTGCACAACAGGACGAAACACTGCCCAGTCCCGGGCCAACCTCACAACTGTTGCCACGCATGAGCCTATTGCTGCTGCCATTTTGCCAATCCATCTCGCTGGGGGTCTTCCTCTTTTTCTCTGACCTTCTCCCTTACCAAACATGATATCCTTCTCCAGTGACTGGTCCCTCCTGACAATATGTCCGAAGTATGAGAGATGAAGTTTGGCTATCCTGACCTCCAAGGAGCACGGTGGCTGCACTTCTTTCAACACACATCTGTTGGTTCTTTCGGCAGCCCATGGCACTTTCAATATTCTCCTCCAACACTATAACTCAAATGCAACAATTCATCTATGATCTTCCTTATTCACTGTCTAACTTTCACATGCCTATGAGATTATTGAAAACACCATGGTTTGTGTCAGCTGCACCTTAGTCCTCAAGCTGACATCTTTGCTCTTCAACACTTTAAAAAGGTCTTGTGCAGCAGATTTGTCTCTTTACACTTTGTATAATCCATGAAAAAATGTGATTATATTTCCTAGGCTACATTATTCAAATCAATGAGAATGGATGTACCATGTACATAAGGTATGAGTCTCACTCATTTTTATATTCCAAATGCATAATACACACTAATACAGATAGACAGAAAAATATCCAATCATGACTCTGTTCTAAGGTTGCGAAAAGGTGCTGGTGAATGGGTTCCAATTCATAGCGATATTCTCATAATCATTGTTAAGCTTGATGATTATATTACTGCTGCCACTGTGCCAATCTGTCTCATTGGGGAATTCCTTCTTTTTGCTGATTCTCCACTTTACCAATCATGATATCCTTCTCCATGGACTAATCTCTCTTGATGCATGGAGGGGACTGTAATCATTGGAATGGAACAGAATACGATGAGTGTAAAGCCGACATTCTCCCATGTAAACTACTACTCAATTCGTAATAAAACCTTAAAAAAAGCATAAGAATAAATAATATGGAAGGAATACGGTCACTGTACCCAAAATACATTTTAATCATTTCAAGACAGATCACATAATCAAGAGTCAATGGTACTGAAGGAAGAAGGCCAGTGCAGTGAAGACACTGGCAATGAACTCAGTTCCACTTACTGATGGAATAGAAATCGAAATCTTTAAACAAACTGATGTATCACTGGAGGCACTCATCCATCTTTGCCAAGAAATGTGGTCAACTGATTGGAAGAGATCCATATTTGTGAACATTCCAAAGAAAGGTGACTGAACTGAATGCATTTATCATTGAACAGTACCTTTAACATCACATGCAAGGAAAATTTTGCTAAAGATAATTGAAAAATGTTTGCAAAAGTACATTAACAGAGAATTTCAAGGTGTTCTAGCTGGAATCAGATGAGGACATGAAACGAGGGCTATCATTGCTGATGTCAAATGTATCTTGGTTAAAAGCAGAGAATACCAGAAAAAATGTTTACCTGTGCTTTATTGACTATACCAAGGCTTTTACTTTGTGGATCAAGACAAGCTATGGGTAACATTTCGAAGAATGGTTATTCCACAACATTTAATTGAGCTCATGAGGAACCTGTACATAGACCAAGAGGCAGTTGTTCAAACAAAACAGGGGGACAGTGAATACTTTAAAATCAGGAAAGGCGTGCTCTAGGGTTATATCCTTTCACCATACTTATTCAACCTATATTCTAAGCAAGTAATCTCAGAAGCTGGAATATTTGAAGAAGAATGTGCTATCAGGATGGGAGGAAAACTCATTAATAACGTGCAGTATGTCAATGATACAAAATTCCTTGCTAAAAGTAAAGAGGACTTAAACTACTAATGCTGATCAAACACCACAGCCTTGTGTATGGCTTGCATCTCAATGTAAAGGAAACAAAAATCTGCATCACTGGACCAGTAAAAAACATGAAGACAAGCAGAGAAAAGAATGAAATTGTCAAAGCCTTCATTTTGCTTGGATCCACAATCAACACTCTTGGAAGCAATAGTCAAGAAATCAAACAACATATTGCACTAGGCAAATCTGTTGCACAAAATCAATTTTAAGTGTTCAAGAGCAAAGATGTCAGTTTGAGGACTAAGGTGTACCTGACCCACATCATGGTATTTTCAGTAGTCTAATATGCATGGAGTCCTGGTGTGGCACTGTGGGTTAATGTGCCAGACTGCAAAGCTGTTTGAACTGCAAGGTCAGAGGTTCACCAGCTGCTCCTCGGGAACCCTATACAGGATCACTATGGGTTGGAATCAACTCGACAGAACTTAACAACAATAAAAAATATTCATGTGAAAGCTGGACAATGAATAAGGAAGACCACAAAAGCATTGATGTTATGGTGTTAGAGGAGAATATTAAAAGCACCATGGACTGCCAGAAGAACAAACAAATCTATGTTCGAAGAAGTAGAACCAGAATGCTCCTCAGAAGCCAGGATGA
>NW_006408787.1:1390977-1407445 GCF_000296735.1 Chrysochloris asiatica | reverse complement strand
GTGTCCATACCAAGGAAAAGAACTGGGTTTCCTATATCTTTGCAATAACCTTAGAACCTGAGAAAGAGTAGGCTAGCTTTCAACAGCCCTGGTGTGGCTTTGAAGGATAAACACCAGATTGCTAACCGCAAGGCCAGTGGTCCAAACCCATGGGTCTCTCCTCAAAAACCTTATACATGATCTCTGTGAGTTGGGACCGACTCAATGACACTAAAGAAACCCGGTAAGGTGATGGTGATGCTAAATGTCACTGAGTGGATTCTGACTCCCACTGACGTAGAAGTGCCTCACAGGGTGTTTCTGAGCCATGTCTTTCTCCTACAGAGTTGCTGGATGGATTCAAACTGACAACATTCAATTTCCAACTGTTAAGTGCTTAACCATTGTGCCACTAGGTTCCTTGGCCCTAAGGTGGCCCATAGTCCCCATCAGTAAACTCTATTGAGGATTTACACAGCATTCTAACCCAGTGATAAATCCCAGCTGCACTGCATTAAATAGTATCTGTGCCTGGAAGCATTTGTAAATCCTTAAAATATTTCTCTCCTGCAAGATCAAATCTAACATCTTAAGAGAAAAATATCAAATTTCTAAATTGTTTTGCTAGTAGAATAAAGTTTTCTCAGGTAACAAAACATACAAAAACAGAAAAGATACCTTCAAGCAGGTTTTTCTCTGAAGAAAGTTTAGAAGCTGCAGCAGGAGCTTGATACAAAAAGTCACAGAGAAAGATGGACTGGGAGAATTCTTGGCTTATTCCACCCTCAGAAGGAATATCATGTTGTGGAAAATCTGGAAAAATTACAGAAACAATTATGAAAAGAAAAATGCAAATTTTCCTTTCACAGACAAATACACAGGTAAGTTCTGAGCTAGAAGACAAACTACATTAATTGTACCACAAAATAGCATATGGAGACATATTTATGCTTTGCATAAAAGCATTTAAAAGTAATGATAATATGGGAGCGTTGGTGGCAATGTAGGCTAAATACTGGACTTCTAACAACCAGTTTGGTAGTTCAAACCCAGCATTCACTCATCAGGAGAAAGATTTGCAGCCTCAGAAACCGAATAATAACAATTATTAATATAAAAATTAGAGTATTTTTTAATATAAAAATTTGAGTTCTTTTTGGTGGAAAAGACTATGGTGAATTAACTTTTTTTTTTCCATCTTCTATTTATAAGAGTGCAGAAACAGACAAGATTTAATTGCTAAACTTTCTTGAAATTAAATAAACAATAATTGCTCTCAAGTATCTTCTTTTTGGTGACTGTGGTTTTCTTCCAGCCTGCCATTTTCTCTTTCTTATTTGAGAAATGCACAGATTTGAGGTTTCATCCTTTTAGGAACATACAATATGAAATCCAAAGATCAGGAATATCAACTAACCTGAGAATTTGTTGTGGTAGAGAAATTCCATTTGCAGACTCTGCCCAGCCTTCTTGGCCAGCAGATAGGGGGTGCTATGCCTGGGGTCTCCAGTTGCACACATAACATCTGCTCCACTGAACAGCAAAGCCATTGTTTCCAGAACATCTGGTGTCACTACAGCAGCACATAGAGCCTGGCAGTTAAAAAATATATACAACTTTTAAAGGAAGAAATTATGATCCGAGCTATTAAAATGAAAGTCTGCCATCTCATTTATGAGATGATGTTTGTATTCCTTTCTTTCCCAAGAAGGCTAATAATAATGATACTTTGAATTCAGCAATTTAGTGGGCACAAAAGGCTCATTTACTGTGGGTTTAAATAATAGCCTCCTCTAAGTCTCAGTTCACGGTTGTGTAGTGTGATGTTGCAAATCTACCACACCATCATATATGCTTTAGAAGATAATTTTATGCATATATACTATTTCAAAAGCTGATGTTTACAAAAAGACAAAAAACACACATTTCAAATGTAATACTGAAGCAGCCAGCAATGGTTTGTCTTATGAATACTAATATATATATAAGTGTATATGTATGTATTTGTGTATATTTCCTATCAAATTATGATTTGAAGAATCTTAAGTTATGGGTGTGTCTTAAGAATGTAAAAAATGAAAACAAAGAAAATTGAGTATCCCTTTTTATGAGGGGGTATCAGGGCAGCAGTGGGTAGGAGGAAAAGCCAGCAAGAAAAATAATAAACCATTAACTTCTGGTATATATCATCTTTGAACAAACAGTAGGTGCTGTTGAAATGAACTTTTTGCTTGTTTGTTTTGGCCTCGAAGTAAACTTCTTTATACACTTTTTCATTCTCTTTCTTCCCACTTGACATGTGTCCCCAGACCTCACATTATCAGATTCACATTTGTTTCCAAACTCTCTAATTTGGGCATGTTGATTCCATCTGACTCTTTAATCTTGAACTCAACTCTTTTTATCTCCATCCTGCCATGATACACCTGGAGAGATCACTGGTCAATTTTCCCTCTGTGATACAACCTCAGGACAATCTCTTCTTATCTGTCCCACTGACTTTTGAGAGTGAACAGTTTCAGGTTCCAGGACATATACCTTCACATTTCCAACCCTGCAAACTCAACTGGTAAACAACTAATCTTTTTGTACAGTAGCTAAACTGATCTCTAGAATTCCATTTAAGTCCAAATCAAGAAAATGCACTAATCCACTAGGTGACCTCATGCAAAATTCTTCTTACCTGCAAATGAGTATGTTGGTAAAAATAACAGCTAAGTCTCTTCTACCCCAGTAGCTTCTGATTACCAATTTAACCACATGCATTTTTGTTTATCCTATCTCTTGTTACCATACTTTTTTCCTTCAAAGAACATTGTATATATATATATATATATTTGGTGGACATAGCTGTTAAGGCGCTTTCGTGGAACAGTAGCACACTTGGTTGCTAATTGAAAGGTTGACAATTTGAATCCTTCAGCCACTCCAAAGAAATATAGGCAGTTTGCATAAAGATGCCAGTCCTGAAAAACTTATGCGGCAGATCTACTCTATTCTCTAGGTCACACGGATCAGAAGCAACCTGATGGCAATGGGTAGTTATTAAGATCATCCTTACTTGCCTGTCTTCCCCATGAAAAAGAGCCACATCTATATTTTTCCACAATTTTATCCCCTGCATCTAGAGCAGGGCTCAAAGAGGAATAGGTGTATAATAACAAATTTTCTTAAGATCACAAATTTTTGTTAAAAATTATTCACCAACACTGAGTGCTTATTTTAAGAAGCCTAATTTAGAGGTTAAGCTCCAATTAATATGGTGGTGGTTGTATGCCAATTAGTCAGTTCCGAGGCTGTAAATCTTTATGAGAGCAGAAAGCCTCATCTTTCTCTTTCAGAGTGACTGGTAGATTCAAGTTACTGACCTTGCAGGTAGCAGACCAGCTTGTAATCCTCTACATTATTAGGGCTCTTTCCAATGAATATACTTCCCTAAAATATTCTTAGAAGGAGTCCTGGTATGGTGCTTCATGACAGTGCACTGGACTTCCTGGTCAATTTGAATTGCAAGGTCATCAGTTCAAACCCACCAGTTTATCCTCAGAAACTCTATACAGGATCACTATGAGGTGAAACTGACTCCATGATACTTAACAACAACAACAATTTAGAACTTAATTAATAGGTTAACTCATGTAAACAAAGGATTACAGCTAAAAGGACCTCACTTGGGAACATCCATATTTACTCACTGACTAACTCCCATTATCATCAAAGAGAGAGAAACAACTAGGAAATGACCAACTATACCCTGATTCTCCAACCTCACTGATTACCTCTACAGATCCATAACTTACTATTCATATACATACTATTTATTTGACTTTATAATAAATCCTTGGTTATGATACCAACTCATCATTATTCCATACATATGTGGAATACATGTCAGTTAGTTTAATAATGTAATCAGCACTCAAGAAAATACCACCCAAAACAAAATAAAGTGCCTAATTTAAACTTATATTTAACCACAAAATGTCCCAGGCTCAACACTCTAGTTCTCACCACCTTAGTGAACCATCCTGAAGCCTGCATTCATTATTCACTACATATACTTCGAAATCACTTAGCGACTTCTCTTCACTGATACCCAAGATACGGTGGTTGTGGTGGTTACGTGCTAGGGCATCGGAACTGACTCATAGAGACCCTGTAGAGGGTTTCCGAGGCTGTAAATCTTTACAGGAGCAGAGAGCCTCATCTTTCTCGTGCAGAACAGCTGCCAGTTTCAAACTGCTGACCTTAAGGTTCACAGCCCGATTCGTAACCACTACACTACCAGAGCTCCTTACCCAAGATATGCACAGATGAAAAAAAACAAAGCTTATTAAAGGAAACTATGCCACCAACAGAACAGAAAAAAACTTACTGTGGGGGAAGTAGACCAGTAAAATATAAATGTAAATCAATTTGATATACTTTGACATTTCTAGAGCTGCATGAAAAATGGTCCTTTTTCAACATGTTCAGCATAATGCTACTACCTAGGGGGATATCTTTCTAATAAGTATTACCATTAAAAATATATTAAAGAGAACCATGTAAAATGTAAAAATATATCTTATAATCATGAAAATATACATACATGCAGTATGTGTTTTAGATTTATCTAAACCTGGAGTCCTGGTGTGGCGCTCTGGGCTAATGTGTCAGACTGCAAAGTTTGAACTGCAAGGTCAGTGGTTCAAGTTCACCAGCTGTTCCTTGGAAACCCTGTACAGGGTCGCTATGAGTTGGAATCAACTCGATGGCATTTAACAACAACAAACATAGAAGAGTCTGCTACACAACAAGTTGAAAAGGCTATTTAGTAAAACAAAGTGTGTGTGTGTGTGTGTGTGTGTGTGTGTGTGTAGGATAACACAAACTTTTATCAAAGGGTGAGGACTAAATGGGTAGCGTAAAATAGTCACAGGATGTGGAATGACTTGGATAAAAGGAAAATAATTCAGATCAACACCACTAAAGCATGTTGTTGTTGGTGCTAAGCTATGACTCATAACAACCCTGTATAGGGTTTCCAAGGAGCAGCGGTGGATTCGAACCTCCAACCTTGTGGTTAGTACTCCAGTACTTATCCTACAGCGCCACACTGTTTTCCAACTAAAGCATTATAGTTGTTGTTGTTGAGTGCCAACAAGTCAACCCCAACTCACAGTAGACCTATACAGTGTTTCTGAGGAGCAGCTGGTGAATTTGAACCACTAACTTGAGACTTATAGTGGGGCATTATGGATTGGAACTGACTCGATGGAACTGAACAACAACATGTTTGATATCCTGTCCTTAAAATAGGCAAAGTTGTTAGCATCTTAAGAGTAAAGGGATAGGCCTGAGTTAACTGGAAATGACAGTTAGGGAGGAAGAGTTAAACTTACATTTTACTGCAAGATTAAGGAAAATGAGAAAATCACCAATGCAATCTCAAAATCAGAAATAAAAGTATAACATTATCAAATAATAAAAGGTCTCACTTTTACCAAGAACAGATTAAAAAAAAAAAATTAAAATCCAGGTTTGTTGATGCATTGTATTGAATACCTTATTTAATTCTTCTTTGGTGAGAGATGCCAAAAGGGTTTTTCTGAATTTTCCTTCTTTATACTTCTGAGTGATAAAGTTTTTTCTCTTTTCTACTGGTGAGTCCATGTGTAATTCTTCATCCTTGTGAAGACTGTCAGCCCAAAAGTCATTTGCTCTTTTGTTTCCAATGACAATAAACAACTGAAGTACCAAAAAATCATACAATTGATCAATTCATAACATGTATTGAACTTAGCAGAAAACAGACTCACATTACAAATTAATAACTGACAATATAAAATGCAGGTAAAGCTCACAAAAAGCTGTTCATTCAGGAAGATAGAATATGAAATCAGATACAATTTCTATTTTCAACACAGACTTGCTGCTGGTAATAATGATGGCAGAAGAGTTAATTTGGAAAGGACATAAAAGTAATGCAAACCGGAGGGAAAGCAGCTATACGTTATGAAGCTCACATTGAGACAGATTTGTATAAAAAGTCTGAGAAGGCGGGATAATGCTTCCTAGTATGGCCAGGAACACTAGCAGAAAATGGAGACAGACGTCAGACACACTCACAGAAAAAGCCAGTGTGGCCAAGAAAGAAAATAATGTCGTCACTAAATCCTTTTATATGTCATCCATGCTGTGATAAATAGAGAGAAAGCAAAAAAATGCTAAATGTATGAAAAAAATGATTTCTAAAACCTGTCAAAGCCCATAAAAGTAGTCATTACTATTAAAGCTCTTTGGAGCTTTTTTTTTATTTTTAAAGTAATCGTCTCAGTTAGGAAGCATTCTGAAAGTGACTACTAACCTAAAGAAATCCATGCTGCCCCACTGCAAGGTTTTTGCACAATTTTTTCTCATCATCACAATCAAAGCAGACTTACCTCAATGAGTTCATTGCTCCAAATGCTGGCATCCATTTTTAGACTTCTAACCTTGGAATCTTTTGGTCCTAAAGATCTATGTTCTCCTGGAGTCAGAAAATAATTACATTTCTATTTTACTGTGTATGTAAATTTATTTTACTTTTTAAAATAATATTTGAGAATGTATGTATACATGGATGTTTATGTCTAGATATTGTTTTAATGTAAACCACAATACTGGGTAAAGTGGTGGTAGTTCTTTAAAAACAAAAACAAAAAAGTGTAACAAGTAAAAATGACAATAACATCACACAATACCCCCCTGTGATCTACTGGCAGAAACTATACTTTTAAAATTATTTTTTTCTCATTTGGTAATCATTTAGAAATTTTAAGTCACTAAAAAACATTGTATAATGATTCTGCTTAATTTACATGTTTATGAATATGGATATTATTCCTTTACAAATAAAAAAAATACCTACAACTGTAATAAATGCTGACTGAAAAATTAATTTGATTTTTTTCCCCACTAACCTATCTAGAAGAGAAAAGTAATAATCCAGGGTTCTATTATCATCAATTTTATTCTACGAAGGGCATCGTGCATGGTAAACTGGAGGAACAGTGGAAATGAGGGAGATTCTAACCAGATAGTTTGGCTCAGGAGCATGAACAATAGGCTCAAGCATAGGAACAATTGGGAGGATGGCACAGGACCAGGCTGTGTTTTCTTCTATTGTACATAAAGGTCGTTATGGGTCAGAACCGACTCGACGGCACCTAACAACAATACACAGGATCACGTTAAGTCGGAACCAACATGACAGCCATTTAACAACATATTCTTCAGTGATTACTGACACACAGGCAGAAGTAAGATGCTTTCTAACATATATATATATAACATCGTCATCATGAACCTTTTGTTTTATCATCATAAAAGCACATCGTTCCATCTACGTTAGGTAAGATTCCTTTCTTTCCCTCTTTTTAATGCACACAGTTCAGGTAGTCCTGGTGTGGCAATGTAGGATAAGCACTGAACTGCTAACTACAAAGCTAGTGGCTCAAATCCACCAGCCACTGCTAGGAAACCCATTACAGGGTTGCTACGAGTCAGAACCGAGGCCAACAATAACTCTGGGTTCCTGGTGTGGCACTGTAGGATAAGCAATGGACTGCTAACCACAGGGCCGCCAGTTCAAACCCAACAGTTGCTGCTTGGAAACCCTACATAGAGTTGCTGTGGGTCAGAAACAAATCAACAGTATTTAACAACAACAATTCATAACGCAAAGCCTTGGAATTCTCAGGGCAGGTATTTGGATAAATTCACATTTTAAAAGAATTATCTTAGCAGCAAAAAAGCCAAACTTGGAAGAGAGACAAGTGGTAGATTCTAGGCAAGAAAAACGAGTCTCCCAGTTAAAAAACAGAATAAAAATTTGAGATACTGAAAAGTAAAATTGATGTGATGGAGCAGGCTTTAAGGAAAGGGTAAGGGTCAGGAGCTTTCATGGGGCATAGGAATGAGTATAGGGTAGATGAGGAGCCCTAGTAGTAAAAAAGTGAAGTACCAGGCTTCTAACCAAAATGCTAGTGTTTTCAACCCACTAAGATGTTCTGTTAGAGAAGAACCTAGTAATCTGCTCCCATAAAGATTATACAGCTAGAAAACTATGAGTTCTTCTCTGTCACACGTGGTTACTGTGAGTTAAAATCAACTTGGCTACACCTAAAAGCAACATTATAGGGAACATACTATGCTCTGGCCAAGGCAGGGAATCAGGAACACAGGAAAATGAAAAATTTTATGTAAAGGACTGGGCAGTTAGAAGAGTTTCTGGCAGGCAGTTTTTAATGCATTTTTGTCAAATTTAGTAGAGATCATTTGTTGTTGTTAAGCGTCATCATGTTCAAACTGACCTTTCAGACCAGTGCTTATTCTACAACACCAAGAGTTTGGTATTCAATAGAGAAAGAAACACACACTTAAAAATTAGTGTTGAATTCAAGTGATTTGGTAACATAGTAGTTCGAATTGGGCTGCTAACCTCAAGGTCAGCAGTTCGAAACTACCAGCTGTTCCGTGGGAGAAAGATGAGGCTTTCTGCTACCGTAAAGATTTACAGCCTCGGAAACCCTGTGCAGGGTCGCTATGAGTCAGAACCGACTCCATGGTATTTAACAACAACAACTTATCACTCAGGAATAACACATTGAAAAATAGCTGAGGATATAACACAAGAGATCATATATATTCTAGAAATAGGCCAGCAAAAATAACAAGATCAAAAGGATGTGAAAGAGACTCATATGCTTTTGGTTTAGTTAAGAATGTCAGATGTTGCTGAGAAATCAATAAAGCTAAAATTGACCACACAATTATGTGGTAAAGGACACTTGCAGTTGCGGCCAAAATATTTTGACTGCAATAGAAAACAAAGAAAGGTATTTACAGGAAGCTAAAGACAAACTAGAATGCTAAAGAAATGAAGACACCTCGAGCAGACTATCATGCTTACAAGTACTTGTCTAAAAAAAAGGGCGGGCTGGTGATGATGTATAAAAAGCAATGCCAAGTTTTGTATGAGATTCTGAGCACTTGGTTTGCAGAAGGCTGTAGTTTACAATGTCATTTACTGTTGTGGATGCCATCCAGTCAGTTCTGAATCACAACAACCCAATGCAAAACAGAACAAAAACCAGTATGGTCTTATGTTGTTGTTGTTGTTATTAAGTATCGTGGAGTCAGTTCTGACTCATAGTGACCCTACACAGGGTTTCCGAGGCTGTAAATCTTTACGGGAGCAGAAAGCCTCATCTTTCTCCAGTGGAACAGCTGGTAGTTTCAAACTGCTGACCTTGAGGTTCACAGCCCAATTTCTATACCAACCTCAAAATTGCTATGTTTTAGCCCATTGTTGCTGCCACTGCGTCAATCCATCTACTCCGGTTTCTTCTTCTTTTCTGCAGACCCTCCACTTTACCATAAATGATGTCCTTCTTCAGGGAATGGTTTATCCTAACAACATGTCTAAAGTATGTTGGCATCCTTGCTTCTAAGAAGCATTCTGGCTGTACTCTTTCAACATAGATTTCTTTCCTCTTCTGGCAGCCTGTGGCACTTTTAATATTCTCCAATACCATATTCAAATGCATTGATTCTTCTATTTTCTTCCTTACACATTGTCCAACTTACACATATAAATAAGGCTTGGGTCAGTTGCCCCTTATTCCTTAAACAGACAGATATCTTTGTTTGTAAACACTTTAAAGATCTCTTGTACAGCAGATAAGCCTAGTGCAGTATGCCATTTGACACCTTGACTGCTGCTTCTATGAACTGTGGAAACAAGAAAAATGAAATCTTTGACAACTTCCAGTCCAGTTGTGAGGATGTTCTTATTCTTTACATTACGGTGAAATTCATATTGAAGACTGTATAGTCTTTGATCTTCATCAGTATTTTAAATGTTCTTCACTTCTAACAAGCAAGGTTGCATCATGTGCATATTGCCAGTTGCTAATGAATCCTCTCTCAATCCTGATGCCACGCTCTTCTTCATGTAATCCAGTTTCTCAGCATACAGACAGAATAAGCACAGTGAAAGGACACATCCCTGGAGTACACCTTCCATGATTTTAAACCTTTTAGTGTCCCCTTGTTCTAACAGCTGCCTCTTGGTCTATGTACAGGTTCCTCATGAGCACAATTGTTATGGAAGACTCATTCTTCACAATGTTACCCATAGTTTGTCATGAGCCACACAGATGGAAGTCTTTGCATAGTCAATTAAGCACAAGTAAACAGCTTTCAGATAGTCTCTGCTTTCAGCCAAGATCCATCTGACGTCAGCAGTGATATTCTTCATTCTATAACCTCTTGTGAATCCAGCTTGAATTTTTGATAGTTCCCTGCTGACGTCTGTTGCAACTTTTTAAATTTTCATTAGCAAAATTTTACTTCCATATGTAACTAATGATATTTTCCATGATTTCTGCATTCTGGTGGGTCACCTCTCTTTTGAATGGGTACACATATGGATATTTTCCAATCAGTTCATCTATATGACTGAGTATCCACACTACCACATAAGTTTGTTGAAAGATTTCTATTTGTATTCCATCAATTCCTGGAGCCTTATTCTTTGTCAGTACATTCAGTGCATCTTGGACTTCTTCCTTCAGTACCCTTGGCTCTTGTGAAAATGCTACCTGATGAAATGGTTCAATATCATTTTTGATACAATGTATGTTCCTTCCATCTTCTTTTTATGCTTTCTGCATCATTCAATATTTTGTACATAGTATCCTCCAATATTTCAAGCTGAGGCATTGATTTTTTCTTCAGTTCTTTCAACTTCGAAATGCCACACATATTCTTCCCTATTGGTTTTCTAACTCCAGGTCTTTGCACAATACATTATAATACTTAACTTTTTCTTTTAAGTTGGCCTTTGAAATTTTCTGTTCAGCTCACTGACTGCCTCATTTCTTAAATTTCCTTTAGCTTTACTATGCTCAAGAGCATGTTTCAGAATCTCTTCTGACATCCATTTTGGACTTTTCTTTCTTTCCTATCTTCTTACATACCTGTTGATTCCTTAGTGTCTGATGATCTTGATGCCATCCCACATCTTCTGGTTTTCAGTCATTATTGTTTTATGAGACAAATTTGTTCATGAAATGCTCTCTAAATTCAAATGGTTATGTTCAAAGTCATTATTTTGCTGTTGTGGACTTGTTTTAATTTTCTTTAGCTTCTTCCTAGAATTATATGTGAGCAATTGATGATCTGTTCCACAATTGACCCTGGTCTTTTTTTTTTTTTGGCTTACAATATTGAGATTTTCTACCATCTCTTCCAACAGATATAGTAAATTTTATTCCTGTGTATTACATCTGGCATGACCCATGTTTATAATCACCATGTATGCTGTTTAAAAATGGTATTTACAATGAATATGTCATGGGTCTTACAAAATTTTATCATGCAATCTGTAGCATCATTACTATAACCAAAGTCATATTTTTCCAAATATTAATTCTTCCTTTTTATTTCCAATCTCCACATTGGAATCACCAGTAATTATCAGTACATCTGGTCTGCAAGTTTGATAAATTTCAGATAGAATTTGGTAAGAATTATTTAAATTCATCATCACAGGCTTTAATGGTCAGTGTATAAATATGAATAATAGTTGTATTAACTGGTCTTCCTTGTAGGCATATGAATATTATGCTATCTAAGAGCACTATACTTCAAGACACATCTTGAAAAATTTTTTGTTGTTTTTTTATGATGAATGCTTCACCATTCCTCTTGAAGTTGTTCCTGGCATAATAAACCATCTTCTTAAAATTGTCCGGTTCAAAATGGCCAATACCAGTCCATTTCACCTCACTAATGCTGAGGATATCTATCTTTGTGTGTTCAATTTCATTATGACAATTTTAAATTTTCCTAGATTCATACTTTTTACAATCCATGCTTCAATTATTCATGGTTGGTTGCAGCAGTTTCTCCTCATTCTGAGTTGTACCCCACCAACAAATGTAGGTCCCCAAAGTTTCCTTCCATTCACATCATGATCAAGTCTACTTTGAGGAGGCAGTTCTCCGGAGTTGTATTTGAGTACCTTCCAACTTGAGGGGCTCATCTCCTAATACTATATTTGACAATGTAATGCTGTTGTTATTCATAAGGTTAAGGTTAAACACTCAGAAGTTGATCACTGTTCTTTTTTCCCAGTCTGTCTTAGTCTAGAAGCTCTGCTAAACCCATCCACCATGGGTGATCCTGTGGTATTTAAAACTCCAGCAGCAGAGTTTCCAGCATCATAGCAACACTCAAACCACCACAACAGGACGTACTGACAGATGAGTGGTAGGTGGTTCACAGTGTTAACCATAAATCTATTTTGAGATTTAACATAAATTCAACTTCCATTTAATTTGTTCTGACTACTGACCAGGATGTAAAAACTTTGTCCTGAGGCAGAGTATGCTTGAAAGTGGATTTCTGAAACTACCCTCGCTAGCCTAAAGTGGGGTCAACTTACCCGCTGAGACTTGTCTGCGTGTGTCCTTAATGGAAACTAGGGTACCAGAGTCTTAGGATCATGAGTCATAATCAACTAAAGTGAACAAAGGGCCCCAGACCCAATCCTATAAACTTTTCTAATCTGCAATAGTGTACTTATCCCAATAATGGTCTCTTTCCTGCTTCCACTGTCCTGCTTGAGACTCTGAAGAATTGACCTGCAGCCAATCATGATTTTGCTTTTTGTTTTTTTCCATCTTCTATAAATATCTACATGGTTGTGAATCTTTTGGACACCATTATTGTCTCATGCTGCTGGTCTCCCTCAACTAGATGATTTGTCTTTGTCATGTTTAAGACTTAAAGATGTTTGCTATAAAGCACATTTGAATTTGGGGTCTTTTTTCCACTAAATGCTTTTAGAAAACTTGCTGTGTTAGGTTTACATGAAAGACTGATGCAAGTACACAGGCTGAAACTAAAACAATAATGGTTGAATACCTACAGAAAAGGATGAATAAGTGATGGGCAAAGATACTAAGGGTTCCTAGTGTGGTACTGTAGGATAAGCACTGGACTGCAAACTGCAAGGCTGGTGTTCTGTACAGGGTTGTTATGAATTGCAGCAAAGCCCTTTGCACTTAACAACAACAACAAAAGATACTAACGAGAAAAGAAAGAAAGGAGTGTAGTAAAATGAACAGCCTTGGACAACATACATATATCTTTTCCAAAGAGTATGGAGAAGAATAAAACGATGTGAAAAATACAGACAACTTGCTAAACACACAGGAATCGATGACTATCTGAGCAGTTTTTGCTGATGCTGATGCTAATTTGGTGATAAAAAATCTACTTAGTCTGGTAAGAAATATGGTAGAAAAGTAGTCATGGTTTGAAACAACTGTTGTGGACCCATTATCCATTGCCTTTGCTCTTCAGTATTGACTCATCTCTGCTCTTACACTTATACTCTGTTCTTAAGTGTTGTGTTGTTAAGTGTTGTTTTGTTCCAACTTAGAGGGACCCTTTCTGAAGAGTGGCTTTTTGATTTGAACTGCCGACCTTGTGGTTAGCAGTCCAGTATTTACCCTACAGCGCCACACCAGGATTCTTTATTGTAAGAACTAGCTATTTATTTATGGAGGAAGGCCATGTATTATTCAACTTTCTAAATTTATTCAGGACCAATATAATATATATATTTAATGTGAACTCTATTTCCGGAGGGGAGGCCTTGAAATTTAATGTTTAGCTTGTAGCTGACTTCCTCTAAGACCTCTATGATTAAGTACTCTAGCTGGGGTCTTTTTCCATTCTTCACTCTTCTTGACAACTGTGTGAGTGGCCAAATACACTGAGATGTCACATTGCCAAGTATAAAGAATAACGTCAAAATAAGAAAATCAGTCAGAGTACTGGCTAGTTTCATAAACTCCAATGCTCATATGAAATGCTTCCACATAAAAATGTGCGTTAAAAGAGATACTATATCTGGCATACAAAATATTTTTAGAGGTAAAAATAAAATGATGTGAAAAACAAGTCATAAAACAAATTCATGAGGAAAAATGAGATAAATCATTATGCAAAGATAACAGAATAAAACACTAAAAAAAAAAACAACAACAAAAAAAAAACAGCATTATCTTCTTTAAAATCCATGCATACATCAGTAAGCATAAAATATGATTAAATGTTTAAAACTCCATTTTTATATCTAAGTCATGCATAAGAGAAGCTGAAAACTGTAAGATATTTTTGAGTTTGATTTAAATGAAATAAGCTTCCTCTCATTTTATTTTTCACAAACATTAGCTGGGACACATCATATATTACAAGACAGAGCATTCAGGGCCCAACTAGTAGTGAAGAGCAGTGCCAATGCAGCAGTGAACGCCTATCTGCTCACTAATTACCTGCACACTTCTTACAGATGACAACACAGAGATTGATGGATGCCCAGTCAGGATCTGGGGCTTTACAATCTGCACAGCTCCTGTTGGACTCGTTGAACCAAATCTTCTCAGCGACTTCATAATCAGAGAGAGTTTCTGCTATTGATTGCTGCACAGCTTCAATCCACTCCTGCTTCTCTTTTTCAGACTCGGCTGTGAAGCTGAAACAATGAGCATTTCTGTATCACTGATCTTCTTTGTAAAGGCCAATTAAGCAGTATGTTTAAGTTTGCATATTCATTTTACTCACAAATTAAACAGCAGCTGAAAAATATGCCTGTTGAACAGACCTGGATTGTATTTTCTGTTAAAAATTACCTAATTTAACAATCTTTTTCCTCTTTACTTTTCCCCATTGCTATATAACTTTGTTTACACAGTTTGAACCAAATATCAAGACAGGTTTTTCTTCCTAGCGTATTAAAATTGTCTTGGTAGATTCAAAAGACCATATATGACATGTTCTTTCTTAAGTACCAGTTACATGATAATCAATACAGCCTGGCAGAGTTTCCAGACTTCTGGAATATTTTGCCCAGTAAGTATACCATGATAGCCTAAAACAAAGTTACTAAAAAACACCCACTAGAACTGGTGATTTTTTTTTGTACTTAAAAATAGATGCTATTGTTTTTTTTAATTAGAAGAATATCCAGATGGCTTTCAGAAACTGAGAAATCAAAAAAGTTTTAAATGGTTACCATTCTAGCAGATTTCTAACTCATATTTATTTAGGCGTGTTCTAATTTATCCTAATTCTTAATATTTTTACTGGGTGCGTGAGAGAAGGAAGAAAGTATTAAACTTTAGTTCACTCATTAGGGAAATATCTATGGAGTCCTGATGTGGCACTACAAGATAAACACTGGACCACAGGTCAGTTTGAAGTGCAAGGTTAGTGGTTCAAACCCAGCAGTACTCCTCATCAGCCCAATACAAGATCACTGAGTTGAAACTGACTGGATGGCAATAAACTACAACCTACAATATGCCATGTGATGAGCTACAGTGCTATGCACCAGGCCAAGGGCTCATAGAATGATATTTTCTAATATAAAGGAAAGAGTCCTGGTGTGGCACTGCAGGATAACACACTGGACCACAGTGTCGGATTGAACCTCAAGGCTGGTCAATTCAAACCCACGAGAGGCTCGTCGGAAACTCTACACAATAGTAGGAACCAACGCAGGGAACTTAACAAAAACAATATAAAGGAATTACATTCCTTGCATTGGAGCACGGTGTACTTGTACGGTGACTCCACGCGATAAACATTGAACTGTGAGTCACAAGGTCTGTGGCTTGAACCCGCCAGCCACTCCTTGGGAGAAAGATGAGGCTTTCTGCTCCCAAAGAAAAAGCCTCAGAAACCCTATACTGGTCGCTATGAGTAGGAACATACTTGATAGCACTTACCAACAACAAAAACTTTTCTTTGCATACAAAAATAATGAAAACAACAGATGACTAACGTTTTAAAAACTACATTACAAACTTGAGTTGACTGCATGAATTATATTTTCCTTAAAGCACCCTATTATTACTACAATACTGATAAACTTCCTAGCGGTTTCCATTTCCATGTAAGGAAAGACTGATCATAAGCAATATCTACATTTTGAGTAAACACAAGAGTCAGTTATTGTTGTTAGGTGTCAGCAAGTCAATTTGAACTCATACTGACCCTCTGTATGAAAGAGCAAAACATTACCTGGTCCTGCACAATTCTCCCAATCCTTGATGTTGTTGTTGTTAGGTTCTAACTCATAGCAACCCTACGCACAACGGAATGAAACAATACCAGGTCCTGGGCCAACCTCACAATTGTTGCCATGCTTGAGCCCACTGATGCTGTCACTTTGCCAATCCATCTCACTGGGGGGTCTTCCTCTTTTTCTCTGGCCATCCACCTTAGCAAACATGATAGCCCTCTCCAGTAATTGGTCCATCCTGACAATATGTCCGAAGTATGAGAGATGAAATTTGGCCATGCTGGCCTCCAAGGAGCACTCTGGCTGCACTTCTTCCAACACAGATCTGTTTGTTCTTTTGGCAGCCCATGGCACTTTCAATAT
>NW_006408787.1:1385311-1390082 GCF_000296735.1 Chrysochloris asiatica | reverse complement strand
CAACTTTATCAAGCATGATGTTCTTCTCTAGGGGCTAATCTCTCCTGATAACGTCCAAAGTACATGAAAAGAAGTATCAAGATCCTTGTATTCTGGCTCTACTTCTTCCAACATAGATTTGTTCATTCTTCTGGAAACCCCTGGTATATTCAATATTTTCACCAACACCGTAATTCAAGCCATCAATTCTTTGGTCTTCTTCATTGATTCTTCTTCAGTGTTCACATGCATATGTAGGTAGCAATCATGGGGCAGGCACACTTTGGTTCTTCAAGAGACAGCTTTGTTTTTGAACACTTTAAAGAGTTCTTTTGCAGATTTGCCCAGTAAAATAAATTATTTTATTTCTTGACCCCTGTTTCTGTGGATGTTGACTGTGAATCTAAATAAAATGAAATATTTTGCTGCAAATATATCCATGAATATGGTGGATTATACAGGAGGCAATTTTACTTGGGGCTCAAGACTTGGGGGACACCAAGGTCAGCAGGCATAATCCACAAAGTTCTACATCATGCTTTGGTGAGTAGCAACTGGGGTCTTTAAAGTTCATGAGCCCCATCTAAGGTACAACTATTGGACTTCCTCTGTTTGAAAGAAAGAAGTGATAAAAATAGAAGACACTTGGAAATTTTAGTCCAATGGGCTAACAGGTGATGCAAACATCAGTGGCCACAACCCTGATACCAGAACTCGACAGTGTCTGGCTACCACCACCATATAATCTGAAAGGGATAGCCTTAAAAGATGTTGGATCAAATGAGAGAAAAATGTAAAATAAAACTAAAAAACATTTAAAAATCCATCCTTACTGGATATAGAAATAGAAATTGGTAGAACCCTTAAGACAATGGCTGTAGCTATCCTTGAGGTCTGGAAATGAACTCACCCTCAGTGGCCAATTTTCAGCCAAACAATAGACATGTCTACAAGGAGAACGGAGTCCTGGTGTGGCACTGTGGACTAATGTGCTGGACTGCAAAGTCCTCGGAAACTATACAGGTAGGTTGACTATGGGTCGGAACCAACTCAATGGCACTTAACAACAACAATAACATAAGGATAATGGCGTCCTGGTGCAGCACTGTAGGATAAGCACTGGACTGCAAGGTTTTTTGAGCTGCAAGTTGGCAGTTCAAACTCACCAGCCCCTCCTTGAGAGCCTTACACAGGGTGGTGATGATTCGGAACTGACTCCACAACACTTAACAACAACATAAGATGAATGGAGTCCTGGTGGGGCACTGTGGGATAAGCACTGGACTGCAAGGTAAGTTTGAACCACAAGGTCAGTGGTTCAAACTCATCAGCTGTTCCTCGGAAATCCTAAACAACAGAGCTATGAGTCAGAACCGATTTGATGATAACATGTAACAATAACAACATAGATCAGGGAAATCCTGGTGTGGAGTTGTAGGATAGGCACTGGAATGCCAACCACAAGGTCAGCACTTCAAATCCATCAGCCATTTCTCCAAAACCCTATAGAGGTTACTATGGTTCAGAACTGTCTCCCCTGCACTTAACAACCACACAGGAAGAATAACAGAACTGGGAAATAATAATATGCATACCTTAGAATAATCTACCGTTTAAAATCAAAAGAGTAGCATTTACCCAAGGATAAAGTTCAGGAAGTTTTGGTAAGTAGGAGGAATGGAAACAGGAAACACAGGATTAAAGTGGGATAATGATGTTACATTGAGTATATAGCATGATATGCAATATGATATGAAACAAAATCTATATAAATTGTTGAATGTGAAATTGATCTACTCTGTAAACTATAAAAAGTTAGAAAAATAAAAAAAAAATCCTTGACAACTTCAATCTTTTAATCTTTTTCCATTGACCATGATGATCCTTATTGGTTCAGTTGTGAGGATTTCTGTGTTCTTTATTTTGAGGTAAAATCCATAAAGAAAGCTATAGTCTTTGATCTTCATCAGTAAGTGCTCCAAGACTTCTTTAACAAGCAAAGCAGTTTATGTCATCTGTATATTGCAGGTTGTTAGTAAGGTTTCCTCCAGTTCTGATGCCACATTCTTCTTTATATAGACCACAGAGGATACAACCCTGATCCATACTTTTCCTGATTCTAAATCATACAGCAGATGTAACAAATATAATCATATAAACAAAAGAGGTAATAACTATCTTATATGTTGTTGTTAAGTGGCGTTGCGTCAAGTCAGTTCCAACTCACAGCAAACTTATATAGGGTTTCCAAGGAGCGTCTGATGAGCTTGAACTGCCAACCTTGTGGTTCAAACCAACCTTGCAGTCTAATGCATTAATCCAAAGAGCCACATCAGGGTTTCCATATTTTAAATATGCTTTTGTTAAGTTCTGTTAAGTCAGTTTTGACCCATAGCAACCCTGAATAGGGTTCCCAAGGAGCTTCTGGTGAGCTTGACCCACCAATCTTGCTGTTCAAACTGACTGTGGTTCAGCATATTTACCCAAAGCGCCACATCAGGACTATTATTATTTTTTTTTTTCATGAAGCAATATAAATTAAGGGACTGATACAGAGTAAATAATACTTTGAGGATTCTAAACACATTGTCTTACAACTAATTTTCCATCTTATTGTAATGACTGAATGTGTTCACAACAATGGTTGCATATGAAGCATGCAGACAGAATTAATGGTAAATAACTACCAACAAGTTGAAAGGGGATATCTATACGAACTCATATCAACAGAACTTGGATAAACTTTCATTTTAAAACTACATATGAAAGGGACAAACTAAAAGGTGTAATACTAAACAGAAAACATCCTAAAACATATATTAACCCCAAATTTGTCAAACATTTCAAACCTATTTTTGGAAATACTGGATATCAACTTTCTATGCCAGGAATTTAAGGACTCAGTGCTTAGGCATTTGTTGAAAACAGATGTAGCATTGTATGACATTGGCACCAGGTTTCCTGCGAAACACCAGATGTAAAGTTTGGCCAGATAGAGAACCCAGAGAATTTGGGAACATTACCTACAAGAGGCTAGAATCTGCACGTGCAAAACTGAAGTGCAGCATTCCTTACGCAATGATTCCGTTCTAAAAATTTGAGCCAGTGGATATATTTTGACAGATGAATCATGTAACATATTTGATAGCATTTTTTAAATTGCTAAGTAATCATTATTTCTCCAAAGGATTCTGACTTGTATAGTACTCCTAAAGTTATGAACGTCATTATAGATTAACAAAACATGTTAAAGGCTTTAGCTTTTCTGTTTCACTGTCAGAATGAAGCAATTACTAGACTACCATAGCATAATATACATAATTAAATGCTAGAACATTTGGATCAATGCATGCTATGAGATCTATTAACTTTTGCATCATTTTGGACTAGAGTTCCGTATAGAAAATCATTAGGGAGCAATTAAATTGTCGATGGACTTAAAAGAGATATTTTATTTGATTGGACTAAAAGGTGGCAAATAGTAACGTAGCTTAAAGACAAGTAATATGTTTTTTTTGGTTCTATTCTCAATAAATGTGAGTAGATATGGCATTCATGATTAAAAAATAATATATTCACCATGTCTACTAAGAAGAGGAGGTACTAAGAAAAGAAACTATTCAAATCTCATAAATTTCTACAAGTTTTGTAATAATTAAATGCATATGCAATTTTAAAAATATGTTTGACAAATTAAATGAGACAATGTAGAAATATGAAGAAACTTAAGTACCCTACAAAGGATAAAATCATCGCCAATGTAAAGGCAGACCACCCAAGCTTTTTCACAGCAATATAACCATAAATATTTTTTGCATAGCTTACCTAAAACTCCTATAGGGAGTAATTATTTCAAAAGATTGTTTCACAGTTCGGTCCACTTGCTTTACATTTGCTACATTCATAGGAATTATGGTAATACCAAGTCCACTCTTAAAATCCTATTGGGGAGAAAAATAAAAATTAAAACAAACACAACAATGGATTTTGAAACTCTAATTATATTTCCTAATTAACTCTTTCAAAATTTATTATACCTATATGTCTAAAATATAATACATTTTAAAGTGGATTGAGAGTTATTTTCTGGTTTCAGATAGTCCCTTTTAGTACTTTTTCAATTATACTATGCCATTCTGAACTTGCAGTCCTGGTGTGGCGCTGTGGGTTAATGTGCCAGATTGCAAAGTCATTTACACAGCACGGTTGGCATTTCAAGCTCACCAACTGCTCCTTGGAAAATCCATACAGGGGCGCTATGGGTCGGAGCCAACTCAACGACATTTAACAACAACAATAATTCTGAACTTAGCAGTTAGGCAATTAGTATAGCATGATAATTCCCTTCACAACAAAGGTAAGCTACCTTGACCACATAGCTTGAACTACATTTGTCTTGTTTTTAACGGAAAGCACTATATTCACCTTTATACTTTCAGTGAAGGAAGCTAACAATCAGCTAAAATCTACTATGTGCCAAGCACATTACTAGTTGAGGAGACAAATGATACTGTGATGTTCACATAATTACCATGTATAAAAAGAAGAAACCAAACTGCAGACACAGTTACACTGAAAGTAAAGCTACTTGATCTGGCAGAAAGGAACCAGAACTCAAGTTATCTGATTGTTACCTTGTCATGGCTTCCTTGCATTAACTGTATCAAGCAGAAGGATTACCTATTTCATGAAGTATGCAATTTTATATAATTTCCAATATTATATTACATTCCTATTCCTCTTGTCATTCTTAAAACAGCTCCTGTAATGGTATTTTGGTGGTTGTGTGCCG
>NW_006408787.1:1382579-1384981 GCF_000296735.1 Chrysochloris asiatica | reverse complement strand
CCCAGTGAAATGTATTAGCAAAGTGGCAGCCTCAATGAGTTTAAGTGTGGCAACATTTATGAGGTTGGCCCAGGACTGGGCAGTGTTTCTTTCTGTTGTGCATAGGGTAACTATGAGTTGGTACTGATTCGATGGCACCTGACAACAACAACAACAACAATGGTATTTTGTTGTAAAAACAGGAATTTGTTCACTAACTACAGCCACTGTGCCTAGTTTATCACACCTAAATGAAAAGCTGTTCACAAAAATGAAGTCAGCACTCTAAAAGCTTTGAAGTTTGCAAGATATTATCTGATCACGTGTTTGGGGATTTATCAAATAAATAAGCTCAACAATTAAAAACCTTCTTAACATGTGCCTCAAAAAAATAAATTATATTAACAAATTGAGAATAAATGTGCTTTGTATCACTAACTTAAATTACATTAAAAAAAAAAAAAGCATTCATACTATAGGCAAAGTGCAAGCAATACTGGTTCATTTTCAACAATAAGACATGTGGTAGAGACTGTGAACACAGTAACTGACATGACAGGCTCACTGCTCTCTCTCTCTCCTGATTTATAGGCTAAAAGAAAAATGCTACTTTCCCATCTCTCTTGCAGCTACCAGTGGTCACAGATAATTTGTTTGGTCTGAAAATACAAATAGTTCTTGGCAGAGTAGGGACAGAAGTGGAGGTAAGTCTTGAAAGCAGAAACCCTTTCACTCCATGTCTTCTATTTTGTTGGGAAATGTCAACCCTTTAAATGGGAAGCTCAGAATCAATTCTTAAACACTTAGGATGTGAGTCTGAGGGGAAAAAAATAAGCAGAGCCATGTTCTCTGGTGAAATCACTAGCACTGACTGACTGCAAAATGCACACCAAAGAGGAAAAACAAATATCAGCACTCTAAAGTGCTATTCATATAAAGCAAGGCTTCTTATTTTAAAATGTTTTTGGTGACTGTGGAAGAGCTGCCTCATCAAAGTAGAGTTGACCTTGATGATGTGAATGGAGGAAAGCTCTCGGTGCCTTCATTTGTTGACAGGATACAACTAGTAATATGGAGATCCAATTAATAATTGGATCACAAACTGTATGAAGTATGAAGCTAGGAAAACTTAAAGAAGTAAAAAATGAAATGAATGCATAAACATTGATACCCTAGTCAGTAGTGATGTAAAATGGACTGGCATTGGCCATTTTGAATCTGACTATCATAAGAGTTTACTATGCCAGGTATGACAAATTGAAGTGGAATAACATCACAGTTATAATAAAAAAAGAATATTTCAAGTTCTATATTGAAGTATAATGCTGTCTGTGATCTAATAATACCCATATGCCTATAAGGAAGAACAGTAAATTCCACTACTATTAAAATTTTTGCACAAACCACTAAAGACAGTGATGAAGAAACTGAAGAATTCTATCAACTTCTTCAGTCTGAAATTGATGAACATGTAATCAAGGAGTATTTACAATTACTAATGATTAGAATGCAAAGGATGGGAACAAAGAAGAAGGATTAGTAGTTGGATAATAGGCCTTAGTGATAGAAACGGTAAGTGTGATCTAATGACACAAATTTGTAAAAACAATTATTAATTGAAAACAGTGTTTTTGAATACCAACAAAGATGACTATGCACATATACCTCACCAGACAGTATAGACAGAAATAAAACTGACTAAAATCAGTGAGACAAGACAGTGGAAAACCTCCATATCATTAGCTAAAACAAGGACAGGGACAGACCACGGAACAACCCATTAACTGCTCACATCAAAGTTCAGGATGAGGCTGAAGATAATTAAAGCAAGTCCACGAGAGCCATAATTTGACCTTGAAATGTGCCTCCTGAATTTAGAGATAATTTCAACAACACATTTGATGCATTACATACTAGTGAACATACACCAGAAGAGTTGTGGGATGACATCAAGAACATCATACAGGAAGAAAGCTAAATGTCAATAAGAAGACAAGAAAAGAAGATTCCCTGACCAGAATGGGTATCAAAACAGACTCCTGAAACTTACTCTCAAGCTTAGAAACACTAAAACTAATGGAAGATATAAGTAAAAGAGCTGCAGAGAAAATTTGAAGGACAGACAAAGAAGCAAAGTAAGGTATTTTAATGAAATATGCAAAGACCTGGAGCTAGAAAACTAAAAGGGAAGAAGTTGCTCAGCATTTCTCAAGCTGAAAAAAACTGAAAAACAAGTTGAAGCTTCAACTTACAATACTGAAGTATTCTATGGGCAAAATATTGAATGATGCAAAAAGCATCAAAAGATGCAAGAAATTCACAGTCACTGTTCAAAAAAAGAAACTGTTGATGCTGAATCATTTCAACAGGTAGGTTATATATGATCAAGAGACAATGGTACTAAAGGAAGAAGTTCTAGGTGC
>NW_006408787.1:1379848-1380864 GCF_000296735.1 Chrysochloris asiatica | reverse complement strand
ACCAAGAAGCAGTCATTTAAAAAGAACAAGGTGACTTTCAATGGTGTAAAATAAGGAAAAGTATGTGTCAGGGTTGAATTCACTCACCATATTTATTCAATCTGTATAGAGCAAATAATTCAAAATGCTGGATTACATGAAGAAGAACATGGCATCAGGATTGGAGGAAGACTCATTAACAATCTGAGATACATAGTTGATACCACTTTGCTTGCTGAAATTAAAAAGGACTTAAGCTTCTTACTGATAAAGATCAAAACCAAACTCTTCAGTATGGTTTGTACCTCATTGTAAAGAAATCACAAATCCTCACCACTGGACCAATAAATAACATTAAGGTAAACAGAGAACAGATTGAAGCTATCAACTGGACCTTCCTGACAATATGTCCGAAGTATGAGAGACGAAGTTTGGCCATCTTGGCCTCCAAGGAGTACTCTGGATGCACTTTTTCCAACATGGATCTGTTTGTTTTTTTGGAAGCCCATGGTACTTTCAATAGTCTCCTCTAACACCATAACTCAAAAGCATCAATTCTTCTAAGGTCTTCCTTATTCACTGTCAGGCTTTCACATGCATATGAGGTTATGGAAAATACCATGGCTTGGGTCAGGTGCACCTTAGTCCTCAAGCTTACATCTTTGCCCTTCAACACCTTCAACAAAAAGGTCTTGTGCAGCAGATTTGCCTAATGCAATAGGTCCTTTGATTTTTTGACTGCTGCTTCCATGAGTGTTGATAGTTGATCCTAGAATAATGAAGTCCTTAACAATTTTACTCTTTTTTCCATTGCTAAGAATGTTGTTTATTGGTCCAGTGGTGAAGATTTTTGCTTTCTTTACATTTAGGTGGAATCCATACCAAAGGATGCTGCGAACAGCATACACAGACCCTGGGTTGATTAGTGGCAGCCCCATTGAACCACCTCTGAATATAATCAGTTTAACCCAGATGCTCTTCTTCCTCCTGAAAGTATATAGGAATGTGATAATTAAGAACAATGTAGCATTTTAGGT
>NW_006408787.1:1366313-1379228 GCF_000296735.1 Chrysochloris asiatica | reverse complement strand
GTGACACCCACACTTCCTTGTCAAGGCTAGAACGTGACATAGGATCTCGACAAAAGGCTGTAGTCTTTGATCTTCATTATTAAATATTTTAAGTCCTCTTCACTTTCAGCAAGCAAGGTTGTATCATCTGCATATCACAGGTTAATGAGTCTTCCTCCAATCCTGATGCCATGTTTTTCTTCATATAACCCAGCTTCTCGGATTATTTACCCAGCATAAAGGTTGAATAAGTATGGTGAAAGAATACAACCCTGTCGCACATCTTTCTTAAATGTAAACCATTCAGTGTTCCCATGTTCTATTCGAACAACTGCCTCTTGGTCCATGCACAGATTCCTCATGAGCACAGTTAAGTGTTCTGGAATATTTATACTTTGCAATGTTGTCCATAGCTTGTCATGATCCACACAATTGAAAGTCTTTGCATAGTAGATGCTTTAAAAGCATTAGTCTTCAATACACATACACTTCACTGTTTCTCATATATTAGATAAAGATACATTACAATTTAAATTAGAGAATTATAGTCTGATGGATTGTCTTTCCATAATCAATTTAAAACCAACCTGGGTATTGTTTTGAAGGTTGAAAACAACTATGGATTCTCTTTTGATTTTCTGAATGATTCTATTATGTGCATAGAGCAGATACTACATTAAAAAAATCAGTATGTATAAAGTACATAGTAGGCACTCATATGCACATGAAAGTTAATAAGTGAATAAGGAAAAACACAGAATAACTAATGGTGTATTATGTTATGGTGTTGAAGAAGAATATTAAAAGTACCATTGACTGTCAGAAGAATAAACACATTTGTATTGGAAGAAGTACAGCCTGAATGCTCCTTAGAAGCCAGAATGTGGAGACTTTGTCTATCATACTTTAGAAATATAATCAGGAGGGAACAGTCCCTGGAGAAGTACATCATGGTTGGTAAAATGTAGGTTAAACAACAAAGAAGAAGATCCCCAATATGATGGGTTAGCATAGCGTCAGCAACAATTGGCTCAAGCGTAACAACAATTATGAGGATTTGCAGCACTGGGCAGTGTCTCACTCGATTGTACAGAGGGTTGCTATGAGTTGGAACTGACTCAAAAGCACTTAACAACAGCACCAATGTGTGCTAGGAATTGTGCCAAATCTGGGTCCACAATACATATTAAGGATATCTGTCCTGGTGGAGGACTTATAGTTTAATAAGGAAAGCAGAACTGCAATAAATGCACTAGAAAACAAAACAAAACATGGCTGCGTGGTTAGCACTTAATGTAGTACAGAAACCACTGTGTTCATAGGGAGCTTTCCAAAGGAAGTAGCCCTTAACTGTGTCAAAGGACAAAACACAGACCAGTTAATATTAATAATCCTAAAACTAAGTGAACTATACAAAAAAACTAGTAATTAAAATGAGGCTACACATCTCATCAGCATTTTATAGTGCAACATATCTCCAGTATCTAAGTAAGCACCACAATAAAAACGCTTATATCATAAACATATTTTCTTTTCTATGTAAAATAGTGATCTAAGCCATCTGGCTACAAGAATTACAGACAGATTACACAAACACACACAACTCAAACATACAAGACCACTAATTGTAGAAGAAAGTTGAGTTTGAAAACAAAACATTAAAGATGATCTTTCAAGGATTGAGCAGTTTAAGTACTCAAGTGATATAATGTCTGAGTTTTCTCATAAAAAAGTAATAACAATGGAAAAGTGAATATTGAGTTTCTTTCCATGAAAGGAACAGTTGGTTATATAGTTATTACCTACTGCCACTAAAAAAAAAAAAAAAAAAAAAAAGGCGCTGTGTGAATTTAATATATTTTTCTAATTAAAATCCTTCCAGAACTGGCACAAACATTACATATTTGAAATCATCTTCACTGTTTCTCATATATTAGATAAAGATACATTACAATTTAAATTAGAGAATTATAGTCTGATGGATTGTCTTTCCACTTAAAATGGCATGTCTAGATGTCATTTTTACAACTGAGGAGAAATCCCCCAGTGGGCTCCACACTGCTAATAACTACATGAGGTCAGCAAACATTTGTAATGTTAAATATATATGAAGACATATGAAAACAATTGCTAATAGGGTTTTAGTTCATACATGCACAGGTGTATTACAAACAGAATAAAACAGAGCTGACTTGATGGCACTTTACAACAACAACAATTTGGATTAGGGTTGATGATGTTGTTTAGTGTCGTCAAGACAGTTCTGACTCATAGCGACTCTGTATAGGGTTTTAAAGGAGTTACTGGTGGGTTTGAACCACCAACCTTGTGGTTAGCAGTCCAATGTTGATCCTACAACGCCACACCAGGACTCCAGTGCTAGGGTCTGGGTTAGCATTTGTCCCTGTGCATTTTTCTTGTGTGCATTTATCACATTGGGTTTTTTTTTTTTTTTTCTATGTAAACTTTTTCCCTAGAACCAATAAAGTAACATGTTGAAACTCATATGTTGATAAGTTATCATTTCTTGAAGCAGTAAATAATATATTCATACACACATGCCCAAGTCTTTATATTTGTGTAGACAGACTATCTTTCAGAGGATGCAAAAGATATTGTTATTAGCTGCCTCAAGGGACTAGAAAGGGATGACTAAGAAACAGGCTAAGAGGCAGATGGTTCAGGCATATCTGTTGTTTCAGTTCACACGTTTGCAAAATGAGCTAATAATAGCACTTATTGGATTGGTTTGTTGAAGATTAAATCAGTTAATACTAGAGCTTCAAACTGGTTCTTCTGGGATCAGTCATGGTTGACAAAGCAAAACTGGGAAAGACCAGAATTTTGGCAAATGTAAGTGTACTGGAATGATAACTGGAATAAGAAAAAATATGGTCAACACCTTACTGGAAACATCATCTCCCTTTAAGAAAACGGGCAGCGTGTATGTGACAAACATAACTAGATCGCTTGAAAGGCAGACTACCAGACAACAGTGCTCGGCTCGAAGATGGCAATCAAAGGAGCCACTCTGAATGTGTGCCACTCTGCACAACCCCAGCAATAATCCAATCTCCTGCATCAGGCTCTGGCAAAGGGGTCAAAAATCTCTTCCGAGTCACGCTTTACCATCATTTTACCATTCTGGTTATCGTTCTGGTATGCCCACATTTTACAAATTTGAATCTCTTCTAGTTTTGCTGCATCAGGTATAACTGAACAACTTTGAACCGGTTACCGCATTAAAGCCCTGGTTATTATTATTTAATATATTAGAAGAATGTCTGATACATAGTAAGTTTTTGTTATTATTATTATGGGATACTTTTAGAATTCTAAGCCAGGTGAATGTACTACCTATTAAAATTTTTGGTTGGTGGTGACTCTGTGCCATCAAATCAATTCCAAGCCATAGCAACTCTGTACAGCATTTCCAAGGCTGTAAAGTTTTGTGGGAAGAGAAAGCTTCACCTTTCTCCCATAGAGTGACTGGTAGGTCGGAACTGCTGACTTGCGGTTAGCAGTCCAGCTTCTAATCCAGTAGGCTACCAGAGCTCCTATTCATAATTTAAAAAAAAAATTCTTAAAATAATTAACAGGCATAAATCTATTTTTGAGCATCAAAAATGGAGTAAGATGCAAATGCTAAATTTTTAAGAATATTAAAAACACATTACTCATTAATTATGATCTGATCATGAGCACTATTTTTATTTTGAAGACTAGGTACCAGACAGGAACAAGGCAAATGTTGTAAAGTACACTGAGACAACAACAGAACAGAAATAAAGAGGGGAGAATAACATGACTTTAAAAATAAAAAGGTAAAAACCGATTTGGGTATAAACAATGATGCACAGTTAATCTGTTGTTACAGAACCTAGCATCACCATTAATACTAACAATAATGGTCATGCGTGGTATTGAAAATCTGGTAGTGCAAACATGGCAGTCTGCACTGGGAGTCAGACCTGGGGGACAATGTCAGGTAAGCTATTTTCTGATCATGTGATCACTGATAAGTTATTTCATTTCTCTAGGCCACAGTTTCCTCATTTATGAAATAAAAGTATGTAGAAGCCCTTGGAAATACAGGGTCACTATGGGTTGGAACCGACTTGACAGCACTTAACAACAACAACAACAACCTATTTTGTACAGAACTATTATAAAAACTGGAGTCCTGGTGTGGCACTGTAGGTTAATGTGCCAGACTGCAAAGCCATTTGAACTGCAAGGTCAATGGTTCAAGCTCACCAGCCACTCCTCAGAAACCCTATATAGGGTCACTATAGGTAGGAAACAACTCAGTGGTACTTAACAACAAGAATTACAGAAACTAAGTAAGACAGCAGGAATTATGACAAGTAATCTTTTCATTTTCTGATTGTAAATACAAATGTTTTCTTAAAAATAATTTCTATTTTATTGTAACAATTGAAAGCATTCACATCAATGATTCACTATTAACCACTCAGACAAAATTTACAGTAAATAACTACCAAGATGCTGAAATGGGATATCTATATAAATTCACAACAACGAAACCTGGTGAAAATTACATAGAGAAAGTACAAAATGAAAGGTTGATTCCTAAATAGAAAGCATCTTACAGCATTTTTTTAACCCCCAATTTTCTGAAATCTCAAACCTATTTCTAGAAATACTGGATGCTGTATTTCCATGCCAGGACCTTAAGAACTCAGTGCTTAGACATTTGCTGAAAACAGATGTGGCATTGTATGACATTGGCACCAGATTCCCTGGGAAACACCAGATGTAAAGTTTGGCCAGATACAGAACCCAGAGAATTTGGGGGCACCACCTACATCCTGCTGCTTCTTTCTGTACCAGACAACTCACAGCCCGATGAGGTCTATTTAAATTCTATTAGAGTTTCATGCCCATGCCAAAACACCGGGGAACATAATGTGGGGGGAATGAGTATCTTTTTATACCCTGATTCCAGAATGTTTAATCAAGCGAATTTATGTAGTTAGAACATCAATGCCACAATTATCATTAAATGAATACCCAAATCTACCAAGCAAGACATCTGGTTATGAACAGTTCACTAATTTTAACATGATGCACAAGAAATCATCAGGAAAAGACGGGATGGTGGCTGTGAGAACAACACAGCACATGGAAACAAAAGTTGAATCTCTTAAATTCCTCTCAAGTCCATTTGCAGAAATTCCATTCTACTAGCTATACGTGAATAGAACACTTCAAATATTTAAGCCTAGTTGTCTTTGAACACCTCATTTTAAAAAGTAATAACACTAACTTATATATTACATTCAAGGCATTTCAAGATAAATCAAGTAGACCCCCGATAAGATAGATTGAACAGTGACTGCAAAACTGGGTTCAATCCTAACAAAGATCTTGTGTTCGGTGCTCTCCATAGAGCTGCTAAGAGTGAGAACTGACTCAACAGCAGCTAAAAACAATAAAATCATTAGTCCATGGAATTAATGGATCGCAAGAACATCAGACCCCATAACATGCAAACAGGAAGAACTAAGTGGCTTTCTGCTCCCATAAAGATTTACAGCCTCAGAAACCCTGTACAGGGTCGCTATGAGTTGGAACTGACTCCACGGCACTTAACAATAACAACCATTTTCAACTTCTCTAAAAGGAATCACATTGTTGCTGTTGTTGAGTGCCGTTGAGTCAGGTCCGATTCATAGTGACCCCATATAGGGTTTCCAAGGAACAGTTAGTGAGCTTGAACCGCCGACCTTGTGGTTCAAATCGACTTTGTAGTCCAGCGCATTAATCAACAGCGTCACAGGTATTCTTAAACAGAGTGTAAGAAAATTGTGGAACAGAACTTAAAGTTAGATAGTGACTGGTGCAACTGAGAGATAACGGTCCCTATCACCCTTCCTGTCTGGACATGAACTTACTCCTATTGCTCAATTTCAGCCAAACTGTAGGCAGGTCTGTAAGGGTTACCATAACATTAGGGAGGTATGTACAACTGACAATAATCAAGCACTTAAGATCAAGGGCAGCATTTACCCAAGGGCAGACTTTAGAAGGGTTAGGAAACAAAGACTAGAAACAGGAACACCTAGAAAAGGTGAGAAAAATGATGTTCCATTATGCGGACAGCCATCAATGACATGAAACCAAATGAGTATGAATTGGCAAATAGAAAACCAATCAGCTATGTAAAGTGTCACTCAATTCACATTAGAAAACATTTTTTAAAAGAGATTAAAAAAAAAAAAAAAAAGATAAATCAAGTATAGAAACTGATTTGCCTTCTAGAATACCTATTTTCTAAGTTGTGGAACAACTGAATAAAGACTATAACTTAAATATATTTAAAAAATTTGGCAAACCAAAATTTAATCTAAAAATGAAAAGTTACCAATAGCTTCAAAAATTTATAGAAAATGGCATTAAAATTAGTATCTTTATTATTTAGAGTTTAAAGAAACTGGTGAGAAAAACATTAAAATCCTAATGTAAAAATCGGTGAAGAAGAAAGAGACAATTTGTAGAGTAGAAAATAATTTTAAAATAAAGTATTCAAAAAAATTACTCTTCAGTCCTGAGCATCATCATAAATGACCAATAACGCAACAAATTTATTCTATAAATATCTACCTAATGCCAACTGAATGCTTAGAAATCCTAGGTCATAGCAGTGAATGCAGTAAATATTACCACTATTAAGTTATCACAATTAATTTGGAATCTTAAATTTATAATTCATACGTTTCACAAAGTCCTGGTGTGGCACTGTAGGATAAGTACTGGACTGCTAACCACAAGGTTAGTGCTTCAAACCCACCAGATACTCCTCGAAATGTATGCAGAGTCCATAGGAGTCAGAACTGACTGGACAGCACTTAACAACAAGGCTACTTTGCACATTAAAATAAAACTAGTACCTATTCACAGGGCTAACAGCATTTTAAATGTAAACTCTTTTAGTAAGCGATCATAGGGGTTCTTGGAAAATAAATTATCAATAAGGAAGAACACACTACCAGAAATCCCATTTAGTGGTTTATCTCTGTGTTTCCCCTAATGGAAAGTAAGAATCCATAAAGGGGATATCTTGTGGATCACTACTGAACCCTTATGTCATACACAGAATCAAAACATGAAGGAGCTCCAAATTTGCTAAATGGATGAGTGAACACAGAAACAAAGCTGATTATGGTGTTATGTAAAAAATCCCAATTATACAACTCATTTTATAAAAAGCTACGGTAACAATTGACAGAATTTGGCAAGACCAATGAATTACTCATCGCAAATACCTTTATGAAACAACATAAAAGGTGATTAAATTCATGTGCATCATCAAATGAAATACACAGGAATCAAACTGACTCCATCTTTGGGAAGAGATGGTGAAGAAGTTTAGACACAACAAGGCCAGGGGCCTTGTGGAACAAAACATCAATTGCTCATTTGAATTTCAAGCTGAAGAATACTAAAACAAACCACAAGATCCAAAATATGACCTTGAATATATTCTATCTGAATTGAGTGACAATCTCAAAAACAGAATTGATGCATTAGACACTGATAGAAGACCAGAGAGCTATGGGATGACATCAAGAATATCATATAAAACAGGAAGGAAAGAAAAGACAAAAATAAATGTCTGCAGAGACTTTGAAACTTGCTCTTGAGAATAGAGAGAGATATTATTAAAGTGAAAAAGAGAAAAAAAAATATCCGTTTCAGGAGTAACGTGCACCTGACCCAAGGCACAGTACTTTAAATTGCCTCATACGCATGTTAAAGTTGGACAATGAACATGGAAGACCAAAAAAGAATTGATGCATTTGAATCATAATGTTGGTGAAGAATATTGAAAGTACTATGGACTGCCAGAGGAGCAAACAAATCTGTCTTAGAAGAAGTATAACCAGAATACTCCTTAGAAGCCAGGATGGTGAGACTTCAAGTTTTATACTTCAGACATGTTGTCAGGAGGGACCAGTCCCTGGAGAAGGACATCATGCTTGGTAAATGAAGGGTCAATGAAAAAGAAGAAGACCTCAACAAGATGGACTGACACAGTGGCAGCAAAAACGTACTCAAAGGTAGAAGATGGTGCAGGACCTAACAAAAAAAAAAAAAAAAAAAGGGACCTAACAAAAACGAAAGCAACAATGTGAAATAAAAATCATTATTACAAATGTGAAGGTAAACCAAAAAGTATTGCTACTAGGGTTCCAATTTATATAACGAAGTTTATTGCACACAAACATGTTTACACATTTCTTTGCAATCTGTAGACAGCTGTATGTAAATTGTCTTAGTAACACATTAGTCTTTAGTCTCATAAAGTAGTTTCTAAGTAAAAAAAAAAAGGAGGTCCATTCCAAACAATGGCTTCTGAGGAGAATCTGCTGGAACATTTAAAATTAGACAGAGAAGTCAGCTTTGGTGGTTATGGTTTTTAGGGAATTCCCAAGGGATAATCTTGCTAGATTTTCTTGTAGGACATAGGACCTTCAATGATTATCATAGGACTTATTATGAACATGTTTTAAGAAAACTGGAAATGCACTTGTGAGATAAAGGCCAGGAAAGTGGTACCAAGTATTTTAATTTTTTTTTTCCATCATGACAAAATATACCCTACTTTGAGGGTATACTGAGCTGTCCTGGGAGAATTTCATTGAGAAACCTTACCACATAAATCCTAGGGCCTGAATCTTACCCCTTTAGGCTTCTTTGTGTTCTGAAAACTGAAAGAGCATTTCAAAAGAACAAAATTTGAGTCTCTGGAGGATGTCAAAACTGCCCTTTTGTTCTTGTGTAACCTGAAGAACTCCTTTGGGAAGGATTAGAAATGAGATCACTGTCTTCAGAAGTGTATAGACCAAGATGAAAGGTGTATCAAGCAACAACAGCTTCATCTTTTAATACTTTTAATAAATTTCTACCATTTTGTAGCAATACTTTTTTACTTACCGTCATATAATTCAGGCATCTAAAACATAAGCATACAGATAATAGAAGCAAATGTGTAAAAATTAAAACACATTGGAAGGTGGAGTTGTGAGACAGTGTTAAATATTTTAAAGGATGACATTTAATTTATGTGAAAACAGCACCTCGGGATTTTCCAACATGATAATTAGGTACAATATTTTAGTGTCAGTTTCTACTAGGCCATCTTACTCTCTCACAAATATTTTTACAGATTTCTTAATATTTCTACAGTTCTTTTGTACCTCCTCTTACCACCCATCTGCATGTGTTTGTGTGTATTGTTTGTTGTAGGGAAAATGAGTATAATGTTGTCTAAGGTTATTTTTCCTATGTACCAAGAGCTATTCAAAGTTTCAGTACCTATAATATACTAATAAATGAAATGGAAAGAAAGGAACCAAAGTGAGTCTTTGAACTCCACAAGTGGGAAATGCAAGTCCATGTTAATTCCATGTTAAGTATATAATATGTTATGGATGGAATCATGTCCCTGAAAAATAAGTGTAAAACTAAACCCACTTAGCTGTGGCTGTGATCTCCTTTGAGAATATGGTTTACTTTTTATGTTATGAAGCCATACTACAGTGTATATAGGACTTTGTTTCAGCATCCCTGGGCCAAGATTCTCAGTGTTGTAGCAATTAAAATGCAGTAGGGCTAATGCACTGGACTGCAAAGTCATTTGAGCCACAAAGTTGGTGATTCAAGCTCACCAGCTGCTCCTTGGAAACCCAATACAGGGTCGTTATGGGTTGGAAACAACTCAACAGCACTTAACAACAACAACAATCCCTTATGATGGATTGGCTCCCAGTGAGATGGATTGGAACAGTGGCAGTGGTGATGGGCTCAAATGTAGCAACGATTGTGAAGCTGGCACAGGACCAGGTAGTGTTTCATTCTGTTGTGCATAGGGTCACTATGAGTTGCTATAGACTCAATGGCACCTAACAACAATAATAATACCCCATAACGAGATCTAATGTAATGCAATCACTTTCATGATGGGATCTGCTATGAACAGCCAATCTACTGAAGTGAGATTTCCTTGGAAGTGTGGCCTGCGACATCTTTCATCTCACAAAGATAAAAGGAGAAAGAGAGCCTAACCACCATTGAAAATGAAGAGCCTGGGGTTGAATGCATCCTTTGGACTTGGACATCTCCTAAATCCAGGGAAATATTGGTGCCAAAGCACACAGAGATCTCCATGGAACACTGGGTCTGTAGATGCTGAAAGGAGGCAAGGGTCTTTCTCCAAAGTCAACTTCTATTCTCCTAAGCTGTGAGAAAATAACATTTGTTTGTTAAGGCTATCCATTTGTGGAAATTTCTGCTATAGCAGCACTAGATAACTAAGAAAGGTGTGTTTTAAGATATAAAAAAAGATAAGGCACAGAAGTGAGCAAGCACGAATGGGAGAAAGGTGAATACTACTTTGGTATCTTCAAGGAATGGCAAAAAGGAGGTTAGTGAAGTTTCATCAAGAATTGCCCCCGAGAGAGGCCAGAACATGGCTTCTCCTGTAGCTGGCATTCTTAATTCAAACTTCCAGCCTCCTAAACTGTGAGAAAATAAATTTTTGTTTATTAACACAACTCAACTGTGGTATTTCTATTATAACAACACTAAGATACTAAGAAATTTGTAAAAGAGTTTAGAACAGTCAGAAAACTGTCAATGAGAACATGCAGACTGGGAGTCCCTTACTCTTGTCTTACTGATTCTTTCGAAAAATAGAAGGAATTTCAAAATTAAGTAAGGTAATAATGATGATAGTCTGTTCCAATGCCTATTTTAAGTCAGAAAATACAAATTCTTGATTCAACAGAAAACACAATGTTCTAGAGAAAGGGAAAAAAATTGCTGAAAGTATTTTTGCAGGAATATTTGACATGGAACCTTATGGACACCTACTGGATGTATAGAGGAAGATTTAGAAATGACAAACAATAATATTCAAAATTAGGATAAACTACCAGGCATATAGAGAGAGTTACAGGGATTCATAGGAAACAGCAGATCAAAAACATTTTTATGGCTTTTCAAATACTTTCCCTTTATGCTGATTTTGCAAATGGAACTTTTAAATTCCTCTAATAGAGCATCCTCTGGTAATCAAAGTTTGTGTTAAGAAAAAAATAATTCAGTAGTTATGACAGAATTTGTAAGATGAAAAATGAAAAAATTACATAAAACTGATTTTCATTTTAAAAATTGTTTTTAAAGAAATAGAAATTAGTTTAAAACTATAGCTTAGTGGGTAACTAGTAAGGCTGCTAACTGCAAGGTCAGGAGTTCAAATCTACTAGGAGCTCCATAGGAAAAAGATGAGGCTTTCTGCTCCTGTAAAGATTTACAGCTTTGGAAACCCTATACAGAGTGGTTATGACAGAACCAACTCAACGGCTCATAACTGCCACCACCATTTATTAGTTCACTGTTGCTATATGCCATCCAGTAGGATCCAACTCAGCAACCCTGCATGAGGTTTCCAAGGAGTGGCTCATGGGTTCGACCCACTGACATTGTGGTTAGCAGTCCAGGGCTCATACTACAGCTTCACCACAAGAGTAACAGATCTCCAAAAATGAATGAAAACTTAACACTACTGATTTTCTACACTTTCCACGTAAATGTGTGTTTGCATTGAAGTGTATAAAAATGTGCACTCAGGAATTAAATGAAAATTAATCACACACACACACACACACACACACACACACACACACACACAAAGGCATAGCAACCACAAGTAGAAGAATAAAAATAGAGCCAGTCTCAATGTTCCTGAAGACTATGTTTACACATTTTCTAACTCCAGAAATATCTGAATGTTTCACTAGATGCTCACTTGAATAGTTAATATTTTAGAAGAGGACAAAAACTACTCAGCCACGTTTTACAATATATGGTTTTTTGATCAGATCACCTGTTATTGAAACACTTGGGATTCTTTTTATGACTACAGATATCAGTAGACCTAATCCCAGATATTCTGAATCAATGGGTCTGGAATAGTGCCAGAAACCTGGAATTTTAACATGCAACTTACATGATGGCCTTAGAGATAACCTTCCAACCCTGTGATGTTTATGTGTAAGCTTGGCTAAGCCATGATTGCCAGTATTGTGTGACTGTCCACTATTTGTGATTCTGATGTTATTATCTTCTATTTTGTGATATGTTCTTATTCTCCATTTTGTCATTAGGGTTGTTAGGTACTGCAGTCAGTGTCAACTCACAGCAACTTTATGTAGAAGAGAAAAAGCCACTACTAGGACCTGCACCAACCTTGCCATTGTTACTAAGTTTATGCCCATTGCTACAGTCACTGTGTCAATCCCACTGAGTAGCTTTCCCTTTCTCCTAATCCATTTACTTCACCAAGTATACCATGCTTCTGCTAGGACAGGTCCCTCCTGATACACTACAATCTCACCACCTGTACTTTCAAGGCTCGTTTTGGTCGTACATTCTCACCACCTGTACTTCCAAGACACATTTCTATGCAAATCTGGCATAGAAAACAAAAACATTGAGTTTGTTCTGACCCTATGTAGGAGGAGTGTGGAATGTCTAGCACATGGGCTGTATAACGCCCAGGAAGTCATTTAGTTTTGACCTACCAAGGCAAACATCACATTTGTTGTTGTTTTTGTTAAGTGCCGTCGAGTCGGTTCCGACCCATAGCGACCCTGAACAGGGTTTCTGAGGCTTTAATCTTTACAGGAGCAGAAAGCCTCATCTTTCTCCCACAGAGCAGCTGATAGTTTGAAACTGCTGACCTTGTGGTTCACAGCCCGATTCGTAACCACTACGCAACCAGAGCTCCTAACGCTATCACATTAGGGGTGAGTTAAATAAATGTTTGACCTAATACATAACGCGTAGTGGTTACGAATCGGGCTGCGAACCTTAAGGTCAGCGGTTCGAAACTACCAGCCACTCCGC
>NW_006408787.1:1356506-1365008 GCF_000296735.1 Chrysochloris asiatica | reverse complement strand
TTTGTCCTGAAGGGACTTAATTGCTTGCCTTGATGGCTCCCCGGCAAACAACTTGCTTGTTCTTATAGCAGCCAATCAGAATAGAAGGCTGATTTTTAAGTTGATAATTTTGTAGGTCCACAAATAGTGTTATAAATTTAGGCAGACAAAAGATTCCCCACTCCTGCTGTATAGTTTCTGAGGAGTGGATGGTGAGTTTGGTCCACCAATCTTGTAGTTCAAACTGTCCTTATAATCAACTGCATATCCTACAATGCCACACCAAGTTTTTGTTGTTGTTGTTAGGTGCCATCAAGTTGGTACCAATCCATAGCGACCTTATGCACAGCAGAATGAAACACTGCCCGATCCTGGCCAACCTCACTACTGTCACAACGCTTGAGTCCATCGATGCTGCCACTTGGCCAATCCATCTCTTTAGTGGTCTTCCTCTTTCTCTCTGACCCTCCACCTTACCAAACATGATATCCTTCTCCAGTGACTGGTCCCTGCTGACAATATGTCCGAAGTATGAGAGACGAAGTTTGCCCTTCTTGGCCTCCATGGAGCATTGTGGCTGCACTTCTTCCAAAATGGATCTATTGGTTCTTTTGGCAGCCCATGGCACTTTCAATATTCTCCTCCAACACCAGAACTCAAAAGCATCAATTCTTCTACAGTCTTCCTTATTAACTGCCCAGCTTTCGCATGCATATGAGGTTACTGAAAATACCATGGCTTGGGTCAGGCGCACCTTAGTCCTCAGGCTGATAAGTTCAAGACAGAAACAGAAACCTTTTCTGACAATGAATGTAATGCCATTCTCCTTCAATTTTTCATTACCAAAATAGTGGACCTTAATTATTATATGATTCAAAACAGCTAGTATTAGTCCACTTCAACTCACTAATGCCTAGGAAATCAATCTTTGTGCATCCATTTCAGTTTTTGTAACTTCCAATTTTCCTAGATTCATACTTAGTATGCTCCACATTCTGATTATTAATGGATGTTTGCAGCGATCGCTTCCCATTTTGAGTTGGATCATATCAACAAATGAAAGTCCTGACGGCTTTACTTTAAGAATGTAACTTTGTCTCACTTGTATTCAGATTGTCTTCCCACTTCAGGGGTCCGTCTTCCAGCAAAACATCAGCTAGTGCTGAAATACTAATCATATTTTAATGAGGCAGGCTTCATGTGGACTGTATCCCGAGTCACAGTATTAAGAGTATGATTTGAGTCCACACTTTTCAGCTATCAGAAGTTTCCTAAGGGATATAAGCTGCACTTTATCTGCCCTGGCAAGGCTCCCTCCCTCTTGCTCAGAAGCCTGCATTCGTCTTGTCATCAACTGATTTCAGTTCTTGAAACTTGAGTTAGCAGTGTGTTATCTGGCTTGCTGATTCTGGAATCTGCCATCTAAACTGCCAATTTTGGGATTCACCAGCTTGTTGTCGGACCTGAGAATGGTGGGTTCGTCAGCCCCTGCAACCACAGGAGTCAGGAGAAGTCTCCAGCCTGACACCGGAAAGACAAATTAGGGACTTGGCAACCACAACGAGCCATCTCCTGGAGATAAATTCCTATCTCTTCCTCTCTTTCTGTATCTATCTATCTATCCATCCATCCATCTATCCATCCATCCATCCATATACATATGCTTCACAGGTTTGAGAACCCAGTCTCAGGTAATCTGCCTTCTTCATATGATGCCATTTAACCCTAAAGAGACAAGCTTAACTACCTGAGCCAATCAGTAGCAGAGCAAGAATGAAAACCCAGAATGGCTGCTTCCCAGTCCAACCTTCTTTGTTATGATTAGGTTTCCTCTTTAATAGCTCTCCAACATATGCTGTAATAGCTATCCTTAAACCTCCACCCATTGTCTCTTTGCTTTCAGCAGTGACATCAAGGTAAATTGGTAAAATTACAGACACAGAGGCAAGAAAGAGAAAAATAATTCAGATATAAGTATGGTGAGATGATGTATCAATTATCATTATTTTTTATTCATTTCATACAATTAAGTTGTGTAGGCAACTAATTCACTGTTTTAGAATACAAATTAAGTATTATTACACTTTGCTGCCAGGCACCAAAGTAAAATGCTGTATGAATTTAAATATAGGGGTTCAAATCTAACATCTCTAAAATTTTTATGATAGATTTTTCCCATAACGTTTGAAAAATAACAGATTATTTTCTGTGTGTATGTAAACCATTAAAACGTTCCATTAAGCTATTTTAGTACAATTCAGTGTTTTTCCTAAAACATAGGTCTGATGCCCCCACAACTAATGGTTTAAAACATCTTCATGTTTTAAAAGGAAGACTCCTCAGAATGTAACTAAGAATTCTCTATACTATCTGCTCTAAAATGTGAAATAAATAATGGACAATATCCTTATGTCCACCACTCATCTTTCAGTTTGTCGTACTGTGGTGACTTGTGAGTTGCTGTGATTCTGAAAGCTATGCCACCAGTATTTTATATACCAGCAGGGTCATCCATGGTGGACAGGTTTCAGATGAGCTTCCAGACAAACACAGACTAGGAAGAAGGAGTGACAAACTACTTCTGAATATTTAGTCACTGCCTTATGAATAGCAGAGAAACACTGTTAGATATAGTGCCAGAAAATGAGCCCCTCAGAAAGGAAGGCACTCAACATGTGACTGGGGAAGAGCTTCCTCTTCAGAGTAAAGTTCATCATGATGACACAAATACAGTACAGGCTGTGGAAAAAAAGCCCACGGGACCTTCATTTGCTGATGGGGCACAACTCAAAATGAAGAGAAATAGCTGTAAACATCCATTGAAAATCAGAACATGCAAAGTACGAAGCATTAATATGGGAAATTTTGAAGTTGTCAAAAATGAAATGAAACGCATAAACATTGTTATCTTAGGCATTAGTGAGCGCAAATGGACTGGTATTGGCCATTTTGAATCAGACAACCACATGGTATACTATTCCGGGAATGACAAATTGAAGAGGAATGGTGTTGCATTCATCATCAAAAAGAACATATCCAGGTCAGTCATGAGGTACAATGCTGTCTGTGATAGGATAATATACATGCGCCTACAGGAAAGCCCAGTTAATACCACTATTTTTCAAATTTACACACCAACCACTAAAGGCAGTGAGGATGAAATAGAAGAATTCTACTAAATTCTTCAATCTGAAACTGATCAAACCTGCAATCAAGATGTATTGATCATTACTGTTGACTGGAATGCAAAGGTTGGGAGCAAAGAGTAAGGATCAATAGTTGGAAAATATGGCCTTGGTGATACCAACGATGCTGGAGATCACATGATAAAATTCTGCAAAACCAATGATTTGTTCATTTCAAATACCTTCTTTAGACATCATAAGACACGAGTATACACATGGACCTCACCAGATGGAATACACAGAAATCAAACTGATTACATATGAGGAAAGAAATGATGGAAAAGCTCCATATCATCAGTCAAAACAAGGCCAAGGCAGACTGTGGAACAGACCATCAATGGTTCATAGGCAAATTCAAACTGAACCTGAAGAAAATGAAAACAAGTCCATGGGAGCTAAAATATGACCCCGAATATATCTCACCTGAATTTCAAAATCATCTGAAGAACAGATTTGATACATTAAATGCTAAAGACTGAAGACCAGAGGAGTTGTGGGATGACATCAAGAACATCATACGTGAAGAAGCAAAAAGTCATTAAGAAGACAAGAAAGAAGGAAAAGGTCAACATAGATGACAGAAGAGACACTGAAACTTGCTCTCCAGCATAGAAATGCTAAAGCAAATGGAAGAAATTACGAGGTACAAGTGCTGAACTGAAAATTTCAAAGATCAGCTTAAGATGAAAAAGCCAAATATTACAACAAAATATGCAAAGATCTAGAGTCAGAAAACCAAAAAGGAGGAACAAGCTCAGCATAGCTAAAGCTGGGAGAACTGAAGAAAAAATTCAAGCCTTGACTTTAATTATTGAAAGATCCTCTGGGCAAATTATTGAATGATGCAGAAAGCATCAAGAGAAGATGGAAGGAATACACAGAGTCACTGTACCAAAAGGAAATGGTTTATGTTCAACCATTTCAAGAGGTACCATATGATCAAGAGCCAATGATACTGAAGGAGGAATTCCTAGGTGCATTAAAGGAATTGGCAAAGAACAAGGATCCAGGAATTGATGGAATAAAAATTGAAATCTTTCAAAAAAAGTGAGGCAGCACAGGAGGCACTCACTCTTCTCTGCCAAGAAATCAGTTGGCTCTCTGGCCAACTGACTGGAAGAGATCCGTATTTGTGCCCATTCCAAAGAGAGGTGACCCAATGGAATGTGGAAATCATCAGACAATCTCTTTGATATCTCATGCGAGTAAAGTTTTACTAAACGTAACAGAGAAACGGCTGCAAGCATACACTGACAGAGAATTTCCAGAGGTTCAAGCCAGATTCAAAAGAGGTCGTGGAATGAGGGATATCACTGGTGATGTCCAATGGATCTTGACTGAAAGCAGAGAATATCAGAAAGATATTTACCTATGCTTTATTGACCATGCAAAGGATTTCGGTTGTGTGGATCATGACAAGCTCCAGACAACATTGTGAAGTATGAGTATTCCAGAACACTTAATTGTACTTCTGAGAAATCTGTACCTGGACCAAGAGGCAGTTGTTCGAACAGAACATGGGAACACTGAATGGTTTAAAATTAAGAAAGGTGTGCAACAGGATTGTATTCTTTCACCATACTTATTCAAACTGTATATTGAGCAAATAATCTGAGAAGCTGATTTATATGAAGAAAAGTGTGGCATCAGGATTGGAGGAAGACTTGTTAACAACCTGCGATTTGCAGATGATACAACCTTGATTGCTGAAAGTGAATAGGACTTAAAACATTACTGATGAAGATCAAAGAGCACAGCCTTCGCTATGGATTGCATCTTAATGTAAAGAAAACAAAAATCTTCACCACTGGACCAATAAACAACATTCTTATCAACAGAGAAAAGATTGAAGTTGTCAAGGACTTCATTCTTCTTGGATCAACTATCAACATTCAAGGAAGCAGCAGTCAAGAAATCAAACAACGTATTCCATTAAGCAAATCTGCTACACAAGACCTTTTTAAAGTGTTGAAGAGCAAAGATGTCACCTTGAGGACTAAGGCATGCCTGACCCAAGCCACCGTGTTTTCCATAACCTCATATGCATGCAAAAGCTGGTCAGTAAATAAGGAAGACCATAGAAGGATTGACGCATTTGAGTTATGGTGTTGGAGGAGAATATTGAAAGTGCCATGGACTTCCAAAAGAACAAACAGATTCGTGTTGGTAGAAATGCAACCAGAGTGCTCCTAGGAGGCCAGCATGGCCAAACTTCGTCTCTCGTACTTCGGACATACTGTCTAGAGGGATCATTCGCTAGAGAAAGATATCATGTTTAGTAGGGTGGAGGGTCAGAGAAAAAGAGTAAGACTCCCAACAGGTGGCAGCATCGATGGACTCAAGCGGGGCAACAATAGTGATGCTAGCCCCGGATTGGGCAGTGTTTCGTTCTGCTGTGCATAGGGTTGCTATGAGTGGGTTACGACTCGATGGCACCTAACAACAACAACATCTTTATGTAGTGTTTGAAGTATGTTGTTATTATAGTTTAGCGTCGTCAAGTCAGTTCTGACCAATAGCGACCCTGCATAGGTTTCCAAGGAGTGGCTGATGAGCTTCAAATGACATTGCAATGCAGCACATTAACCCATGCCGCCACAACAGAACTCTAGAGAATGGAGTATACTAGGACATAAAAGGAGATTAAAACAGAACAGTATAGTCAGTGCCTAAATATGATGGGCCTTCCTTAACTTATCCACCCAGTCATGAGCTGTGGAATTTCTTTAAGACTTGTATCAAGAACAAATCCTTTACTTGGCTCTGTAATTTCCCACCATGTTTTAAAAAAATGCTATATAATCAATTGATGTTAGGTGCTATCAGTCAGCACCAACTCTTAACACCCTATATGAACAGAATGAAACGCTATCCAGTCCTGTGCCACCCTCACAAGTTTTGTTATGTTTGGGCCCATTATTGCAGCCCCTGTGTCAATCATCTCATAGGGGGTACACCTCTTTTTTACTGATGCTCTACATTATCAACCATAAAGTCCTTTTGTAGGGACTGATCTCTCCTGACAAGATGTCTAAAGGTTTACCATGTTTCCTTCCAAGGAGCATTCTGGTTGTACTACTTCCAAAGCAGACTTTTCTGTTCTTCTGGCAATCTATTCAACGTTCTTCCATTAATTATCTAATGACGCTGTAACAGAAACACCACAAGTGGATGGCTTTAACAACCTGACATATAGTCTTTCACAGTTTATGAGGTTAGAAGTTCAGATTCAGGGTGCCAGGGCTTGGGGAAGTCTTCCTTTTTGTCAGCTCTGAGGAAATGTCCTTGCATTCTTTCTGAATCTGTAGGCCCAATATTCCTTGGAGCTCTCCATATATCTTGGTGTCAATCTTTCCCTGGACCTAGAAGCTTCACATTGCAGGGACTCCACATTCAAATGACACACTCCAGCCCTCTATCTTAGTAGTAGTAGGTTGCTCTGGGATCAGCTTACTTATCTCTCCTTTTATATCTCAAGAAACTGATTCAGGATACAACCTAATCCTGCTGATTGCATCTGACTTCATTCAAATAGTATATCACAGAAGTGAAGATTTACAACACAGGATAACTACGTTAGATCATAGGTTTTCACATCAAATCATATAATGGGGTTAATTGTACTATTTTAGATCTTACAATGGAGGAGATAACTACATCATAACTGCTAAACTACCCAGAGTCCTGGCCCAGTCAAAATGGTACAAAACCTTAAAAAATCACATTCCCCAACACCACAATTCAAATGTATCAATTATTCTGATATTCCTTATTCACTGTCCAGCATTTACATGTATATGTTTGTTGTTGTTAAATGCTCTCCAGTAGGTTCCACTCATAATGACCCTGAATAGGGTTTCTGAGGAGCAGCTGGTGGGTTTGAACCACAGACTTTTTGATTAGCAGTTCAGTGCTTATTCTACAGTACCACACACACCAGGACTCAAAATGTAAATGAGGCAACTGAAAATACCATGGCCTGTGCTTCAAGCACACCTTAGTCCTCAAAGTGAAACCAATGTTCTTTCACACTTTAAAAAGGTCTTTTGCAGCTGATTTGCCTAATTTAATAAGTTCTTGGATTTCTTGACAGCTGCTTCTGTGATTGTGGATCCAAGTGAAATGAAATTCTTGACAACGTCCATATTTTCACTCTTTACCATGATACTGTCTATAGGTCAAATTGTGATGGTATTTATTTTCTTTATGTTCAGTTGTAATCCATATAGAAGACTGTATTCTTTGATCTGTATCAGCAAGTAAGGTAAAGTTACATCATCTGCATTATCTCAGTATCTTGACATCATTCTTCTTCATATAATCCAGCAGCTGGGATGATCTGTTCAGCATAGAGACTGGTGAAAACATTCTGATATACATCTTTTTTGTTTTAAACTATCTACCTATTCTCCTCAAACTGCCTTTTGGTCTGTTGACAGGATCCACATGAGAATCATGAAGTGTTCTGGAATGCCCATTCTTCACAATGCTATCCACAGTTTTTTATGATCCACACAGTTCAATGCTTCTGCACTGTCAATAAAACAAAAGTAAACATTCTTGCTGGCATGGTCTATCTTCAGCCAAGATCCATCTGGCATCAGCAAAGATATCACACATACCAAGTACTCTTCTGAATCTTGCTTGAATTTCAAGCAATATACCACTGCAACCAATTTTGAATTATCACTGGCAAAATTTTATTTGCATGTGCTATTAATGATATTGTTACATCATTAATGATAATGATTTATGCATTATGTTGGGTCATCTTTCTTTGGAATTGGTGTAAATAAGGATCTCTTCCATTCAGTTGGCCAAGTAGCCATCTTACACATGTCTTGGCATACACAAGTAAGTGTTTCCAGAGTTGCATTAGTTTATTGAGACGTTTCAGTTGTTATTCCTTCAATTCCAGGAGCTTTGTTTTTAGCTAATGCCTTCAGTGCAGCTTGTACTTCCTCCTTCAATAATATCTGTTCTTGATCATATGCTACCTCCTGAAATGGTTTAACACTGACCAACTATTTTTGCTACAGTGACTCTATCTATGCTTTCCATCTTCTTTTGATGATTCCTGCATCATTCAACATTTTCCCCATAAAATATTTCCATATTTTAAGTGGAGGTTTTAATAGTTTCATCAGTCCCCTCACCTTAAAAAAATGCTGAACATGTTCTTTCCTTTTAGTTTTCTAGCTCAAGGTCTTTCCACATTCTATTATAGTATTTTACTTTGCATTTTTGAACTGCTCTTTGAAATTTTCTGCTCAGCTCTTCTACTTTATTATTTCTTACATGTGCTTTAGCTACTATATGCATAAAAGCAATACATATA
>NW_006408787.1:1343646-1356406 GCF_000296735.1 Chrysochloris asiatica | reverse complement strand
GAAGTTCATTTTCATTCAATTCCATTTTTCCATAAACTTTTTTAAGTCTCCTCACACACAAACATGTTAATACACAGTAAAAAGAACTTGAAATATACATACATCAAAATATAATTACTCCTCAAGAGATGGGGGAAGAAGTCCAAGGATCCATCATTAAGATATTAAATTTTAAGAAGAAGAATGAATTCATGTATTACTGAGTAGATAGACATAGAAGCCCTGGTGGCTCAGTTGTTAAAGTGCTTAGTTGATAACCAGAAAGTTGATGGTTCCAATCCATCAACCAATGTGCAGATGAAAGAAGCGACAGTCTGATTCCATAGTGACTTAGACCCTTGGAAAGCTATGGGCCAGTTCTAGTATACCACACAGGTTTACGATAACTCAAAATTAACTTAACTGACTACAGTTTTGGTTTGGTACATGAAAAGGGTTCTCATTCTTAGGCCTCACTGCTAACTTAAAGTTCAGTTTTTCAAACCCACCAGCCACTCTAACTGAGAAAGGTGTGGCAGTGTGCTTTCCTAAAGATTTACAGCCTTGGAAACCCTATAGGACAAAGTGGCTCTACAAAGGAAGAGTAGAACTGAGTCAAAATCAACTCAATGGCAACAGGTTCATTGGGTTTGTGGTGGGATAATGCACTGGATGGAAAGGTCGATTGGAACTGCAAGGTCAGCAGTTCAAATTCACCAGCTGCTCCTCAGAAACCTTATATAGGGTTGCATGAGTTGGAACTGACTCAATAGCATTTAACAACAACAACCTGAAAGTCTCTAATTCTCAGGCTTAGTAAAATGCCCCATTTCTGCATTTCTCTATAGTTTCTGTACAAATCCAATAGGGCACTCAGCTCACCATCCATCATAAAGACTGGTCTTCTTGGACTTCATCACGTACAATATAAAAACTGTCTTTCTTCTCGGCATGTCAATCATTACTACAGTGTCTGCCATGTTGTATGCAATGTTTATTGAACACGTATCCTGAAACTCTCAAGCAATTACGTTATTCAAGGAAAAGAATCATTGGGCTACTTTTAAAAGGTCACTAGCCAGAAAATTTCTTTTAAATGTAGACTTTTGAAAAACAATTTGGTATAGTTATTAAAAAGCTTGACAGAGTTAAAATGGTCTAATTATAAACTGAACTCCTTATGACAGACTGTAATCTCTGACACGATTGTTAATCATCATTTTCCTCAACTATAATACATGGAAGAGAATATTTTGTTCTTAGATCCACAGGGAAGATTAAAAGGAAATGTGTATATATTAATTAGCACAGTACCTGATACTACTAGGAATAGCTGGGTGGCACAAACAGTTAAGCATTCAACTACGAGCTGAAAGGTTGTACGTTCAAATCCACCCAGTTATGTCTTGGAAGACAGACCTGGTAATTTGCTACTAAGGGTCACAGACTTTGAGACCCTATGGAGTCATTCTTTCTACACACGGGGCTGCCAAGAACTGGCACTGACTTGATGGCAACTGACAATAACAACAGTACTGCTATTTATACTCAAATGCATCTGATGGCACATAACAACAGATTTTTCACTATCAGGAAGTCCTAATAAAACTTTGAAAATGTCTACCTAACTTCTAAAGGAGCCCTGAGAGCATAGTGGATTACAAGCTAACCAAAAGGTCAACAATTCAAATCTGCCAGCCACTTAGCAGGAGAAAGACAACACTTTCTGTTCTTGTAAAGATCCAAGCCTTGGAAACCCTATGTTGTTGTTGTTAAGTGGCATCTAATCAATTCCAACCCATAGTGACCCAGTATAGGGTTTCCAAGGAGCAGCTGGTGAGTTTGAACCACCGATGTTGCAGTTCAAACGACTTTGCAGTCTGACGCATTAGCCCACAGCGCCACACTAGGACTCCTGGAAATCCTATACAGGGGTGCTATTCTCTGGTAGTGTAGTGGTTACGAATCGGGCTGCTAACCTCAAGGTTAGCAGTTCGAAACTACCAGCGGTTCCACTGGAGAAAGATGAGGCATTCTGCTCCTATAAATATTTACAGCCTCGGATACCCTGTGCAGGTCACTATGAGTCGGAACCGACTCCAAGGTACTTAACAACAACAACATTATGTGTCAGAACTGACTCATGGCACAAAACCACCACCACCTAACTTCTAAGGAGCTCTGGTAACATAATGGGTTATGAGTTGGACTTCTAAGTGCAAGGTAAGTAGTTCAAATCTACCAGATGTTCCGTGGAAGGGTTTCTGCTCCTATAAAGAGTTACAGGCTTGGAAACCCTAAGCAGGTTTGCTATGAGTCAGAAACAATTCCATGGCACGTAACTACTACCACCTAACTTCTAGCAAATAACAAATCCAGAAAGTCTACCTAATGTGAGTTATGAAACTAATAATTTGAAGTTTCCCAGGTCTGTGTAAGTAAAAGGAAAAAAAAAGAAGAAAGCTGCAATTAATTTAGCACAGTGACTTCCATACTGATACACTCTAATTATTCACTTTTAACCTTCATTGAAATAATTAAGGTTTTAATAATCTTACTCCACAGAGTCTTCATATTCAGTTTATATACATTATTAAACTGTATACCACGATTCTTTTGAGGCATGCATTAACTATCTAAGTTATTAATTAATATGCCAGAAGTGTTCAATGATGCTCCTAACAGTTAACTGGCTAAGGAATCTTTTCTGAAAACATAACCAAGAAGTTTACACTGAAGTTCACAGGAAGCTTTGGATAAAGATCTATAGTTAATTTGTTTGAAACTACTATTTATTTTGAGTTGCTATCTTTAATATTTTTTTGAAACCACTGAGCATTTATATTTAGCCTCATAACCCATTACAACGTTATTATAAAATGAGTACATCTTATATCAGACAACCAAATGCATAGTCTAATTTTGCAAATAATTTTTTCGGCATCTAGTATATTCTAGACTGTAAGAGGACAATATAAAAAGTTGTTCCCAACATCAAAAGCATCATAAAAACAAGAAATCTGTAGGAGTAAAGAAAATTCAAGGAGCAGCTGGTGAGTTTGAAACATCAACCTAGTGGTCCAAACAGACCTTGCAGTCCAGAGCATTAACCCACAATTGTTGTTGTTGTTGTTGTTGTTGTTAAGTGCCGTCGAGTCGGTTCCGACCCATAGCGACCCTGTACAGGGTTTCCGAGGGTGTAAATCTTTACGGGAGTAGAAAGCCTCATCTTTCTCCCGCGGAGCGGCTGGTAGTTTCGAACCGCTGACCTTAAGGTTCGCAGCCCGATTCGTAACCACTACGCTACCAGAGCTCCTTAATTAGTTTCCTTAAAATATGTATGTTCTTTCTTTAATCCACTGATATTAAGCAAATTCAATCACCCCAAAATTTAAGCTTATTATGGATAGGTAGAAAGGCAAATAGACAGACGGGTATGTGTGAGAGTGCAACATTTTCTTTTAGCCAATTACTTCCTCTGCAAGACAACACATCTGCTCCAAAACAAATCAAAGCAAAACCACCTGTAAACTCATTGCAGCACATTATCTGTGCTTTCTCTATAATTTTGTATCACAATACATGAGGGGTAAAGTGAGCCAAGAATGGGGCCTAGTCAATCAACAACAGCTGTAGAGGTAATTGACTCTTAATTATTCTTCCACAGTTGTAAAAAGTTATTTGAACAAAGAAATATTTATCAAAAATTATTTGCAGTGATTCTTTTTCCTCAGCCCCTTAAAATCGTTCTCCCAGCCCAAATCGGATGTAGATGATTTTTTCTGCAGCAGGAACTGAGAGAATTAAACACAATTCTTCCTTTGTGTGGTATTCAAGACAAAAGCCATTCTATAAGGGGGAAAATAGTAAATCTAACAAAAAAAACAGTTATTCATTTAATTAAGGAACAGAAACTTTCAATTATTGTAACATAGCTCACCTGTTCATTTTTGCATAGCCACACGCTGTTTCCACGTAACACAGTGAAGATTTTGGATTTATAGCCTCTCAATTCAAGATAGCCACATTTCTCAGGTACAACAACTGCTTGAGACTGTGAGGTAAGGGACTGCAATTTCAGTGCATTTAACAAGATGCTGATCCAGTCATTTCGCTCTTCTGTAAATGAAGACAGGAGAAATGCATAAATCCATCTCTATATAAGTTATATACAGAAGACGACAGCACAGAATTGGGCAGTGTTTTATTCTCTTATACACAGGGTTGCTAGGAGTTGGAACCAACTCGATGTAATCTAACAGCAGCATACAGATACATAAATATAAACAAATCATTCACAGATGCTTTCCCACAATGATAAATATAAATACTATTGTGTTGTTGTGGTTAAGTGTGGTCAAATCACTTCTGACTCATAATGATCCTATATAGGGTTTCCAAAGCATGGCTGGTGGGTTCAAACTACCGAGTTTGTGGTTAGCAGTCTGGTGCTTTTCCTACTGTACTACACCAAAACAAGCAAGGAAAAATAGCTCATGTCTGTAAGGGAAAAGAACAGCACTACACCTAAGTAGTCCTAAATCGGCAACATAGGTTTCACCTGAGAACTTGTAAGAAATGAAAAATCTCAGGTGCCACACCAGAACTGGCAATAATGACCTGCATTTTAGGAAGATCCTCCTGGGTTTCTATACATGGGTATTTACCATTGCTACAAATACATTCATGAATGTGTGGAGCATCCAGGAGGCAAAATTATGAAAACTTTTAGAAATCACTAAACACCTAGAGGCAACAAGTTGTTGGGCCTAGGGACTTCGAACCATAATCTCATGGGACATCATGGTCAACTGGCATAACACAGTCCCCCAAACAGCAAAGTTATTGGTATGAGAACTAAGGTGCATTTGATCCAAGTCATGGTATTTTCAATCACTTCACATGCATGTGAAAGTTAAACAATGAATAAGGACGACTGTAAAAGAATGGATGAATTTGAATTATGGTGTTTGAGAAGAACATCGAAAATACTATGGAATGCCAGAAGAACAAATAAATCTGTCTTGGAATAGGTGCAGCCAGAATGCTCCTTGTAAGCCAAGATACAAGACCTCATCTCTCATACTTCGAAAATGTTAAGAGGGATCAGTCCCTGGAAAAGGACATCATGTTTCAAAAAATGGAGAGTCAGCAAAAAACAGTAAGAGCCCCTATGAGATAAATTTACACAGTGGCGGCAGCAATAGGTTCAAATGTAACAACTGTGAGAAGAGCATGGGACCAGCTAGTGTTTCCTTCTGTGTGCGAAGGTTTGCTCTGAGTTAGAACTAACCAGGTGGCACCTAATAACAACAACAGTCCCCAAAGACTATGTTTTACAACCTACTTTGGAGAGTAGCACCTGGGATCTTAAAAGAGCATGAATGACCATCTTAAGTGCAACTATGGGTCCTCTCCATGTACAGAATAAAGAGGAGTGATGAAAACTGAAGATGCTTGGAATCAATTAGTCCAGTGAACTAAAGAAACACATGACCATCAGTTTCCATGAATGAGTCTGAGACCAGAAGAACTAGATGGTGCCCAGCTACCACTACCAACTGCTCTGAACGGGATCACATTAGAAGGTCCCAGATAAGGTGGGAGAAATGTGGAACAAAACAAAAAAATATTTTTAAAAACGGCCAGGTTTACTTGGTCAGAAAGAGATTGGGGGAACTGGGAACTTAAGATGATGGTACTCAGCCACCATTCATCATCTGGACCTTAACTGACCTTCTTGGTCCAATTTTCAGCCAAGTAGTGGTAGATAAGGATGGGGGGTGAGGGTGGGGAAGACAATAATACAACAACCATGGAATGGCCAAACATTCAAGATCAAAAGGGCAACATTTCCCTAATGACAGCATTCAAAAAGGATAGGAAGGCAGGCAGAATAGAAATAACCACAGGGAGGAAGAAGGATAGCTGCTGATACACGAAGAGACAAAAATTGAGAGAAAACCAAGTGTATGGTTTGTTCATTGTAAGACTGATAATCTGTTCTGTAAATTTGCACTCAATTCACAATTAAAAGTTTCAAAAAAGAGAAGATCCTTACGTGGTTTGAATGCATGTTAATATGTGAGAAATACTCAGATTATTCATGAAACGGATTTCTTAATAAAAGTGATATTGGTGGTGGTGGTGGTGGGTGTGTGCTACTGACTTGGTTCCATCTCATAGGAACCCTGTATAGGGTTTCTGAGGCTGTAAATCCTTATGGGAGCAGAAACCTTCATCTTTCTCCTGTGGAGCCACTGGTAGTTTCAAACTACTGACCTTGCGGTTAGCAGCCTAACTCATAACCCACTACACTAGCCGGGCTTTTAAAAAGTGATATTACTCCTCATCAATTAAAAAATTGTACTTGGTAAAACAGTTACTTAAATGCTGCAAAAATATGACTTTCAAGTTTATATTACTTGACACCTACACTACCTTAAGGAGCTCTGGTAGCGTAGTGGTTACGAATCGGGCTGCGAACCTTAAGGCCAGCAGTTCGAAACTACCACCTGTTCCGCAGGAGAAAGATGAGGCTTTCTGCTCCCGTAAAGATTTACAGCCTCGGAAACCCCGTACAGGGTCGCTATGGGTCGGAAACGACTCGACGGCACTTAACAACAACGACAACCGTACTTGAAGTGTATGCCTTTATAGCCACTTACCCATTCCTCTCTCACTACAGCGACTAACAACAGCACGCTATCTGGTAACACCTGATTCTCATTCCACAGGCATTAATTGTCCTTTAACACGGACAGCAGACTGTGTTCTAGAATATGACTGTAATCAAGTCCCCAAATAACTGTAAGTCCATCTGAGCTGTAAGTCACATTAGATTGTTTGTTAGATGTTATCAAATCAAATCCAATTCATAGTGACATTGTATAGATTTTCAGAGACTGTAAATCTTGTTGGGAGCAAAAAGCCTTATCTTTCTCATAAGGAGCAGCTGGCGTGTTTGAATTGCCAACCTTGTGGTTAACAGAGCACAGTACAAATGCCATACAAATGATACCAAATGATATGTAAGTCAAGTGAATCGAACGAAGTAAGTTATTTGATGAAGGTGATTATTGAATTTCAGGAGAATCAAATGTTTTAGCTGGCAACTATTCTTGGCACCATCAAAAAAGGGTATCTGTGCTAGTTCTTCAAAAGACAACATGAGTTTAGAAGTCAGGAAAGCAGGAATAGGATCCTAAGGATAAAGAAATGCAAAAACAAAGGGAAGAAAAAGGGTTCATAGGAATGGGCAACTCAGACATTGGCTACCTAAAATGGGGACAAGGAGGGCTATGAAAACACGAAGTGGCTGGCTTACAAGTATTCAAGAGGGAGTTTAGTTTAAGAGTGTGGGGGGGATAGTCCCCATTGAATAGTTTTCAACTTGTCTAGATGGGTCTGGTGAAAGGAGATTGGGATAACTCTTATGATTCAAACTTATCATGATTAATTGTGATTGTCACAACTCTAAAGGTGGAAGCTTTGTAACATAAGTGGGGGGAGTAGTTAATCTTACATTCTAGGAACAAAGGACCTTAGGACCATCAATAAAGAAAAACATGAGGAGAATGTGGGACCCTAACCAGAGAGGCAGCAACACCAGAGATGGAGCCAGAGATGATGACGTGGAGACAGAGGGCAGCTGACTCTAGACCCATGGAAGGAAAATGGATATGTACTGGCTGCCAGGAGGCAGGCTTGCAGAATGTGCCCTTTGATTGGTTAAATGATTATATATTCCTGAGTGTTTTTGTGAACATACCCCCTCCCCTGAATAAAGAGGGAATAGTAGCAAATACTGTTGAATGATGATGCATGAAGGGCACTGTAATCATTGTAATAAAATGAAATATGATTGGATGAGTGCAAAACTGATGTTCTCCCATGTAAACTATCACTCAATTCACAATATAAGCTGTAAAAAAAAATTTTTTTAAAGCAAGACGACTATATATTCAGCATTTAACTTGTATATGTGTATATTTTTTATTTTTCTTTCAAAAAATAATGGGAAATGTGGCTAAAGAATCTACACTGAGTAATTTTGTTTTTATTATGATTTTAACAAGGAAGGGACAAGTTTAGGATAATGGCAGGTAGACTAACCTCTTCTGAAATCTTGGACATCAGGAATAATGTAATAAAAAAACCCCAAACATCTCCACATTGTAAGTCTTTATCTAGCTTTTTAACCACTATAACAAACAAAGAGCCTACACTGAAATTTTCTAGTAATCAAAAGCTTTTTAAAGTAATCAAAAGCTTCATTCCTTCTATAACTTAGTTGTTTAAGAGCTTCAGGATCTGTTTTCAGTAAACATCGCACATCACCCGGCAGGCTCTCTAGTACTGCTGGACAAGGTGAGAAAACTCAGGTCTTGTATTGCAAGAAATGAAGTCAGTGAAGACCAGGCTTTCTGGTGAATGGTGAGCCCAGTGAAGTACTGGATTGATATAAATTTTCTAGACAAGTGCAGAAATGGGGCATCTAACTAAGCCTGAGAATTAAAGACTTCCCTATACCACCTGAAAAAAATAAGGAAACCTGTTGCTGTTGTGTCCATTTCGACTCAGTGGCCCTAAAGTGTAGACTAGAACGATCCAACAAGGTTTCCAAGACTATAAATCTTGAAAGCAGACTGCCACGCCTTTCTCCCTCTGAGTGCTTACGGTGTTCAAACCCATGTTTAGGTTAGCAGCAGAATGCTTTAGCCACTGCACTACCAAGTTTCCTTTCTGAATAAATCAAAAGGGAATTAAAATACAATGAAAATGGAAACAAAAGAACAAAGAAGGGTTAAAAAATGGCTGAGTCATTGAATGTATTTGACAGAATAAAATTTATTACTCAGAAAAGTAAATCAATCTGGAACCATGAACTGGCCACACAAAAAAGGTAAAAGATCTCATTTTATTAATAGAACTATCTCTGCTCATTCAATGTTTTTCATATAGTAATCCTGGTGTGGCACTGTTGGATAAGCACTGGACTGCTATCTACAAGGTTGGCAGCCCAAATTCACCAGCCACTCCTTAGAAACCCTATACAGAGTTACTGTGAGTCAGAATCAGGCACTAACAACAATGACAATATATTAATGGAGTATCCAATTTGTCATAGTAGTGGGTACATTTTTTATGTAAAAGAAGAAATCGACAAATCATGAGGTATAACTTTATCTAGCATTTGGAATGGGCACTAGCTTAAAAAAAAAAAAAAGGGACTGTCAAAGCAACAGGAGAAAGGGGGTAGAGAATATTTGTATCCCAAGTTGAATAGTGTTTCAAGAAGCAGAAAGTAAAAGTAAACACAGCTCAAGCTTTGGAAACTGGACAGGTTCTGAGATTCTTGTAAAACAGATCTGCTGAAAGTACCTTCATTGCGGATTGAAATAGGTCTCCTATCAGCCTTAATCACATTCAACCATAAATTCAAAGGTAGCTCATAATTATGAGTCTTCGTTTTTAATTATTTTAATTTTTGCTCACTTCCAAAACTACTAAAACGAGTTGGTTGGTATTTTAATGACCAAAGCAAAAGTACTTATTAAAAACTTATTTGACAATGTTTTACTGAATGATCTCATCCTACCTAGCAATGTGCTCATCCTACATATCAAAACAAAATATTGATCAAAATTCTTCAACATCATTACATATCATAAACTAAGATTGAAAATATTCAGGTAGCTAAGTGAATGTGAAAGGAGCTCTGGTAGCACTGTGGTTACGAATTGGGATGCTAACCTCACGGTCAGCAGTTCGAAACTACCACCTCTTCCATGGGAGAAAGATGAGGCTTTCTACTGTCGTAAAGATTTACAGCCTCAGAAACCCTGTGCAGAGTCACTATGAGTTGGAACCGACTCCACGGTACTTAACAGCAACAAGTGAATGTGAACATGCAGCAGCTATTCTACATGTCACAACTACATAAGCAAATCCAGATTGCACGATGATAATTTATTGCATTTTCAGTGACAGCAACAGACCTTCAATTTAACTTGGTTATTTCTACTTGTGAACATTAGTTTCACATACGATATTCTTGCCAAGTAAATGTTATGTGATTTTTTTATTTGTTTGTGTTAACCCTCACAAATCACAGAGTTTTTAATGTACGTAATAATTAAATGAACTGGGCCAAAGTGTCCATGGCTTTAGATTACCATTAGCATATGACTCAGTATCTCAGGTATTGACTGGAAACTGGCATTTGCATCTGCTGGAATTAAGCATGCTATGATTGCATCTCAACAAATGATTCCCTCAGAGCCTACAGGAATTATCTAGCTCCTGAGGGCCTCTTTCACTAATCGGAAGTAAACATTCATGAAACAGAACAGGGATTAATAGTAACATACAGTTTATTCTCAATGTCCCATGCCAATGGAGAGAAACAGATAATTGAAACAAATAAAACAGAGTACAAGTGTCACTTGTATTTGGCTGTACGTGTATCCATTCTTTAGCATGAAAATGCAATCTGATAAGTCATATTCCAAACTAAAGTGATAATTTCCACTTTGAAAAGTGTCTTGGGCATAGCTGGATAGTATGCAACCTTTTAACTGTGTTAACACCATGATATTTCTTCTTTCCAATAACAAGCATTTACTGTATGTCTATATTGATTTTGGAGACCTGGTATTCCAGTACGTTCAGCATTGAGCTTCTAACTGAAAGGTTGGTGGTTCAAACCCATTAGCCACTCCAAACAAGAAAGATAAGGCTATATGTTCCTTAGAAAGACATGCAGTCTCAAAAACACTAAAGAGCAGTTCTACTCTGTTCTAGGGAAACAGTATCAAGTGGAGTTGACTTCATAGCAATAGGCTTCAGGTTTTTCTGTCTACTGCACTTAGCACTGTACTAAGAACAAATCCTGTTGAGAATATACTCTGATCTAAACATGATTTTTCTGCAACTGTAGCACTGCAGGTTGGGAGAAGAGGAAAGGGGAATATAGAAAACAAAGTATAAAACTTAAAAGAGACACTTTCATTTCGTTTGTGAACAGGAACCATGCAAGGATGTCCTTTATCATCACTCTTAAATCATTACTGTGCTGGAAGTCTTTGGCACAAATATTTGGCAAGAAAGGGAAACTGTTGTTAAGTGCCATCAAGTCTGTCAGTACTGACTCACAGTGACCCTATGCACAACAGAACAAAACACTGCCTGGTCCTGGGCCAATTTCACTATCGTTGCCACGCTTGATCCCACTGTTACTGTCATTTTGCCAATCCATCTCGCTGGGGGTCTTCCTCTTTTGCTCCGACCCTCCACCTTACCAAACATGATATCCTTCTCCAGTGACTGGTCCCTCCTAAAAATGTGTCCAAAGTATGAGAGACAAAGTTTGGCCATCTTGGCCTACAAGGAGCACTCTGGCTGCACTTCTTCCAACACAAATTTGTTGCTTCTTCTGGCAGCCCATGGCACTTTCAATATTCTCCTCCAACACCATAACTCAAACACATCAATTCTTCTATGGTCTTCCTTATTCATGGTCCAGCTTTCATATGCATATGAGGTTACTGAAGATACAATGGCTTGGGTCAGGCACACCTTACTCCTCAAGCTGACATCTTTGCCCTTCAACACTTTCAGAAGGTCTTGTGGAGCAGATTTGCCTAATGCAATGCGTCCTTTGATTTCTTCACTGATGCTTTCATGAGTGTTAATAGTTGATCCAAGAAGAATGAAGTCTTTGACAACTTCAATCTTTTCTCCATTGATAAGAATGTTGTTTATTGGTCCAGTGGTGAGGATTTTTGTTTTCTTTATATTACGATGTGATCCATACTGAAGGCTGTGCTCTTGTTTTGACTATTAAGAACTCCATCTCAAGATCAATTTAAGCCACAAGGTTAGAAGTTCAAACTCACCAGCTTCTCCTAGGAAAGCTTACACTATGTCTATCCGACTCAATAGGACTTAACAACAACAAACTGGGAAAGAAGAAGTAAAACTCTATTTGCAGATGATATGACCCTATATATAGAAAGTCCCAAGGACTCAGCAAGAAAATTACTGAAACTAATTGACAGATTCAGAAAATTAGGAGGATACAAGATAAACATACAAAAATCAGTTGGATTTCATTCCACTAACAGCAAGATGGATTGGCAATATGGCAGCATCAATAGCTATGGATGGCTCTTTATAATAGCCATCCATAACATGAAAAACTTAGGAATAAATCTAGCTACAGAAACCAAAGACCAATACAAAGACAACAATACAGTTCTATTTGTTGTTGCTGTTAAGTGCCATCAAGTCAATTTCAACATGTAAAAAGGATCTTTGTATAGGGTTCCCAAAGAGTGGATGGTGGGTTTGAACTGCCTGCCTTCTGGTTAGCAACCCAGTGATTATTCTATAACACCACACTAGGAATTATACAAAAAACCCAAAAGAGACCTACATAGATGTCAGAATATGACATACTCATGGATAAGAAAATGTAACATGGCAAAAATATCAGTAAATACCTAAAGCAATCATTGATATAATGCAATTCCAATCAAGATTCCTGCATCATTCTTTAAAGAGATAGAAAAAACTAATCACCAGCTTAAAGATAAAAGATACCTGGTGTAGCCCTTAGGGTAAGCACTGTGCTGCTAACCACAAGAGGAGAGTGGTTCAAACCTACTAGTCACTTCTCAAAATCCCAATACAGGGTTGCTTTGAGTAAGAAATGGCCCTTCTTCTGTAGTTATTAACAATAACTACACTCTTCTGTAGTTATTAACAATAACTACAC
>NW_006408787.1:1341878-1343546 GCF_000296735.1 Chrysochloris asiatica | reverse complement strand
TCTTCTGTAGTTATTAACAATAACTACACTCTTCTGTAGTTATTAACAATAACTACACACTAATTAAAGAAGAAGAACAATGTTGGATGCCTCCCACTTCCTGACCTTAAAACTAACTGCAGTAGTCTGATAGCCTGGTACTGGTATAATGACAGACATATGCATCAATGAAACAGAGTTGACAACCCAGAAATAAATTCATTCATCTATGGTGCCAAAACATATTTAATGGGGAAGAGACATTCTGTTCAACAAATGGTGCTAATAAAACTGGATATCCATTTGCAGAAAAACGAAGCAAGTCCTATACATCACACCATATACAAGGAACTTAAGATGGATCAGAGACCATCTTGTAAAACCTAGAGCTATAAAGATCATCTCTGAAAAAGTGGGACAAATTTAGGGACCCTCATACTTAGCATCACAATATTATCAAACAGAACTGAAAACACACAAACAGCAGAAGTCAAATTAGACAGCTGGGACCTCCGAAAAAATGTACATCAGGGATACTGATATGACACTGTAGGATATGCACTGGACTGCTAACTATCAGATTGTTATTTATTGCCATTGAGTCAATTCCGACCCATAGCGACCCTGCATAGGGTTTCCAAGGAGCAGCTGTTGAGCTTGAACTGCCAATCTTGCAGTTCAAACAACTTTGCCGTCTGGTGCATTAACCCACAGCACAAGGTAGGTGGTTCAAACCCACCAGCTGCTCCTCTGAAACCCTCTACAGGGTCACTATGAGTCTGAACTGACTCTATGTCACTTAACAACCACATGTGCATCAAAAGCTTTCACAATAAGAGTCAAAGAGAACCAGCTTACAGACAGAAAAAATTTTGGCAATGGCATCTCAGACAATGGGCTTAGGTCTAAAATTAAAGAAAATGCCAATACCTCAACATACAAACAATAATACAATTATAAAATGGCCAGAGTACAGGAGCAGACATTTCACCAAAGATGACATTCAGATAGCTAACCAACATAGGGAGAAATGTTCTCAATCATTAGCCATTAAAGACATCCAAATCAAATTATCCAAATCAAAGTAACAATGAGATAGGATGTCACTCTAGCGTTAATAGAAAAGTTTAAAAACAAACAAAAAACAACAAACGCTGGAGAGGGTGCAGAAAGACTAGAAACCCCTACAATACTGGTGGGACTGGGAAATGTTTCATCCACTGTAGAAAATGGCATGATGCTTCCTTAAAAGCTGGAAATCAAAAGAACATATGTCCCAGCAATCCCACTACTCGGTATGTATCTTAAGGAAATACAAGCGAAAACATGAATACATGAAATGTTGTTGGTGTCAGGTGTCATCGAGTCGGAACTGACTCATAGTGACCCCATGCACACCAGAACGAAACATTGTCTGATCCTGGGCCAAGATCACTACCGCTGACACACTTCAGTCCATCAATGATGCCACCTGGCCGATTCATCTCACTGGGGTCTTCCTCTTTTTATCTGACCCTCCATCTTACCCAGCATGACATCCTTCTCCAGCAACTGTTCCCTCCTAACAACATGTCCAAAGTATGACAGATGAATTTTAGCCATCCTGGACTCCAAGGAGCACTCTGGCTGCACTTCTTCCAAAACAGATCTATTGGTTCTTTTGGCAGTCCATGGCACTTTTAGTATTCT
>NW_006408787.1:1335486-1339284 GCF_000296735.1 Chrysochloris asiatica | reverse complement strand
CTTCAATTTGATTTGTGGTCCATCAATTTGATTTGTGGTCCATCAATTTGATTTGTGGTTCTTCTGCAAAAGAAGTTTCTGTGCGCTTTTCTCCCCCTAGCTTAACTCTATTCACATCATCATGGTCAACTCTACTTTGAGGAGGAATTATTTTATTCCCGTCGCATTCTGAGTGCCTTCCCACCTGCTGGGCTCATGTTCCAGTCCTGAGTTTTCAGTGACTAGCGATTCAGAAGTAGTTCGTCACTCTTTCTTCCTAGTCTGTCTTTGTCTGGAAGCTCATCTGAAACCTGTCCACCATGAGTGACCCTGCTGGTTATTTAAAATACTGGAAATACAAGCTAAAACATGAATACACGTATGCATGCCTATTTTAATTGCAACACTATTCACAATAAAAAGATGAAACAATCAGTTACCATCAATGGAAGAATTAATAAACAAACTGTGGTACATATGCACAATAGAATTCTAAGCAATGATACATCTGGTAAACATTGCATAACATATATGAACCTGGAGGAGAACATCATGCTGAAATTAGTCAATCACAAAAGGACAAATATTGCATGAAATTACTTTTGTAAAAAGTCAAAAAAAAGGTTTTAACACTAAAAAACAAACAAAATGCTTGTATGGCTCCCAGGGGATAGAGGGTAAGGGGGTAAAATACTAGCTAGAAAGTGTAGACATGTTAACTTGGGTGAAGAAGAAGATAATAAACAATAAGAAGCAAGTCAGCAAAAAATGAGAAAAGTAGGGAAGGATGACACAGAAAGGGGGGTCAGAGTAAAAGGCAACAGAGGTAAACTCTGTAATATACATACTCCTGATGATGGTATTTAACAACAACTACCAATATGTGCACTAACAGATACCCAGGCCCAGTGAGCATGGAAAGAAGAGTGGGAGTGTACCATAAATACATATAAGCTGACAGAAGGTATTTGTGCATGGGTGTTTTCCTTTGCTGCAGATATACCAATGAATGTGACGGCACATACTAAGGGAAAAGTTATGAAAACTTCTTAGACATTACCTAATACTTTAAGCAAATGAATCACTGAACTTGGTGGCTCAGAATCATGATCTCAGGGGACATGAAGGTCAAATGTTATAATACAGTCCATAAAGACAGTGTTTTACATCTTACATTGGTGAGTAGCAACTACGGTCTTAAAAGTTCAAGAGTGGTTATCTAAGGTGCAACTATTGGTCACTCCTTGTCGGGAGGAAAAAGATGTCAAGAAAATCAAAGATTCTCAGAAAGAGTTAGTCCAGTACACTTAATAAGGGACCACACAAACAAACATCAGTCTCATGATTTCTACACTAAAGGGTGCTGGCTACCACTACCAACTGTTCTGAAAGGGATCACATCAGACCTTTCTGAATAGAGAGAGAAAATGTGGAATAAAATTATAATTTGTGATTTTAATCAAGTACTCAAAACCCTTTCACTAAAAGTAAACACTCCATGTTTGTTATAATGTGAAACTGTTTGTTTTTTTTTTCCCCTCTCTGTTCTAAACTTTGATCTTCTTTCTTAATAAGATAGGGAAAAATCCTAATTTGTCTTCAAGTACCGTAACTTAATTTTCCTAATTTTAATAAAATACAAAATAATCTGCTACTTATACATGTGGAGTCCTGGAGTGATGCTGTAGGATAAGCACCGGACTTCTTAATACAAAATATTCCATATCTTGGTAAAGGCCTTATACTAAATAGCACTCACATACATAATTCTATCAAGTAGGTGTTAATTTTATTTAGCAATTAAAAAACTGATAGCTAGGAAAACAACAATTTGCTGATGGAGTCCTGATGTGGTGCTGTAGAATAAGCACTGGATGTCCAACCACAAGGTCAACAGTTCAAACCCACCGGTTGCTCCTCAGAAACCCTATTCAGTGTGGCTATGAGTCGAAATTGACTGGATGGCACTTAACAATAACAAAAGTCAGTAAATGCGTGTGGTGTGACGTTAACTGTGTGAATTGTTACTATCTAAAAACAACTTTCAATGAAAATAATTTATTCAACAGTTCTTCGACAATACCACAATTCAAATGAGTGTATATACCATCTGTTTTCACTGCACAGTATTTCCATGGTTTCTAAAAGTAAAGCTTTAAAACTTAAACTATAATTTATAGCAAAATTAATAAGATTCCTAGAGGAAATTTACATCTCAAAGATGAACCACAAATCATGAGTGGTTAACTGTGAGCATGTAACTTTTCAAAATGTGTGGGTTAATACACTCTACATAAAATGTGTCTGTTTAACTTTGAACTGCAGCAAGTAAATAAGGCTAAACAGATTTTCACACAAGTTGAAGGCTTGATTTAGTACGTCTATCTTAAAATACAGGCTATCTGGCATATGTGAAATTATTTTTGAGAGGCCCATGGGGAAGGTGATAAGCATCTCAAAGAAACAGGACTGTGAAAACCAAAACATAAGGAAAGACTACTAGGATAGCCAACTGAGAGAAATAAGGTGTGTTTCAAAGAAACATCAGAAGAGAAAAGCTGTTGTTTCAAATTTAAGTTCCATATTAAGCATCACAATTGTGACTTTCAGAAAATGATTCACCAAACAAAACTGACTTCTCACAAGGGCAATTCTATACAAAGTGCCCTAGAATAGGGATGTGGCCAACTTTTTCTACAAAGGGTCAAAGAGAAACTCATTACGGTTTTACTAGCCATATGGTCTCTGCTATTACTACTCAACTATGCCACTAAGCCATGAAAACAGCAATAGACAGTATGTAAACACATGAGAGTGGCTTGGATCCAATAAGACTTTATTTACAGAAATAGGCAATGGGTGAGATGTAGACTCAAATCAGTGTTTGCTGGCCCTGTCCATGTATATAAAAATGTTCAACATTTTTATATAAAGTCTTTTTTTACATTATATATGTATAACATTTACATGCTTACAATGCATACTATAAGCAATGTAACTTTCATATTCTTATTCTATTTTATTTTTATTTGGTATGAACACAACCCTTACGAACTTGATTTAATGACTGTGTTGGTGTTAAATGCCATCGAGTTGGTTCCAATTCATAGTGACCCTGTATAGGGTTTCCAAGGAGTGGCTGATGGGTCTGAGCCATAAACCTTGCAGTTAGCAGTCCAGTACTTATCCTACAGAGCCACAACAAGGGTCCAACAAATGGGTAGTAATGAAGTTTTAAAATGCTGCTGCAATGCGAACAGTAGTGGAATTGAATCATTTACTGATTACTCTAAGCAACATGAGACGATGTCCTGTAATAATGTTGTTGTTGTTGTTGTTGTTGTTGTTGTTGTTAGGTGTCATCGAGTCAGTACCGACTCATAGCGACCTTATGCACAGCACAACAAAACATTGCCCCATCCTGGGCCAACCTCACTATTGCTGTCACGCTTGAGTCCATCGATTCTGCTACTTGGCCAACCAAACTTGTTGGGGGTCTTCCTCTTTTCCTCTGACCCTGCAACCTTACCAAACATGATATCCTCCTCCTCCAGTGACTGGCCCCTACTGACAATATGTCTGAAGTATGAGAGCCCAAGTTTGGCCATCCTGGCCTCCAAGGAGCACTCTGGTTACACTTCTTCCAACACAAACCTGTTGGTTCTCTGGTAGCCCATGGTACTTTCAATATTCTCCTCCAACACCATAGCTCAAAAGCATCAAATCAACTACAGTCTTCCTAATTCACTGTCCAGCTTTCGCATGCATATGAGGTTACTGAAAACACCATGGCTTGGGTCAGGCGCACCTTAGTCCTCA
>NW_006408787.1:1333602-1335099 GCF_000296735.1 Chrysochloris asiatica | reverse complement strand
TTCTCGTGTTATGTGCTCAGCATACAGGTTGAATAAATATGGGAGAAGAATACAACCGTGTCGCACACCTTTCTTAATTTTAAACCATTCACATTGTTGTTAGGTGCTATCAAGTCAGTTCTGACTCACAGCAAACTCAAGGACAACAAAACAAAACACTGCCCAGTCCTACACCCTCCCAACAATCACTGTATCTGAGTCCATTGCTGCAGTCATTATGCCAATTTACCTCATTGAGTTTCTTCCTCTTTTTCACTGACATTCTACTTTACCAAGAGTAATGTCCTTCTACAGGAACTGGTCCCTCCTGCTATGTCCAAAGCAGATGAGATGAAGTCTTGCCATCTTCCTTCCTAAGAAGCATTTTGGTTGTGCTTCTTCTAAGAAAATTTGTTAATTCTTTTGGCAATCAATAGTATCTCCAATATTCTTGCCAACACCATAGCTCAAGGCATCAATTCTTCTTGGTATTCTTTATTCATTGCCCAACATTCACATGCATATGAAATGATTGAAAAACCTGATACAGGGTCGGTATGAGTTGGAACCAACTCAATTACATTTAACAACAATAACTACAGGCACACTTTAGTCCTCAAAGTGACATATTCATTTTATAAACCTTTAAAGAGGTCTTTTGCAACAGATTTGCCCAATGAATTATGTCCTTTGATTCCTACTTATTGAATGTCTTTTATGTGATATCGACTAAGACAGGTTTTAGTATTAAAGGATAATAGTTAAAATGCTGATAGAATCTCCCTGGTTATGATTACCACTGTCTATAACTTGGAATAACAATTATACTACCTAACTCATAGTGATGTTGTTGTTAAGAGCCGTAGAGTTGGTTACCACTCATAATGCCCCTGTATAGGGTTTCCAAGGAGTAGCTGGTGAATTTGAACTGCCAATTTTGAAGCTAGCAGTTCAGTGCTTTTTCTACAGTGTCACACCAGGACTCATAGTACTATTGTTAAATGAAGTATCTAGCATGTGTCACTGGATGGCACATACAGTTAAGCACTTGACCACTAAACAAAGGTTAGCAGTTCAAATCCACTTAGAGGTTTGTTGGAAGTAAGGCCTTGTGATCTATCTCTGAAGCATCAACCATTAAAACCCACATAGATGTCTTGGTGTGTATGTTTTCACCACAATAAGGGCAGAGCGAGAAGCCACACCAGGAAGAACACAGTTATACTCAAACACAGATGGAATTTCCAGGAATCTCAAACAACTACTCAACTAGGTTCGTTTTAGCTTTTACAAAGTATTCAGTTAGTATGGTGGGAGGTTATGCGCCATGGAGTATATATTATCATTATTATTCAAACAATTAAGTACTAAGAAGTACCCGTAAAAATGAAGATGATATCATGCTCCTGGATAGGAAGACTTAAAATTGTGAAAATGTCAATACTGCCCAAAGCAATTTACACATATAATGCGATCCCAATCCAAATCCCAACGACATTCTTCAAAGAAATGGAAAAA
>NW_006408787.1:1315217-1331092 GCF_000296735.1 Chrysochloris asiatica | reverse complement strand
GGGGGGGAGTGGACTACAAAGGCAAGAAGTGACTGGCTTACAAGCTTTCAAGAGGGAACCTAGTGCTAGGGAGCATGGAGTAAGGCTGAATTTCCAGCGGGTACTATTCAATCTGTCTGGGCGGATCTGATGAAAGGAAATACAGATGGGTAACTCGTGATACTGTAGTGAATAATGCTTATCAGGACAGATTATAAGGGTTGGAAATGCAAAGGTAGACATTTTGTAACAAGGTAGGGAGTGATTAAATCTCCAGTCTAGGAGCAGAGGTCTCTGGGACCATCAACAGAGAAGAGTGAGAGCGTTACCCTACCCAGAGAAACAGAGATGCCTGAGATGGAGACAGAGAATACAACGTGGAGTGATGAAGCAGCTGGGGACTTTGGATCCAGAGAGGAAAAGGGACTGTGGGCCGAAAACTGGGGGGCGGGTATCTAGCATATACCCTTTGGTTGGTGGATGATGCATGGAGGGGATTAGAACCATGGCAATGAGATGATATACAATGGAGTGAATGTAAAACTAAAGTTCTCTCATGTAAACTATCATACAATTCACAATAAAACACTTTTAAAAAAATGAAGGTGAGTTATAATCTATATTCAAATAAAAATAAACGTTAAAATCAAAGTTCTGATTCTTTAATTAACAAAGGTGGCAATAGCTACATTATTTACAATTAGTGCAACTTACAATAATGTCATAATGTAGCAGAGAACTAACATCCTTGGCTTTCAGCAACACCTCCCAAAGAGTCAGGGAAGATTTCACTTGTACACCTTAAGACTCCATAAAGAAGCCACAAGCCATCTTTAGATTAGCTGTCATCATAAAGTGACCCATCATGGATTATAAAGGTGAAAAGAACTCAATAAATATAAAAGAAGTCCCCAAATCTAAAATAGAATGATTACTGTACCTAAGTGGTCAGCTAAAATCTGCCATACATCAATGTATATAAAATCAATTTTTCAATAAGAAAAAAAAAACCCACATAAATACTTATTATATTTTACATTATCAAACAATAACTTGAGAGCAGATATATACTTTTCTTTTTTTCATTGCTATGTCCCCCAGAGCTTAGAAGTTGTTGTTGTTGTCATTAAGTGTCATTGAGTTGTTTCCAACACATAGAAACCCTGTATAAAAGGTTTCCAAGGAGTGAAGGGTGGGTTTGAACTGCCAATCTTGCAGTTCAAACTGACTTTGCAGTCCAGTGCATTATCCTGAAGCTTAGATGGAGATCTCACTAAATATCTATCTCATGAAAGAATCAGAAAACAAATAACTTGTCGACTTATTTATGTTTAGGAGTTCCGGTGATGCAGCAGCTAAGTGATCTGTTGCTAACCAGGTCTGTGGTTTGAACCTACTGAGAGAAAGATGTGGTAGTCTGCCTTCATTCCGATGATCACAGCCTTGAAAACTCTGTGGAGCAGTTTACTAGTCCACAGAGGCATCACCATGTGTCAGTACACGGACTCAACGACAATTGGGTTTTCTGATTTAATGTTACGGCATTCAAGAAAGGTGTCATAAAAGTACAAAGTTTAAAAATTCAATTTATTTAAAGTGTTCTTTCTATTTCTAGATGAATTGATTCATTAATCCTCTGATTTGGCAGAATATAATGTCTGAATGTTTTCAAAGGGATAAAGAATCATCTTACCTTCTTTTTCTACTCTGAAAACGAAAGTTCTTTGTATTGTGACAACTTCAAATTTGTTGTCTCCTTGAACTCGTACTGTAGATACAGCAGAAAGGGGGATTATTCCTTTTGAATACATCTCCTATATTGGTTAAAGGAAAAGAGAGATACAGAAGACACATTAAAATGAAATTCTCTTCATCTTACTCAAAGAGAGAATGGCAAAAATAGTTGCCACTGTTTCTCTTTTACAATTTCCAAAATGACATGAAAATAGTATGCACACTCATACATTGGCTTAATAACCCACAAAGGAAATATTAAATTTCCCCTTTCTTTTAAATGAGCTGTCTTTTCAATTTTCTCTTCATCTGGAATTAAAAAGCAAAGAATTAAAAAAAAAAAAAAAAAACCCACTAGAATAGTAATATACAGTGCTCAAAAATAGCAGGGTTTTTTTTTTGTTTTTTTCCCTTTAAAACAATCTGACCAATATCATTTTATGGTGTTTGCAGACATCTGCTGGGCATTCCAGGTACTGTAACAGAACAATTTTACAACCATATATTGTGAATCACAGGATTATATTTCATATAGGAAACTGCTGGATTGAATCACTTAGCATATCACTCAGTGCTCTCATAATGAAAATTTTAATTCCATAACTGCATCACTTTATTTCTGTCAGCCCCCCATCACATCCCTAGTAACTGAAAAGTAGAGAAAATGGATTCACTTGTTTGTAATTGGTGTATACATCGACTGTTGCTCAAGAAAGTAACAATTAGATTCAAGTTTTTCTCATGCTTCATTTTCCTGGGCCCTCCTAGAAAGTTGGCACAATGGCCACCCTACAATTTCAGCTACTGAACTAAGGATTGAAACAGAATGTATACATTCAAGGAGTCTGTATATGAGAATCCAGATAACAGAATGACAGCAAAGTTTAGAATTGGAGACAAATCAAGATATAGACGAATACAAAGTTGGACAATTCCCATGCTGCTTCAAAAGGGTCAGGTGGTTTTCACAAGCATGGTAAAACTTGAGGACCCTTAAGTTTAACCAAATAGATAAATGAAGAGGGCAGCTTATCGAGTTGCTCTAAGTCTGAATCAACTAAATGGCTTTTTCTTTTCTTTTCTTTCTTTTAAGTAGAGAAAAGGGCAGTCACAGCGTAGAGTCAAAAGAGATAAGACTGAAATCACACATTGTGGACACATTATAGAATGCCTAGAACATGTAAAGAGTTTGGATATATCCCGTTTAGGTTCCCTTATGGCCTCTCTGGCCCTGGATTTGCAATCTCCATTAAGAAGTTTTATCTGGCTGTGATCCTGAAAGGAAAGGCCAACACTGAAATTGAAGAGAAGTATTCCTATATAAATGGTCAACCCAACAGAGTTTGCAGGATCTTCTAATCAACAAAAGGTTGCAGCAGAGCAAATCCTTTGGATATGGGATCTCCACATTGAGAACTTCCTAAACTAAAAACCAAATGCTCTGCCATCAAATCAATTCCAATTCACAGCGACCTTGTACAGTGTTTTCAAGGTTGTCCATTAGAAAAGGAGAAAGCCTCATCTTACTCCTGTGGATCAGCTGGTAGGTTTGAACTGCTGACCTTGCAGTTAGCAGTCGAGTCCTTATCTTACAGTGCCACTGAAGGCTGTAGCACAGGTAAAAGGCTATAACTCTAAGCCAGTAACACTGTAGACTGGGGCACTGGCGACAAGACTGTGGCTATGCAGCCCATGAAGACAGTACAGCAGAGCCAAGGGCAACAGAAGGGCAGCAGTGTGAGGCCAACCCAGCTCTTGGAGCAGAGCAGACAACATCGTAGGGCCAAGCTAGCCTACTGAAAAGGTAGCAGCAAAACCACAGCTGAGCTGAGACCTGTAACACCTGGGAGCATGGGAAGACTGTTTGGAGGCTAGTATAGCAGGGACTAGGGTTCCCCTCATTGGAGTTCTGCTTAGAAAGCTATTGTGATGCTGCTCTGGAGCTACGGCTGGCCCAGGGTTACCTAGAGGCTTCTAGGTGAGATCGGGACCAGTCAGTTTTAGGACCAGTGAAGAAGAGCCACACAGAAAGTTAGCAAACACAGTCAACCACACCAGTGGCTATCTGAGGTAGCAACACAAAGCCAACATATGAAACAGACTGCACCTACTGGCACCTGAGCCATGGCATGTGCATCCAGTTACAGAAGAATGGACATCAGTTTTTAGAAAAGGGTAAACAGGTGCCCTTCCAGATCTGAGTGGGTCCCTCTTGCAAGCACACGTAGGGCTGTTCACCATAAATCTATTCTTACTGTTGGCTATTTGCTTTTTACAAATAACAATAAAGGATTTAATTTGCCAGCCCTGTGGTGAGTGTCTCATGTGGACAGCTCAACTGGATCAGAGAGACACAGCATCCACTGACGGTATGGCTACTAGTTGGTGTCCCCATCCAACCATTCTATGGCTGCTTTCAATTTTGAAGTGACTTGCATATGTCCACTATCTATGGGGTTTCTTCTCTCTCCTTTCACAGCACAAAACATGATTATCTCCACTTTTGAGCAGGTCCCCAAATATCTGAAATCACTATTTAGGGAAAGAATATACTAAATCACTCCAAGCAGAAATCAAGTACCATATTCATCCTCCTCTGGAATCCCCTGCCATTATAGATAAGTCAGGCAGAGCTATGGTCAGGGACATGAGGTTTAACTGGAAGTGTTAACCATGTGGTTAATGTGCACATTAACTGCAGGATAATGTGCTGGACTGTAAGGTCAATTTGAACCACAAGGTGGGCGGTTAGGCCCACTGGTCGTTCCTTGGAAACTCTGTACAGGGTTGCTATGGGTTAGAACCTACTACGTCACTCAACAACAACAAGAAGACCTTAATACATATAAAACACACCATCTTGGTTTTTCCTTATTTATTCGGTAGCATCCCTCCATAACTGACTTTGATCCCATCCCACATCACTAAAGTTACTATATGTTGTTTTTGTTAAGTGCCAACTCATAGTGACCTTGTGCAGAGTTTCCAAGGAGCAGCTGGGTGAGTTTGAACCACTGACCTAGTGGTCCAGTGCTTATCTTACAGCACCACACCAGGTAGACATCAAAATATGATCCATTCTTTAAAACTAGTGTGATACCACTGCTATAAAGGTTTTTCTATCTCCTCCCATGCAGCCCCCAAACTGAATATGCTATTTGAACTAGGATTTAGGATGAGAATGATCAACCTCACAAAGAGAGATTTCAAAACATATACCTAGAAAATGGTTTTGTTTATGTGTGTGTGTGTGTGTGTGTGTGTGCGTTTTGGTGAAAGTTTACACTGCAAATTAGGTTTCTATATGACAATTTCTCCTCACACTTTGCAGTAACATTAGTTACATTTTTCATAATGTATCAATATTGTCTAACTGTGTTCTAGTTGTTCGGTTTCCAGTAGTCTAGTTCCCCTGACCTGGTAGCATAGTACTTTATGCATTGGCTGCTTACCACAAGGTCAGCAGTTGGAATCCACCAGCCACTCCCCAGGAGGCAGAGAAGATTTTATGTTCCCATAAAGATTTACAGCCTCAAAAATCCTATACAAGATCACTATGAGTCAAAATTGACTCAAGGGCACACAGCAAGAGCAGCTCCTTTACCTGCCCCCTTACTCCATCATCTCTGCTGTAGACTAACTGCTGAATTTTTGGTCTCATACAGATGTTTATGGTTTGTTTTTATTTTTTTAAAGGAGCACAATATTCATAGATAGTAGCTTTAATTTTGTGTGGCAATCTGTTATTTTGCAAAAAAGTTAACTTCATGATATAGTTTTGGTTCAAGGTATAAAGAGCATTTCAAGACAAAAGTCTCAGGGAGTCCTCTAAGGTTAACTAGCCCAGTAAATCTGAGTCTTTGTAAAAATCTGCATTCTGTTCCACGCTTTTCTCTCATTCTATCACGGTCCATTTATCATGGCTCTGATCAGAACCTACACAATGACTTATTCTCTTTACATTTTTTTACTGTATTCCCTCTACTTCAGAAAGCCAATCTCTTCTCATCGTTTCAACTACTAACTCTATACAAAGACAGTCTAAAGAATCTTTCCTTCCTTTTCCATTTCACTCAACTCCACTCTCATATTTTGAGTCATAAATGAGAAATATGGCTGTCCTATAAGGATCTCAAAGAAGTACTGGAGTGAGCTATACGATAAGCACTAGACTGCTAACCTCAAGGTCAGTGGTTCAAACCCACCAGCAGCTCCTCAGAAACCTCATGTTGCTGTGGAGTCGGGTCAGACTCATAGCGACTCCATGTAGGGTTTCCAGGAGTCCTGATGTGGCGCTGTTAGTTAATGTGCTGGACTGCACGGTCAGTTTGAACTGCAAGGTTGGCAGTTTAAGCTCACCAGCCTATCCTTGGAATAGCCTATACAGGGTTGCTAAGAGTCAGAACCAACTCCATAGCACTTACCAGCAACAACAAGAGGGTTTCCAAGGAGCAGCCGGTGAGTTTGAACCGCCGACCTTGCAGTCCTGTGCATTAACCCACAGCATCACACCTGGAAATCCTATACAGGGTTGCTATGAGTCAGAATTGACTCAATGGTACCTAACAGCAGCAACAACAAAAAGATCTTCAAACTTAAAACTAAATTCAACATCTCTGGGAAACATCCCCTCCCCATCAATCTCTGCCCGTTAAAATGCCACTCTTGTAGTTACACAGTCTTAAAGATAGCATGCAATTGTCTTTGACTTACACTATCACATTTGTATAACTTGTACTTTTCCTATATATACAGTGTTAATTTGTTTCCCTGCCCCACCCCTAACTGAATTAGTCTTTTTGAAGTTCTCTGAATATATGGTGATCCTGTCCAATTCACTACTTTGCATATGCAATTTTCTCAGCAAGGAATATGTTTCATGCCCATTGCCACCTAGTTACTGCCTGCCTCCTTGTCCTTCATATCTCTGCAGTAATATATGCTTCTGACTAGACCTTTCTAATCAGCTCCTTCTTCCAGGCGCTCAGTTCTCATTAGGTCAGATCACCCTGATTTAAGCTTAGAAGAACCTGTAATTTTCCTTTAGAGCAATGACAAATAATTAGGATGGAGATTTAATATTTATTTGTCTGATCATTATATTAATACAGTTTCTCCAATAGTGTATCATGGCTAATTTTTTACCATCTTTCACAGAGTGGGTATAACTATTTTCTGAATAAGTGAATTCCATCTGCAATCAATTGCAATTATGCAATTTCTGACAGCTCTTCATTTTTAATGTTTGTTTCTCATTTCATTTTTTATCATTTCCACTAAGTTTCCATATTGGTCGGCATCCTGACAAATATATGCCTGGCCTGCTGCAAAGCTCTTCTGATTTGTCTTCCCAGGTTTAGCTTGTTTTCATTTTAACTTCCTTGCATATTATTGTTCAAATGCTACACAGTGGGAAGACACAAAGAAAAGCTTCATGGAGGAGGAGACCAAGACTGGTCAGGAAGTTTGCACAGGGTTTTGATGGATGGCAATACCTAGGAGAGGGTCCAGATGGAAGAGAAAAGACATGTGAAACACAAGGAATATGCTGAACTTTGGGAAGAATTAATTGCAGAGAAATACGAGACCTAATTGGCTTAACCAAAAAATTAAAAACAAACAACAAAAAACCACCAAATAAAAATTGTTGTTAAGCTCCACTGACTTGTTTCTGACTCACAACAACCCTGTGTAGGGCTCGAGGAGTTGCTGGTGGGTTTGAATTGCCATATCAGGGCCCCTTTAATAAAAGTTGTAGTTGTTGTTAAGTGTCATTGAGTTGGTTGCGACTCAGCAACCCTGTATAGGGTTTTCGAGGAGCAGCTGGTGGGTTTGAACTGTCGAGCCTGGAGTAGTTAGGTTAAATGACTATTCTAAGCCAACTAAGTCCTCTAGAATTTGAGACGAGTGTCTTTGCTAGGTAATGTTAGGAGATGGAAGAGGGTACAGTACCCTTTTTGAACAGTATAAGGGTCTCTCAGCTGTAAGTTTGTAGTGGCCGAGACCCTGGAAAATTAGAACGCCTAAAAACATGTATCCCCTTACCCCTATATCATCTGTGCTCAAATCTAAATTTGCCTCAGAATTAGAAAAAATTAAAATAGCACAGACTTTAACAAAATAATTAAATATTTGTTGAATAAAGAGTTACCATTAACCTATTTTTCAGTAAGAAAAATCAGGCAGCATTGTAGGAAACAGGAATAAAAATGATTCTCTTTCATCTAGATAGTTTTAAAAAGATTAATAAACAATTCCTCAAAAAACAAATTAGCTTGCCTTGCTGCCTATAGTAATGATATATTTAATAGGATAGTACTTAAGGAAGAAAAACAGATAAATTATCCAGATGTGATCTTAATGAACTTCACAAGCAAAAGTAATACGTCATTTAAACCTCAGGAAGCTATAGTTTCTCAACAACTCATTACAGTCTCTAATAAGATCCCTAGAAAAAATGTTGTAATTTTTAACATTGTAGAGTTCATTTATAATTTCTTTTATAATAATACAAGATAAAGACAATGTAAAGAGAAAAAAATACTCAACAACAGGCTCAAAATGAGTGCATTTTTCATAGTATACAATTTTCCTTAAGGAAAGAAATTTTAAAGCATCCCTTGAGCCTGTAATGCACAGATATCTAGGTCAAGTTTGTCATTTATCTACCACTTTCACACAAGGAAATGACTACAGGGCAATTCTCTCCACGCTGAATGAGAATGGGGGTGAGTTAGATTTCTTAGCAGGTGATAAGGTATCAAGGCTGTTTGGAGGATGTCATTGTCTGTGATACAATGAAACAGCCTTTGCAGAGAATGACTGAGCAGCATTAAAGAAAATGGAAGAAAACTCAGAGAACAGGTGAGTCTGCACCTTCCCTCCAAAAGTACTCAACCACATACTCCTCAAGTACACATTTAAACACTGAAAGACCTAACACCTCTGATCAACCTAAGCCACAACGACACCTTCAGTTTCACTGGCTGTAGAATTCACTCTTCCAAATCCACTGATCTGTTCCTTTTGCCAGAAAAAAATCACAGCAAACTGAATCTTTACCTCCTCCTAACAAACCTCACTCCAGTATTTTGGTATTTTTTCAATATAAAACCAGTCATTTGAGAAGCAAAGTGATGTAACGATACAAGAAAATAAAACAATATTTTTAAATGCTTGATTTTAAGCTGAGTGATTTGTAGCAACTGGTTTTAATATGAACTTTTTATCTCAATTACAAACCAATCCAGGGTCATTTTTAATTGTATCACATTGTATCACTATGTAAAAATGTGATAGAAGCATATCTCAGTACAGTTGAGAAGAAACAGAAGACAAACTGAGATGAAAACAGTTCAATTGAATAATTAACTAGAAATGCTTTCTCTTAAAGAACACTGTGCTTGGCAGAGTGGAGGGTTAGCAAAAAAGAATATGATTCCCAAGATGAACTGACACAGGGGCTGCACCAATGTGCTCAAGCAGGACAATTGCAGGGAGGGTGCAGGATCTGAGTACTATTTCCTTCTGCTGTGCATACAGTTGCTATGAGTTGGAACCAACTTGAGGGCACCTAACAACAGCAATCAGGGATAATTATATCACCAACATCAGAGCTTCTTGGTAAAGAAGCCTGTCTCAATCCATAATTTTTTACCCCCTCATTTCTATCAAGCCAGAGAAGTGCACGAGGTGCTAAAAAACCCCCAGCAGATTCCATCAGCCACAATGACTATTTTAAATCCACTTATTAATCAAAGGAGCTCTGGTAGCGTAGTGGTTACGAATCAGGCTGCGAGCCGCAAGGTCAGCAGTTTGAAACTACCAGCTGTTCCGCGTGAGAAAGATGGGGCTTTCTGCTCCTGTAAAGATTTACAGCCTCGGAAACCTTGTGCAGGATCACTGTGAGTCGGAAACAACTCCACGGCCCATAACAACAACATTAATCAAATAACCAAGCAAGCTAGAAACAATACCTAAAGCAGAAAATGAGCTTTTAAAGAATATTTATTCAATCATACTTTATCTGGATCATTGCAAACTAAAGCCAAACAATTAGCACTTCTCTAAATCTTCCTCTGAGTGCAGTGACAGTTCAGCAGAATTCTTGTCTTCTATGAAAGAAACTGGGGTTCAATTCCAGGCAAATGCACCTCAGAGCAGCTATCACCTGTCTACTGATGAAAGCTTATGTGCTCTTTTATATTGAACAGGACTCAGTGGGACTTTCAGACTAAAATAAACTAGGAAGAAAATCCTCAAGATCTACTCCTGAAAATCACTCAATGAAACCCAACACAATGGTCTGATCCCATTGCATGGGATCCCAATGTGCTTGGGGACACCATGAGCTGAGAGCTGACTCTATGGCAACTAACAATAAAATCTTTTATGCTTAGTATTATAACAGGCTGGTTTTGCTGCAAGTGTTAACTTTCTGTCTAAATGCATACACTCTCCAGTCTAAAAAGGAGACACTTTTCTGCTCTACAACACTGAAGAAACAGTGAAAGGGAATCTAAGTCTCTTTTCAGGTCACAAACATCACTGATATTTGTAGCTGTTCCTGTTATTAAGTGCTGGTGAGTCGTTTCTGACCCATTGCAACCCTGTATAGAGTTTCCGAGAAGCGGCTGGTGAGCTTGAACCGACAACCTTGTGGGTCAAACCGACTTTGCACATTAATTCACAGCACCCCACCAGGGCTCAATCACCAAATTAGGCAATAGAAATATTAAGAAAATAATGTTAGAATATAAGCTACACACAGGAGAATATCTGTGTTAAAATCAGTATGTTAAGACTATAGAATCATCCAATCTTAATATACTAAAAATATGGCTAAGAAAGCAAAAGTCCATTTAAAAACTTGTCTTAAAAAGTAAGCAATCTAAAAAAAAAAAAAATTAATCTAAATTTTAAATGCCATATAATATATATATATATATACCATGATTTTATAAAGAACTAAAGATCCCTAAACTTTCATAATTCAACTTTCTCAAGTGGATTTTTTTAAATATAATTCTATATACAAAAAAATATTTTTAAAAAAGAGAAAAAGAAAGCAAGAATGGGTAAAGAATGCTGTCCTAATGAAAACTGAGACACACTCCTCAGTAAGACTCAATTGCCTAAAGGATGTATTCCAACCACCTGCACATAATTTTCAAGATTCTCAATGAGCTCTAACTCAAACCACCTTCCTCAGCTTCATCTCCCATGAGTTTCTTTCACATTATTCTCCAGTCAGAGAGAACTAATCCATTCTACCATAGGTGGTCCACACACTTTCCCTTGTGATCCACAGTGCATTCTCGGCTTCATAAGCCCTGTGCTCCTCAGCTTCTACAGGTACAAATAGTCTTTCTTTAAGACCCAGAGAAAATGGAATATCATGCAAGAAACCTTCCCCGTTCTTCTATAAGCCTTACCAGACTAAGAAACAACATGTCTTGCTTTTCCATTTTCTAGCTGTTGTGTCACTGTATGTATATTCCCTTTTGTTCTCTAGGACAAAAGCAATTTCTTATTTATTTTTATATTGCTTATGCCAGTTCATATACTTTATAAATGACAATCCATAATTATTTTACTTACAATAAGTAACAAGAGTCCCAAGTACTATATGAGTCAAGGAAAAGTGAAACTATGAAAAGACAAATAATGACTTTCAAATTATTTCATGTTGATAATCCACTTACTGTTCTTGATCATAAAAATGTGTGATTAGTTTACTGAAGTGTATTTAATATGCTTAAAGAAATTACTGAAAACTGTAAACTATACTTACCTTCTCATTATTGTAATAAGAAATGCAAAGGCCATCAAATTTCACCCATCTCTTCTGAAACATGCGTTTTCTGTAAAATATATGAAATTATTATTTTACAATCGAATACCATGAATTTTTATTTAATATGCATTTGCAATTTAACTAAGTTGAGTGCTTTCATATCTGCTATTAAATGGTAGAAAAGAAACTGTGACTAGTCAAAATTCATTTTAAAAAGGAATAAAAAATAAAACACATACAAAGTTAAAAATTATTAAAAGCATGATAAACAAAGCAAAGTAAGTCAATTGCATGTTTCTTTATTAGACTTGAAAGGAAAAAAACACATGATTTTGCTTACTTTTTAAGAAAATGGTATATATAGATCTTGTCTATTTTGGCTTGGGTGTTTTTGTGTTGTTTTGTTTTTAAATTCCCTTTTCCTGGTCAGACAGTACTAAAAGTTTTAAACATCCTCTCTTATGCATAGAGTCCTGGTGTGATGCTGTAGGTCAATGTGCTGGACTGCAAAGTTGGTTTGAACTAAAAGGTGGGCAGTTCAAGCTCCTCAGCCACAGACAGAAACTCTATACAGGGTCACTATGACTCAAAACCAACTTGAAGGCATTTAGCAATAATCCTCTGCATGGCTTTCACTTTACACTGACAGAATATTGACACTTTAGCCTTTAACACAGATAACATTTGAAAACTAACTTCATATTTAAAAAGTCATTTCTGAAGAAATAGTTAAATATCAATCATGTCTACATTTATTTTTCTTTTGCAGTTTTCTAACATGATTAAGACAAAGATTTTGTAAAATATCTGTAGTTTTAAAAAGATTTAAAGATAGAAATGATTTTCTAGGAGTATGGAAAACTTCCAAGCTGCTTCCTGAATATGGTATACTATAACTCACCAGCTGCTCCTTAGAAACTCCATACAGGGTCGCTATAGGTCATAATCCACTCAACGGTACTTAACAATAAGAACAACATCACTCTTTGGAAGGCAAACAAGGCTCGATGTTAAATTACCAACAAATTTATTTTGCAATTGTAACAAAACTGGAAAGAATTTAAAAAATTCATCAGTATAGCTGCTGCATTCACATTTAAGTACTGAATTAATTATCAATTAATAAGAGCAGGTAACACACATATAATAATTAAGTTCCCAGCCTTCTTTCCATCTTATTCTATCATCTTTCTGCTTCTTTATAACTTTCCTGGGCCTACCTATAATGTGTTTTCTTAGCATTGCAACATCCATCAATGTCACAGTCTTCTGAATTTTTACTTCTTCTAGCAATCCAAAGGTTCTTCAAACTTCCAGGATTAAAAGTTCAAAAGTAAAGGAATAGGACTTCTGGTAAGGCAGGACAGCCAGAAAAGGTAGGGACTTGCTCCAGCAGGAAAAAAGAAGTGGGATCTCACAAAGAAAACATTCATAGACCAGTTCCATGGCTTTTCAACTGTCATAAACTCTCATGGACTCACATTTTTGAGAAATCACGCTAATAAGGATAAAGAAAAGCGCGTATTTTGGGACTCTTTCCTGTGGGGACCACGGGTCGCTCCCTCAACAGCAGAGTTTGGAGGGCGGGGCCAGGACTGCCCGGTTCAGAAGGTGGCTTCTCCCAGAAGGGCCAGAGGCGATATAACTTCCTCCCGCCCCAGGTCTCCCTGCCCTGACTTGACACCCCAATAGGGATCAGGTGGGTACATCTCATCCACAAATGGAGAGTGTAAGAAATTCTGCAGAGTGAAAGAAAGGCTGCAGTAGCTTCTTGACTTCACCCATCATCCCCCATCTGTCGCTGCAGCTAAGCCCCCTACCCCCACTCCTAGCTAGCAGTGGGATCTCACAAAGAAAACGTTCATACACCAGTCCCATGGCTTTTAAACCATCATAAACTCTCCTGGACTCACATTTTGAGAAACTGTGCTAACAAGGATAAAGAAAAGCAAGTATTTTGGGACTCTTTCCTGCAGAGACCGTGGGTCACTCCTGTGACTGCAGAGTTTAGAGAGAGGAATCAGGGCTGGCCTGCTCGGAAAGCTGCATCGCCCAGAAGGGCCAGAGGAGATATAACTTCCTCCCACCCCAACTCTTCCCACCCTGGCTTGAGATCCCAATAAAAATCAGCCGGGTACAGTGCACCCATGCACAGAGAGTTCTTGTTGACTACACATCCCTCCTGGAGGTGAGAACTTATCCTTCCTAGGTCCCATAAGAAGAAGTAGCAATCATGACCATATAGCCAAGCTACAACATAATACTCCACCACTTAGAGGACACCCAACAACATTTGCTATGCATTACAGACGAAAAGGGAAACCCATCTCCTGATCACATTAATAACAATAATAATAAAACAATAACCATGACCAATAGGAAACAATCAACTTTATAAAAGCATGTCCATAAACAGAAGAAAGGAGCTGACACAAATGAACTGGAGACAGACAAAGCCTTCACAGAGGAAGAGGAGCGGGTTTTGGATATGCCTGTGAGGGAATTCAGAAGAATGATATGGAAACAAATTCAAATAATCCGAAAAGGGGTCGAGGAAAACAAGGAAGAAGTAAAAAAAAATTATCAAGGAACAATCAAATAGGATAGACACAGCATTGGAAACAATTCAAAGCCTGCAAAAAGATGCCCAGGTGATCAATAATAAGATATCAGAAATAGACAATAGCCTGAAAGGGGAAAGGAGCATACTAGAAGAGATGGAAGCCAGAACTAGCAAGCTGGAAGACAGATCTCTCAATACTGCCAAGGTAGAAGAACAAGCAGCTAAAAGGATAAAACAATCTGAAGAGAGTCTAAGATTCACGCTGAATAACATGAAGAGGAATAATGTAAGAATTATTGGCATTCCGGAACAAGAAGAAACAAAGAAATCCACAGAAGAGATCGTCGAACAGCTTCCGGAAGAAAATTTCCCTAGCATCTTGAAAGATGAGAGGATAAGCATTCAAGAAGCCCAACGTACTCCAGGAAGGATAGACCCCAAAAGAAAATCTCCAAGAAATAATAATCAAGCTCTCAAAAATCAAAGACAAGGAAAGAATATTAAAAGCAGCCAGGGAGAAGAGAAATATAACCTAAAAAGGCAAGCAAATAAGATTAAGCTCTGACTATTCAGAACAAACCATGCAGGCGAGAAGGCAATGGGGAGACATATACAAAGCTCTGCAAGAAAAAAATCTGTCAACCAAGAATTGTCTATCCAACAAAACTAAAAAATTAAATATGATGGTTCGATCAAAACATTCCAGGATAAACAGAATTTGAGAGATTTTATCAAAACCAAGCCAGCACTTCAAAACATCCTAAAGGGAGTTCTGAGGACAGAGAACCAAAAAGAACAGACAACAAACAGAGATTGACAAGTATGGCAACACCACCTGGAACACACCCAACAGGCAGCGGAGTCCAGAACAGAACGAGACTACAATGACATAATCAAAAGAACGGGGAGACAAATGAAGGCCAACTGAATGCCAAAAACATATCAATGTCAAAGAAGGGACAAACGCAGCAATGGAAGCCCAGGTGGTGAGGATGCCAGGTAAATTACAGGGTACATTGTAGTATCCTAAATGCAGAGAAAAGTTAGTAGACTACAAGGTAACCCTAAAGAAAGCTAACATTCCACAACATATCATAAAAACGAATTCCCAAGGAGATGAAGAGAACAGAGAAACTAGGAGGAAACCGACCAAAAACAACTCAGAAGACATAAAGCCAACACAAAAAAGAAAGCAGAACCAAAGAACGATCAACACCACCAAAAAAGTAACATAATGACAGCAATCAATTTGTACTTATCAATAATTACACTGAATGTCAATGGATTGAATGCACCAGTGAAGAGACAGAGAGTGGCAGAATGGATAAGAAAACAACATCCATCAATATGCTGCCGGCAAGAGACACACCTCACATACAAGGTCAAAAGCAGACTAGAAGTTAAAGGATGGAAGAAAATTTACCAAGCCAACTGTAACACTAGACAAGCAGAGGTTGCCATATTAATCTCCGACAAAGTAAATTTTAAGATGAAAACCAGCATAAGAGACAAGGAAGGACACTATCTCATGATTAAAGGGTCAATCGAGCAAGATGACATAACTATAATAAATATATACGCCCCAATGAAAGAGCACCAAGATACATGAAGCAAACCTTAATGGAATTGAAAAAGGAAATAGAAATCCACAATTATAGTGGGAGATTTCAACACACCACTCTCGAAAATGGATAGAACAACCAGAAAGAAACTCGACAATGCTACAGAGGAACTTAACAAAACAATCAACCAACTTGACCGCATAGATGTATACAGAACATTCTATCCAACAACAGCACAATA
>NW_006408787.1:1291193-1311519 GCF_000296735.1 Chrysochloris asiatica | reverse complement strand
TGTTATCAGGACTGATTGTGAGGGTAGGAAATCTAAAGATGGACATCTTGTAACAAAGAGGGGAGTGATTAACTTATCAGTCTAGGAGCGGAGGACCCTGGGACCATCGATGGAGAAGAGCAGAATCCTACCCAGAGAGGAAGTGAGGCCTGAGATGGAGGCAGAGAAGACGATGTCAAGAGATGGTGTGGCTGGGGACTCGGGACCAGGAGATTGAAAGGGGCTGAGGACTGTGGTGGGGTGGGCAGGGGTGAGCAGGCATAACTGGTACACCCCTTGGTTGGATAAGGATGCATGGACGGGATGGTAACTATGCCAATGAAATGATGGATAATGGAATGAATGTAAAGCTGATGTTCTCCCATGTAGACTATCACACAATTCACAATAAAACATTAAAAAAAAAAGTAAAGGAATATTAAGCAAGCACATCCTAATTAGATCTTGAAGAAATCAATCACTTTGCACTTCTTTCATGTTTACCTCTGTCACCCTTTACCAGCGGCTCTCATTTTGATTCCCACACACAGTAGCCACAAGTACAGAGTAGAACTTTGTTTCACAGGATGTTAAAAAAGTACCTTTTTGGGATTAATCACCAGGCCTTTCTTCCAGGGAACCTCTAGTTGGTTTAAACTATCACCCATTCAATTAGTAATTAAGCACTTAACCACTTGCTCTACCTACTGGTTCACTGAATATAAATATTTTCTAAGACAAACTTGGTAAAACTACCTTGTTGTTAAAGAATAAATCAGCCACTACCATCAAGTCAATTCTGACTCACAGTGACCCTACATAAAATTTCTGAGACTGTAAATGAGGCAGACAACCTCATCTTTCTCCTACAGAACAACTGGCTGGTTTGAACTGCTGACCTGTGACTAGCAAGTCCAATGATTATCCTACACTGCCACCAGGGCTCCTTAAGAAATAAATCAGAGCCTACCACAAGTACAGAGGGCTTAAAACACTTACTGATGAAAGTCAAAGACTGCAGCCTTCATTATGGGTTGTACCTCAACATGAAGAAAACAGGTATCTACCGCTGGATCAACAAACAACATCCATATAAATGGAGAAAACACTGAAGTTGCCAGAGTCTTCATTATACTCAGATCAACCACCAACACTCATGGAAGCAGCAGTCAAGAAATCAAATGATGTACTGCATTAAGCAAATCTGTTGCACAAGATCTCTTTAAAGTGTTCAATAGTAAAGTTGTCAGTTTGAGGACTAAGGAGCACCTGACCCAACCCTTTCTTGGTATTTTCAATAACCTCATATGCATATGCAAGCTGGACAATGAATAAGAAAAACCCTCAAAAATGATGCATTTGAGTTATGGAGTTGTTGTTGTTGTTAGGCACCATTGTGGCGGTACCGACTCATAACGACCCTATGCACAACAAAACGAAACACTACCCGATCCTGGGCCAATCCCACTATTGTTGCCAAGCTTGAGTCCATCGATGCTGCCACCGGGCCAATCCATCTCATTGGGGGTCTTCCCCTTTTGCTCTGACCCTCCACCCTACCAAACATAATATCATTCTCCAGCAACTGGTCCCTCCTGACAATATGTCCAAAGTACGAGAAAAGAAGTTTCACCATCCTGGCCTCCAAGGAGCACTCTGGCTGCACTTCTTCCAGAACAGATCTATTGGTTCTTTTGGCAGTACAGGGCACTTTCAATATTCTTCTCCAACACCATAACTCAAATGCATCAATTCTTCTATGGTCTTCCTTATTCACTGTTCAGCTTTCACATATATATGAGGTTATTGAAAATATCATGGCTTGGGTCAGGTGTACCTTAGTCCTCAAGCTGAAATCTTTGCTCTTCTACACTTTAAAAAGGTCTTGTGCAACAGATTTGCCTAAAGCAATACATTGTTCGATTTCTTGACTGCTGCTTCCATGAGCGAGTTATGGAGTTAGAGGAGACTATTAAAAGTACCATGGACTAACAGAAGAACAAACAAATCTGTGTTGGGAGAAGTACAGCCAGAATGCTACTTAGAAGCCAGAATAGAGAGACTTCAACTTTCCTACTTTTTAGCTGACCCTCGACTTTATCTACTTTTTAGCCTTATCCAGGAACTGGCCCCTCCTGACAAAGAGAAAGACACCCTACGAGACAGATTAGCACAGCAGCAGCAGCAGCAATAGGCTAGTGCTTAACAATGATTGTGAGGTTGACACAGCACCGGGGAGTGTTTCATTCTGTTGTGCATAAGGTCACTGTAAGTCAGTACCGACTCAATAGCACCTAACAACGATACAACAAGCTTAAAATATTCATAATTGATTCCCATGTAATTTTTAAAGTACATGCTAATAATTTTTTTAAATAAAGTATTTTTAAAGAGATATACTAAAAAATATAGTTATTTAATGTTATTGTTAAGTGCCATCAGATTGGTTTCAACTCACAGCAACCTTATGCACAACACAATAAAACACTTTCCAGTCCTTCACAAATATCACAAGTGTTATTTCGCCTGAGCCCACTGCTGTTGCCACGGTGCCAACCCTTGTCACTGAGCTCTTCCTCTGGTTTTTTTTCTTTTTTTTTTCTGACTCTCCACTGTACAACAAAAGATATGTCTATGGACAACGATGAGGCTTTCTGCTCCCACAAAAAATTTAAAACCGAAAACCCCTACACAGGTCACTATGAGTCAACACTGACTCCAAGGCACTTAACAACAGAATGTGTATATATTTTATGAGTCCAGGTGTGGCGCTGTGGGTTAATGCGCTGGGCTGCAAATCATTTCAGCTGCAGGGTCAGCAGTTCAAGCTTACCAACTGCTCCTCGGAAACCCTATACAGGGTGGCTATGGGTTGGAACCAACTCTACGGCACTTAACAACATACGTATAGGAAGAAGTACAGCCAGAAACTTCCTTAGAAGCTAGGATAGTGAGACTTCATACTTTGGACATATTATCAGGAGAAATCAGTCTCTGGAGAAGGTATCATGGCTTGATAAGGGAGAGGATCAATGAAAAAGAGGAGGACCATCAATAAAATGGGCTGACACTGTGGCTGCAACAAAGGGTTCACACATGACAATGACCATGAGGATGGTACAGGACTGAGCAGTGTTTAGTTCTGCTGCACATAGGATCACTATGAGTCAGCATTGACTCAAAGGCATCTAACAACAAAAGCGACATTTTATATAAAATTTCAGTATATAATTTATAGATAGATAGATATAAATGTTTTTGTTAAATGTTGTTGAGTTGGCTCTGACCCATAGTGACCCTGTATACATTTTACTAGGAGTGGCTGGGGAGCTTGAACTGCCGACCTTGCAGTTAAAACCTACTTTGTAGTCCAGCGCATTTATTATGCCACAGGTTCACACTAGGACTATAGATAGATAGATAGATAGATAGATAGATAGATAGATAGATAGATAGAGATATATAAGTATATATACATATGCACATATATGTCTGTATGTATAGGTGTGTATGTATGTGTGTATATATGTGTATATATATACATATGATCTTGTTAAGTGCCATCAATTCAGTTCCAACTCATAGCAACCCTGTATAGGGTTTGCAGGTGAGTTAAAACTGGCAACCTTATGGTTCAAGCCGAGCTTATAGCCCAGTGCTTTATCCCACAGCGCTACACCAGGCACCAGGACTCATATATACGTATGTGTGTGTGTGTGTATGTGTCTATATATACACATACATGCACACACATATGTATGTGTGTACACAAACTCAAAGTGCATAATACTTTTCTATTGAAAAATGCAAATTAAAGTTAAATCATTTAAGATGTTTCTAAAACTAAATTAATTTAATAATTATCAAATAATCTATTTTGATCATTAAATGTATCACTATTTAATTAGATTTTTTTATTATGAATTTCATTACTAAATTCTAATTCGCTTAATTAAAAGTAAGTACTTACACTTAAACTCATTCTCACATTACTAGTATTATTCCCCTCTCTACCAATTGTAAACCTGGATTTTACATTGGTTGTTATTGTTAATTGCTGTCAAGTCGATTCCGACCCATGGCGACCCTGTATAGGATTTCCAAGGAGCAGCTGGTGAGCTTGAACCACCGATCTTGCAGTTCAAACAACTTTGTATTGGTAAGCCTACTCATATTTCAAAATTTCAATCAAATAATAAAAGGAAGAGTCTTAAATGGACTGTGCTTCTAAATACCAGTATAAAATTTCAAATGACTAAATATTAATTATGTGAATAGTGGATATTTACAGAGTCCTGGTGTGGCATGGTCAAATAAACACTGGCCTTCTAATCACAAGGTCAATTGTTCAAACCCACCAGTTACTCCTTAGAAACCCTATACAGGGTCACTATCAGTCAGAACCTACTCAACGATATTTACCAACAATTAAATATATAAGAATATTTTTTTCTATGCAAAGATTAAATATTTCTTGCATATGTATAAAAAGCTATGAAGTATCAGGCAACTAATTCCATTATAAATATACATAAGTATTCTACTGTACACAATTAAAAGTTTATAAGATATTTTAAAAACTCTTCTGTGAAATACGTTATGTCTTTTCCTTATATTTACTTAACAGTTTAATTTGCTTCGTAAATGTTTAAAAAATAGACACAAAGTACAAAATACAATGTCACCCTAATCAGAGCTCCTACTATAACAAGATATAAATTAGATCTGAAATAATTTATTACAATAGAAAGATTTTAAAGCCTGTCACAAAAAGCACTTGATAATAAAAAATATTACCAAACACTTGGCTATAAAAATAACAAACACTTAAATATAATACTCATACATTATTTTGTTCTAGGCACTGCTCTAAGTTATATACAAATACTAACTCTTTTAATCCTCAATCATGTTGTTGTTAAGTGGCATTGAGTCTGTTCTGACTCATGGCAACCCTGTATAGGGTTTCCAAGGAGTGGCTGGTAGGTTTAAACCACAGGCCTTGTGACTAAGTCCAGTGCTTATCCTAGAGCACCACACCAGGATTCCCAAAGCAATCAACCATAGTAGACAGCAATAAAATCAAGCATGTAATTGTTGTTAAGTGACGGCGAGTCAGTTGCTACCCATAGCGACCCCGTACAGGGTTTCTGAGGAGAGGCTGGTGAGCTTGAATCGCTAACCTTGCATTTCAAACGACTTTGCAGTCTGGTGCTTTAACCCACAGTGCCACACCAGGATTCCAAAAACAACCACAGAAGATGGCAATATTATTATCTCCATTATATAGACAAAGAGGCAGTAGAAGTTTAAATAACATCCCCCAAATCACAGAACCAGTAAAGGGCATATCTGTGATTCAAATCCAGGCAGTCTGGTCCCAAAGTCTGTACTGTTAATCACTATGCAAAACCTAACCTAGAACATTTTATAGAAATGCATCCAGGATATCCCTTCAGGGTAGCAACAACATTTGACCTCTCCATATTTTATATGTGAGTTCAATTGTGCAAAGTGTTTCAGAATCACTTCAAGAGAAAAGGAAAAGCAGACACAAAATGTTATTAGCCTAGGTTTTACCTTATTTTGTTTTTAGGATTCTGAAGGGAAACATTTCTTTAAGAAGCTTTTTTGGGATAATTTATAAGGCCTGTACAGTACTACTGAATGGCTTTCTATAAACTCTCCCCTTGAGTTCTGGAAGGGCAGGTGGTTAAAAAGTTTCAACTGTTTTCAAAAATGCAGCTCACTGCCTGGTGTCAGTTTTTGTTGTTTGAAAAATGTGTATCTTTAAAGCTCTCTTTAAACACAGTGCATGCACTCACAATTAAATGTTTATAAAGTATTTACGTAGAGGTACACCTCTTTAATTTCATTCCTAAGTGCCAACAGAGCTTTTTTTAGTTATTATTATTTAAAGGCTATCTTTCTTAGCTTTAAGAAAAACATTACTGATCAGCTCTAGCAAGCATGCCAACCAGTAATATAATCATTTAAGATGGCACAAGTTTACCAAACTGTCATCTTTAAAAAGCATAAAATTGAATGAACCTCTAAGGTTCTGAGTCAATATTACATTTGTAATTAATCAGGGTATATTGATCGTAACAAACACATATCTCAGTTATTCTCACTCACTAAGAAAAATGGTATCATCAATATTCTAGTCCAGACTCACCTTCATTATTTACATAATTCTAAGGAATTGTGCACATATTTTATTTTATTCTTGCCTCTAATTACAACTAGACTAAGTTTTTTAGAACTGGAACCCTGATGAAGTGGATTACATATTGGGGTGTGAACCACAAGGTCAGCAGTTCTAATCCACCAGCCACTCTGTGGGAGAAAAATGAGGCTTCATGCTCCCATAAACATTAAGACCTCGGAAACCCTGTATAGATAACTATGAGTCATAACTGACTTGAAGGCACATAACCACCAGAGTCTCTAAAACTATGGATTTTTTTATTTATCCAATTATTCACTTTAGCCTAATTACTCACTTAAAGCAAACTTTCAACTGATAGTATATTGGTAATGAAATATTTTACCTAGACAGATGTAGATTAAAATATTTCTATGAAAGGCTAGCACTTTTCTAACCAAAGGTGCATACTATTTCCTATACATTTGAGCAAATCCAATGATAATTCCCAAGGTTAAACGAACCAAAATGTGAGTTGTTGTTACAAGTGCTGTCGAGTCAGTTCCAAATAATAACGACCCTGTCTAGGATTTCCAAAGAGTGGGTGGTGGGTTTGAACAATCAATCTTGCAGTTACCAGTCCAATAATGTTTATACTACAGTGCCACAGCAGGATTCTAAAATGAGTTCACCCCTCCCCAAAAAAATCTACAAAAAGTTTCTTTTATGTTCCAGCTTCCATCTCTGCTAGGTATAACCTTTTTAATAAGGAAAACACACACTGCTGCTGTTGTTGTTAGGTACAATCGAGTTAGTAACAACATATAGCGACACGAGGTACAACAGAACAAAACACTGCTCAGTCCTGTGCCAATCTCACAATCATTGCTATGCCAGAGCCCACTGCTGCTGCCACTGTGCCAATTCATCTCATTACGGATATTCTTCTTTTTCTCCCAGGTCCACTTTACCAAACATGATATCCTTCTAAATGGACTGGTCCCTCCTGAAAATGTGTCCAAACAATGAGTGACGAAGTCTGGCCATACCGGCTTCCAAGGAACACTCTGGCTATTACTTCTTCCAACACAGATTTGTTTGTTCTTTGGCAGTCCATGGTATTTTTACTATTGTCTTCTAAAACCACAACTTAAATTCATCAATTCTCCTGCAGTATTATTCACTGTCCAACTTTCACATGAATATGAGGTTATTGAATATACCATGGCTTGGGTCAGGTGCAACTTAGTCCTCAAACTGACATCTTTGCTCTTGACCACTTTAAAGAGGTCTTGACTGCTGCTTCCATGAGTGCTGATGGTTGATACAACCAAAACGAAGTCTTTGACAACTTCAATCTTTTCTCCAATTATGTGGATGTTATTTATTGGTCCAGTGGTGAAGATTTTAGTTTCTTTGCATTAAAGGACAACCCTTATTAAAGGCTGCAGTCTTTGATCGTTATCGTAAGTATTTTAAGTCCTTTTTATTTACAGCAAGCAAGGTTGTATCATCTGCATATCACAGGTTGCTAATGTCTTCCTCCTATCCTGATGCCACGTTTTCCCTCATATAATCCAGCTTCTCGTATTATTTGCTCAGCATACAGACTGAATACGTATGGTCAAAGAATACAAACCTGGCACACACCTTTCTTAATTTTAAATCATTTGGTATTACCCTGTTCTGTTTGAACAATTATCTCTTGGTCTATGTATAGGTTCTTCAAGAGCACAATTAAATGTTCCTGAATACTCATTCTCCTCAATAATCCACATAGCTTGTCATGATCCACAGAATTGAAAGCTTTTATTTGCATAATCAGTAAACCATATGTAAACATCTTTCTGGTATTCTCTCTTTTCAGCCAAGATCTATCTGCTGACAGTAATGATATCCCTCATTTCACCTCCTCTTTTGAATCAGACTTGAACCTCAAAAAGTTCTATCAATGTATGACTGCATTCTTTTTTTTTATTTTCTTTAGCAAAAATTTTAACTTGCATGTGACAAGTGGTATTGTCTGCTGATTTCTGCATTCCATTGGACCACCATTCTTTGGAATGGGCACAAACATGGATTTCTTCCAGTTAGATGACCAGGTAGTTGTCTTCCAAATTTCTTGGCATAGATGAGTGAGTGCCTCCAGTGCTGCATCAGTTTGTTGAAATATTTCAATCTGTATTACATCAATTTCCAGTGCCTTGTTCTTTGCCAATGACTTCAGTGCACTGTGGACTTCTTCCTTCAGTACCATCGGCTGTTTTTCATGTTACCTCTTCAAATTGGTTGAACATTGACCATTACTTTTTGGTACAGTGATTCTGTGTATTCCATCTTCTTTTGATGCTTTCTGTATCATTCAATATTTTGCGCATAGAGTCCTTCAACACTGCAAATTGAGGCTTGAATTTTTTCTTCCGTTCCCTCCTCTTGAGAAATGATACGTGTATTCTTTTCATTTTGGTTTTCTAACTCCAGGTTTTTGGTTTTTTTTTCACATTTTGCTGTAATATTTGACTTTGTCTTCGTGAGCTGCTCAACTCTTTTTCGCCTCATAATTTCCATTTGCTTTGGCATCTCAACACTGAAGAGCAAGTTTCAAAGACTCTTCAGACATCCATTTTTGGTCTTTTCCTTCTGTCTTATCTTCTTAATAACCTTTTGCTTTCTTCCTATATTGATGTTCTTGATGTCATCCCACAACTCTTCTGGTCTTCCGTCTTTAGTGTCTAATGCACCAAATCTATTCTTCAGATGACTTCTAAATTAAGGTAGAGTATGTTCAAGATCATTTTGGCTCATGTGGACTTGTTTCAATTTTCTTCAGTAAAGCCTAAATTTTCATATGAGCAAGTGATGGTCTGTTCCACAGTTTGCTCCTGGCCTGATAGGGTTGATGATATGAAACTTTGCTACCGTGTCTTTCCATAGATATAGCAGATTTGTTTTCTGTATATTCCATCTGATGAGATCCATGTGTATAGTCATCTTTTATGTTGTTTATAAAAGGTATCTGCAATGAAAAACTTGTTGGGTCTTGCAAAATTCCATCATGATTTTTATCACCAAGTTCATATTTTCCAACTATTGATCCATCCTCTTTGTTTCCAACCTTTGCGTTCCCATCGCCAGTAATCATCAATACATCTTGAGTGCATATTTGATCAATTTCAGAATGAAGAACTTGGCACTTGTTGTTAAGTGCTATTGAATTGGTTCCAACTCAGAGCACCCCTGGATAGGGTTTCCAAGGAGTGTCTACACTGCAAGGAATGTCAGCATTTCAAAGTCAACAGATGCTGCTCAAAAACTCTTTACAGGGGGTCTCTATTAGTGAGAAGCGACTCCACAGCACTTAGCAACAACAAGAAGTTAGTATGATGAATTATTTCTACTCCCAACACCTCACTAAAAAGACAGCAAATGATAAAGTAAAAGATAAAATATCTATAAACCAACACTGACAAAGAAACTAGAAAGACAGACCCCCAGCGAGATGGATTGGCACAGTGGCAACGTCAATGGCTCAGGCTTAACAATGATTGTGAGGATGGTGCAGTTTCCTTTTGTTGTACATAAGACCACTAGGAGTCAGTACCAACTAAACAGCACCTAACAACAATACAACAAACTTAAAATATTCATAATTGATTTCTATGTAATTTAAAAAGTGTATCTCTTAGAGCAATCACCCATACAAGATCGAAATGGCAACATTTGTCCAGGGACAATGCTCAGAGACTGGGAGGAATAGGAAAGAAGAACAAAAGGAAAGAGTAAACACAGGGAGGAAGTGGGAAGAGAGTTGTTATGTCCTAGTGATGACAATCAACATGAAACAAAATTGGTATGAACTGTTGAATGGAAAACACATTTTGTTCTTTCTGTAACTTTGACCTGAATCACAAAAAATTTTAAACAGTAGACAACCATAACAATATTTAGAAATCTGAAAAACACAAAGAGGACTAAGAACTGACTCAACAAACTCCCAATATCTGATTGCTAAGCCAGCATTAAGGAGTCCTGGTGTAGTTAAGATAAGCACTACATTGCTACACAAAAGGCGGGTAGATCAAACCCACCACCAGTCGTTCCTCGGAAATCCTGTACAGAATATCACTATGAGTTGTAACCAACTTGATGACACTTAACAAGTCAGCATCAAGGCACCTTGGTGGTGCTTTGACTTAGGCACTGCACTGCTAACCACAAGGTTGGTGGTTCAAACCCACAGCTGCTCCACAAAGATGATGTTGTCTGTTACTGTAAAGATTTACAGTTTCAGAAACCCAATATGGAGACACTATGAGTCAGAATGAACTTGATGTCAGTAGATTTATTTTGGGGTTTATTTTTGCTACTGTGGTAATAAGCTACTATTAGATCAAGTTGAGAGTAAAAACAATTTACCACCCCAAACCATGTCCCACCAAAACCAAACAACCAAAAATATCAGAGGCACCAAGTAACTGTGAAGACAAGAAGGCCTAGGAAAAACTGCTCAGAGGCCACTTCAAAGGTGTACCTGCACTCCCAACTACCACTTCATCCCAATACCACTCACTCATTTCACAGGGCTGGGAAACTGCCCCTCTCCTTCTTCAACAGAGTGGCACACTCTCATTCCCAGGAAAGAGTGAAACAGGAGGTCTCCAGACTGGAAAACATCAGTCATGGTTAAAGGTAGGGTGCAGGGTTATTAAATAAAAAATAGAATCAAATAAAAGTCTTCATCATAAATACTGATGCCTATGGTCCACTTTCCCCACTTGGCTCCCAAAAGCTGATTACCAGGCTTATCACCTAAGGAAGGATATCCACTTAAAAGATACTAGAATGAAGTTTCCTCAAACAAAATGTCTAACAGTATCACCTCACAAGAAAATATAAGACCTAAACCCAAGCCTGCATTGTTTACAATCAGCTTTGCAGTACTTCACTCTAATATGAACAACCCAAGGCTAAGGACATATATGAGTAAAATCTTTCTATTATGAAAGATGGGAAGGGAACCCCACTGTCAAAAAAAGAAGATGAAGAAGTAGAAAAGAAACAAGACATCACAGAAAAAGAAAGCTTCAAAGAGAAATAATATTCTCAGAGCGATAACCCAGGATATTACTTATATCCCTGAAACAGAGCAGTGTGCTACAAAAAGAATCACCAAAAACAAGGACACACTGGGAATATTACATATAACAGAAAGCAAACAGGTGTTAACAAACATAACTGAAGAAACTACCCAGATTATAGAAAATAAAAAGGCTTGATTTTCATCATGTTCAATCCAGAGGTGCTAATACCAGGAATTCTAGAAATTAAACAAAAAAATTTCCCAAAACTGAAAAACAGTTTATAGACAAAGTCTCAATAATTCAATTTTTCAAATCCAACTCCAAAATACTTTTGGATCTAGAAAACCACTGATGGATGACTCAGCAGGAGTATTATTCCCAAGGGAGATTTCTAAGCCATGACAAATTATCACGTACGTGTGATTAAAAGAAAATATAAAAAATCAAATATAGAAGGTCTCAACAATCTACCTTTTCTCAGAAAGCTTCAAGGAATTGTGCTTTACCCAAAGGAAAGAGGAGGAAATCATAAAAATAAAAATAAAAGACAGTAACAAAAGATTCAGAAAAGACAAAAACTTACTGGAGAGAAGCATCAAGAATACCCAGGGTGACAGTAAGGAAGACGCCAGGCTGCTAATTGTGCAACAGGCTTGGACAAGAACCATCCCAAACTAAATAAGGATTCTCAGGAGGCTCCAGTATGACAAACTCATTTGTGGTTAGTTCACAGATTTGCCCTACTGAAGACGAATGTCTGAATGAATCAGTAATATATATATATAACTAAGCAAATTAAAACATCAGCAGTGATTAGTTCCAAGACAAACTAAAAGTAGGAAAAGAGTATTTATAACATACTACATGGATTAACTATGAAAGCATTTACATAGTTATAAAAATATAAAACTAAGTACAGATATAACTTTAAAATTTTATTCATACATAAGCATACTGAAAGAATGGTAGACAGGAACTGTCAAAAGATTGGTAAGGGCAGTAGAGAAAATTAACAAACATTATTATCCATAGTGGTACATCAGTAGTTAATTCCTAACATAAAAAATTGCCAAAAATAATCAGTATAAGAATATTAACCTGTATAAATACCAAAAGAAACTGAGAGGTCGCTGCTTCTTGTGAAGGAAACATAGAAAGTGAAGAAATATTGTATGATTTTTCTGTGTGTTTTTTGTTGTTGTTGTTGTTTTTAATAAACCATGGAGAACCTTCTGATGCTTTAAACTACGTGCTTTCATATCATAAAAAAAAAAAAATCACATATTTCAATGCAAGTACATGGTTTATTTAACTTGTATGTATCAAGGAATAGGTGTCTAGAACTTACTTTCAGTATTATTAAAGGTCTCCTGCAGTAAAATAACTCTGGTTTGAAGAGAAAGGAAAGCAAGGTTTATTGAGCACACATTAAATGTCAGGCCCAATGTTAGCTTTACAAAATCATCCCTTGCTCTGGTCATTCCACTTTTATGTGGGACTGGAAGCTCTGAAAAAACTGAGTCACACAACAAATGAAAGATGTGTTGACAAGTTTAAGTTCAGTCTGTTTCATGAAAACGCCCAACCTATTTAAAGTCCTGGTGTGGTGCTGTAGAATAAGCACCAGACCTCAAGGTTAGTTTGAAATGCAGAGTGAGTGGTTCAAATCCACTGGCCACTCCACAGAAACCCTACACAGGGCTGCTATTATGAGTTGGAACCGATTATATAACACTTAATAACATCAACCTCTATTTTCATTTCAACTCCTGTTATCCATCTCTTTAACTATCTAGATACCACAGGCATGTCTTCAGTTTCTATAGCCATAAAAGAATGACATAACAAATGTCAGTGACAATACTATCCATCTCTCAGAGGCCAATCTAACTGCTACCTCCTCTGCCCTCTACCAGCTCTACTCTCCAGACTCGATCGTGTGCTACTTTCTGTACCAATTATTATCTGGATACATTTTCAGCCCTAACCGGAAGCTACAAGTTATCCATCAATTCCTAAGCATACTGTATAATCAAATTGCTGAGCATTTTGCAAGTATGCTCTATACATTATTCAAAACACAGAGAGCTCCCCACACAAATATCTTTAGAAAACAGTAAGGTGGTTTTTTGTTGTTGGATTTGTTTTTTTTTGTTGTTGTTGTTGTTTTTTTTAGTTAATGGGTTTTGCAGATATTTTTGGAGACTTAAATATGTGCATCTCTTTGAGGGGATGCAAGAGGCAGTGTTTCCGTAACACATTTTATCATGTTGTCTTTTCCTTCCAGTAGCTCACAGAATTACTTGGGAAATGGTGGAATAAGCAATGTCCAGTCTATTAAATTTTCATCTACACAGATGGGATGAAAATCTTAAGCATAATAGCTAGAGCTGAAAATAAACACGGGAGGTGTATGGTGTTTGACCATCAAATCTCAGAAACATTTCTCTCAAAACAAGCACCATTTTCCCCCATCGGTTTTGACATGCTCAAAACACTGGTAGCAAAACCACGTTCAGCATTTTATCAAGTTTCTTTCATTCAATTTTTTGTTTTTAAATTAACAGTACCACATTATTGTTGTTACATGCCATGGAGTTTGTTCGAACTCATAGTGACCCATTTATAGGGTTTCTGAGGAATGGATGCTAACTTTGAACTTATGACCTTGGGATTCAAACAGAATTATGGTTGAGTGCTTATCCTACAGTGCCACACCAGGACTCTCATTTAAATATTTTTAAAATTTTTTCATATTTTAATCGCCACTGGAAATGTTGCAGTATTTCTTTAATTACATGATATCATACAATTATTTTCTTGCTAAATACTGTTCAGTGTTCAGAAACTGACATTTCCATTTCAAAAGTAAACAGGCACTCAAACTGCAGGTTATTTTGTTAATGTTACTTGCTACAGAGGACAGTTTCTAACAGAACTTGAAAAATAGCAAGCAACTGTGGCTCTGTTTTTATACCCTGTCTTAATATATCATGTGTGATTTTAAGAGAAATTAAAAATCATTTCTAAACTTCTAAGAAGCAGAGGTATCTCACTGCTCTGCTACACATGCCAGCACAATCAACGGTCCCTGCAGATTTTCAACCACTAATGTAGTGTTTAAGGAGCTCTGGCAGTGTAGTGGTTACGAGTCAGGCTGCTAACCTCATGGTCAGCAGTTCAAAACTACCAGCAGTTCCGTGGGAGAAAATATGAGGCTTTCTGTTCCCGTAAAGATTTACAGCTTCGGAAACCCTGTGCAGGGTCATTATGAGTCAGAACCGACTCCACGGCACATAACCACCACCACCAATGTAGTGTTTAGAGTACAGCAACATTTCCTACAAAGTCACTGAAAATAAAAATGCTAGTTGTTTTAATAAATCTAAAAGGAAAAAAAAATCTGTCTGATAATGGCTTTCTCACTAAACAAAAAATAAGAAGAGAGTAGTTATTATGTGCCAGGCAATATTCTAACTACAAAGGATACCTCAGTCAACAAAAATGATGAGGCATACATGCAGGTAAATCATCTAACATTAGGAGCACTATGTCGGGGGGAGGGGGATGATGTAATTAAAAGATAGCAGCAGGAGGAAAATGTTACAATTGTTAATCTGCTGGTCAGTGCCTCAATGATAAGAAAACATGAGGGCAAAAACTTCAGGGAGGGGAGGTCCAAACAATGATGCTCTAAAAACAGCAAGAGCTCTTATGTGCTGAACAACATCTGAATCCACGCAACTTACACCAAAGGAATATGTGACCATGGAGTTCCACAAAGCCTCTACAACAAGAATGTAAAGGCATCACTTTGCCTAATTAATGAGGATTTTAAATATCCTCCTTACAATAGCCTACAGAGTCTAATTAGGGAAAGGAAACATGCACATTCTACTTCTGAACTAATAAATACATGCTTCTTAGGCAGTTAAATGTTTTCACTCAATGCATAGCAACATAATCACCTAGAATTGCTTTTTAAATTTTCTGGTGATACACAAGCTTCTTTCTTTATTTCCCCCTCTCCAACTATTCTGCTGCCCAAAAGAACACCTTTGAAACCAGAACACTCAATTATGTCCCCAGAAATGAAAACTCTATAAATCTACAAAGCCTGCAGCATATAACTTTAGGCAGGTTGTTCAGAATAGAAAGGACAGAAAGTCAAAGTTTTGATAACGAGAGAGGGAAAATGTTCTAACTGTCCAAGGAGGCCAGTAATGGTGAAAGTTTCTCAATGTGCCTAAAGCATAAACACACCCACCCTGTGAAGAGCAGGGTACTGCTGAAGACCACACAGGAAGCTACAGCTCATGGGAGACTGGACCCAGAGTCAGCTAAATCCCCAGTAAGACTTTCAAAGAGCACTTGGACTTTCCCTACACACTTAAAATTTACAGAAATGAATTAAAGATTTGTGAATATTTAAACTCACTGATTCATTCCATCAGTGTGTGTAACTGAACGCTGACTAATACCTTTGATTCACTTGTTGAGAATAATAATGTCTAAGAAAATGATATTAGATACAGTAGGCTAAGAAATACTCTGTTTTTTCAAAATCTAATTTTCTTGAAGGATGCAATGATATAAATTATTAACCATATAACTGTTAAGTTGTTGTTGTTAAGTGCCATCAAGCGGGTTCTGACCTTTTAAAGAGTTTCTGAGGAGTGGCTGGTGAGCTTGAACTGCCAACCTTTCAGTCCATTGTGCATTAACCCACAACCATATAATTAGTAACCATAACAGTTTGAAGTTGCTTTGTTTTCATTTTTTTCTTTCTTCCTTTATTCAGAAATATAATCCCCGCTCTTATTAGTCATCTGAGGCTGCTTCTGGTAATTTTATTGCTAGTAAAATTTATTTTAGATTAAACCAAGGCACTCAAGAAATGATGAACACTTTTACGGGCACAGCAGAAACAGCACATTGTAGGAGCTCACCAAGTTCACTATTTAACCATGAGAAGCTTAATCACAAAATAATTTAGATAAGTCATGAGGAACACTTCACATAAGTATTTCAAAATGACATCCAAAATCGGATGCCAGGAAACAATTCTAATTAAACATAATCCCTTTCCAAAGATATCTTAGTACTGCAAAATGCTTAAGGGACAGAAGTAATTTTGTAAAGATCAGAGATGACAAATGTTTTAAAAAGTATAATATTCTAGGGACCCTGACCTTCTGTGTACCATACTAAAATAAAAACAATTTATCAGTAACAGTGAAGACTGAAATCGAACAATGACATAGTCTCCCCTAACTACAATAAGCCTTGTATTCTTAAACAGAACACTGTTAAGATATGAGCAAAAGCCAAACAATGAGAGCTGAGTAATACTAATACAATCTATGTTGTTATTATTTGCTACAAATCGAGACACCGGATAACGTATTTGGGTGAAAACCTGGTAAGGATAAAGGTGGAAGCTCTAGATATAAAAATCATAATGTTCAGCTAGAATTGCTATTCAGAATCTTAATTCAGCATTTCACATAGCTTATCACACAGTTACTCTTAATGTCACAAATCCTGGTGTGGCAGTGTAGACTAAGCACTAGACTGCTAAACACAGGCCAGCAGTTCAAACCTACCAGCCACTCCTGAGAAACCCTATACAGGGTTGCTATAAATTGGAAGCAATTCATTAGCACATAACAATTTTTTGTCTTATTGGATAAAGTATATTGAAAGTCTCAATACAGTCTCTCTGTAGGGGGAGTGGGGGAAGACAAATTCTAGCAGGTTTAAACTGGATAAATGTGAGTTTTTGTTTTTCTTTTTTAAACGTGCTACTTAAAATGTTTTTAAAAATAAAATAAATACACACCCTTGAGGAGAGAGTTTGTCCAGCCACCCAGATTTCACCTTCCTTGTAGAGGATCCGTAAAAACAGGCATAAGGTGATATTGCATTGGAGGGAATGGCTGATGCATCCGCATTTCCACTTGCAGAGCTACATGGGTAACTGTGCCTAGTAAGAGGGTCCAAATTCAATACTTTTTGAGTCCTAGATTTAGATGCCTTTGAATTTTTTCTTCTTAAACTATGAAAACACTCTTCTACTGTTGAGTATTCTGATTCAGAAGCAGAGTCTATTGGAACATTATTTTTGTCCTCTCGAGGTATCCAAATATCTTCCACTTTTTCTTCATTTGTTTTTTCTGTCCTGTTATCATATAGGCTAAAAAAAAACAAAAAGGACATATGTTAGTTCTCTCAAAGTGTTATGTGTGGGGAGGTGGAGCTTGATGGCAGATAGGGTAGAAGTGCAGTGAAGATCTCTATCAGCAGTAACACAGAGTAATAGATGAAATAGGTTTAGGGGAGAGCTCCAAAACTCTGAACCACAAATATAGGAATATTTTTAAATTTTGAAGGCTTATATCTGGTGGAACTTGTAGTTGAAGCAAGAAATCTCGAACTTTCAAACCCGCTGGGCTTAAGAATTATCAGCATTCAAAAACAGGAAGAAGCACACAAGTCCACAGAGAAGATAGCTGAAGAGCTGCTGGAAGAAAATATTTCTAGCATCTTAAAAAGCGAAAAGATAAGAATTCAAGAAGCTCAACGAACCCCAGGAAGGATGGACCCCAAAATAAAATAACAGAGACATATCATAAATCAACCTCTTCAAAATCAAAGATAGGAAGCAATACTGCAAGCAGCTAGGGTAAAGAGAAGCATTACATACAAAGGCAACCAAGTCAGATTAAGCTCAGATCTCTCAGCAGAAACCATACAGGCAAGAAGACAGACAATGGGGAGACATATATAATGCCATGAAAAAAAAAAAAAAAAAATACAACTGTCAACCAAGAATCCTTTATCCAGCAAAGCTGTCAATCAAAAACAATGGTGTAATCAAAACATTCCAGGATCAACAGAAGCTAAGGGACTTTTCCAAAGCCAGCCCTGCGCTACAACACATCCCAAAGGGAGTTCAGTAGATTCAGAATCAATAAGAATAGACAACAAGTAGAGACTGACATACATGGCAGCACCACCTGGAACTCAATCAACAAATGGAAGAGTGGAGAACAGAACAAAACCATAAAAACAAATTCAGAGGATTTGGGAGGTCAGTCTATGATCAAAACAATTACAATGTGAAAGACAGTAAATATGTAGGGACAGAGATCCAGATGGCGAGACGGTCAGGTAAATTACAGGATAAAACAGACTGTATTAAATGGAGAAAAAAGTTCATGGAATATAAGGCAACCACAACAGAGGGGCTGAACTGGGGGGGGATTAGTTCAGGTGTTGGAAGGGCAATACAAGAAGGTGGAGGAGGTGGAAGAACAAGATAGATACGTGAACACAGAGAAAGGTTTGCATGGCCTAAGTGGAACAGAGATAAATAGTGATGCATACTCAACCTTGGAACAACAGGGCCTTGTGATACAGGGATATAAGGATAGTTTGAAGAGGGGAAATAATACTACAGTGCTTGACTGTTTTATGAATATTGGTTTCCCTTGCCTACGATTGTAAAATAGACACTTGAGTGGGATAGAAAAGAATGTTGAGAAACATGATTACAAAAAACTTGTAAGCCAGTCTTCAACCTATAACTGATTGGAATACCTAAAAGGGGTTTTATAACTTGCCCAGTGAAATAGGCCTCTTACAAAACCTTTCAGAGTATAGGTGGAATCCTGAGTCCCATCCACAACTTTATGAGGTGGCACATTCCCACTAGCAAGGGCAAGCAGACCATCCTGGAATAACTAGAGCAATAGAAGATACACCTTCAAAGTAAGATCATCAGGAAAAATCCAAAACAAAAATATCAGCATGATTGGAAACTACAACAATAAGCAAGCTGTTCGCCAGGAAGCCATCAAGGCAAGCAATCAAGTTCCTTCAGGATAAACTCCCCTCTAAGACTAAAACTCAAAGGGAACAAATGAACAGGCACATTAGCTTGCTGGTGACCACACTGGTCTACTGGCACGTGGAAGAGGGGGAAAGGCAGCAATGAAGAAATGGGCTGAGTTGAACCACAGTCCATTGACTACTGCTGACCTGGAGATGAGAGAGAGAAGTGGAAGGGCTGGTTGGTCCAAAGTGTGGTGAGACCTGGGGACAACAACACAGTCACAGACGGCTAGAGCTGAGAGTGAAGCATCCAGCTGATATGAAGTGAGGGGAGATGCACAAGAACACCCAAAATTGCAGACAGTACCCATTTGACCAAGCCTTGCTGGCTTGATAATCAGAACTCAACTAGAGGAAGGGTAAATTGCTACAATTTGATGAACCTGATCTATACTCATGGAGGTAGTAACTCTAAATTCCAACAGCGAGGAAGGAGTCTTTACATTAAATATCAGTGCTATCCCTTCTGTACACAGGGTAGATATGGATGGGCAACTTAGACTAGGCTACCTAAAATAAGGGTGAGATTAAGGCATGAAGTGATTGGCTTACAAGGTTTCAAGAGGGAATTTAGTTTAATAGTATGGGGGGAAGAAAGAGGCTCCACTGAATAATTCTCATCTTCTCTAGATGGATCTGGTGAAAAGAGATGGGGATAAGATTTGTATGATTCAATAGTGAGTTAATTGTTATCATGACTAATTACAACTGTCACAATTGTAAAAGCAAAAGTTTTGTAACAAAGACAGGGGAGTGGTTAATCATATAATCCAGAAACAGAGGACCCAACGATCAAGGTAGGATGAAGGGAGAAGAGCACAAGCAGAATGTGGGAATTTATCCGAAGAAGTAGCCACACCAGAGACAGAGGCAGTGATGGGGTAATGCAGAGGGGGAGGGGCTGAGGACTCCAGATGCATGGGAAGAGAGGAACTAAGAGCTGGTGGCTAGGAGGCAGACTTGCAGAATGTGGCCTTAGGAGGTATAAATTATTATATATGCCTGTGTGGGGTTTTCTGTTGTTGTTTAAAAAAAAAAAAAAGCTAAAGTGAATACAGAGAAAACTGTTAATTGTTGGTACATTGAAGGGGATTACAATCATTGTAATGAAACAAGGTATATGATTTGTTGAATGTAAAACTGATAATCTGCCCTATAAAGTTGCACTCAATTCACAATAGAAACCTTAAAAAAAAAGAAAAGTTAATGGAATAAAAGGTAA
>NW_006408787.1:1290277-1290888 GCF_000296735.1 Chrysochloris asiatica | reverse complement strand
TAAAAGTCAAAGGATGCAAAAAAATATACCAAGCTAATTGCAATAAAAAACTAACAGGAGTGGCAGTACTAATCTCTGACAAAATAAACTTTAAAGCAAAACCAGCATAGTAGATAAAGATGGATATTATCTCATGATTAAAGGGACATTGAACAAAATAACATAACCATAATAAATACCTATGCTCCTAAGGAAAGAGCCCCAAAATTTATAAAGCAAATTCTAATAGATTTGATGAAAGAAATATATGAATCTAAAATAATAGTGGGTGATTTTAATACATCACTTTAAAAAATGGATACAAAAACCACAAAGAAACTTGACAAAGACACAGAGGAACTAAACAACACGATCAGCCAAGTGGACTTCATAGATGTGTACAGAGAATTCAACCCAACAACAGCACAATACACATTCTTTTTCCGTGCCCATGAAACATTCTCCAGAATAGACCATGTGTTAGGCCACAAAACAAACCTCCATAAATTTACAAATATTAAAATACTACAAAGCATCTTCTCAGACCACAATGCTATGAAATTAGAAACCAACAATAGGAAAACGAAGGAAATACAGAGGACTTCCGGTTTGCCAGGGCGGCCAGACGGTGC
>NW_006408787.1:1268270-1277573 GCF_000296735.1 Chrysochloris asiatica | reverse complement strand
CATTAGAAACCACAAATAGAATGTCACAATGGAACCAAAAGAAATCAAAAGGATAATAATAGACTACTATGAAAAGCTGTACTCCAACAAATTTGAAAACTTAGAAGAGATGGATCCATTTTTAGAAAAAGACGACCTACCTAATCTTACAAAGAGTGAAGTGGAAAACCTGAACAGACCCATAACAAAAGAAGAAATTGATCAGGCCATCAAAAAACTTCCAACCAAAAGAAGTCCAGGCACAGTTGGCTTCACTGGTTAGTTCTACCAAAATTTCAGTGAAGAGCTGTCATCAATAATACTCAAATTAGTCCATAAAATAGAGGAGGATGGAAAACTTTCTAATACATTTTATGAAGCAAGCATAACTCTCATGCCAAAACCAGAGAAAGACATCATTAAGACAGAAAATTATATAACAAGATCCCTCAAGAACATAGATGCAAAAATTCTCAACAAAATCCTAGTCAACGGAATCCAGCAGCACATCAAAAAGATAACACATCATGATCAAGTGGGATTCATATCAAGTATGCAAGGATGGTTCAACATTAGAAAAACAATCAATGCAATCTACCATATATATAAGAAAAAAGAAAAGAACCATATAATCGTATCAATTGATGCAGAAAAGGCATTTGACAAAATCCAACATCCATTCCTGATAAAAACACTCAACAAAGTAGGAATTGAAGGGAAATTCCTCAACATAATTAAGAGCATATAGACAAAACCAACAGCCTACATTACTCTCAATAGAGAGAAACTGAAAGCCTTCCCTCTGCAAACAGGAACCAGACAAGGATGCCCTTTGTCACCACTCCTATTCAATATTGTGCTGGAATCATAGCCAGAGATATACAATAAGATAGGGAACTTAAAGGCATCCAAATTGGCAAAGAGGATATAAAATTCTATTTGCAGACAATATGATGCTATACATAGAAAATCCCAAAGTCTCAGTAAAAAAGCTACTAGACCTCATTGGAAGATTCAGCAAAGTGGCAGGGTATAAGATCAACATACAAAAGTGACAAGGATTCCTCTATGCCAGTAACGACAGTGCTGAAAAGGACATTAGGAAAGCAATACCATTTACAATAGCTGCCCAAAGAATGAATTATCTAGGAATAAATGTAACCAGCGACACAAAGGACCTATACAAAGAAAACTACAAAACATTACTACAAGAAACCAAAACAGACTTACAAAAGTAGGAAGAATGCACCATGCTCCTGGATAGGAAGACTTAACGTTGTGAAAATGTCAATATGGCCCAAAGCAATTTACACATATAATGCAATCCCTTTGATAATCTCTTTGATTATCCCTTTGATTGGGATATCCCAATCTCTTTGATATCCCATGAAGTAAAGTTTTGCTAAAGGTAACATAGAAACGGCTACAATGACAGAGAACTTCCAGAGGTTCAAGCTGGATTCAGAAGAGGCTGTGGACAAGAGATATCATTGCTGGTATCCAATGGATCTTGGTTGAAAGCAGAGAATATCAGAAAGATGTTTACCTGTGTTTTATTGACTACACAAAGGCTTTTGATTGTGTGGATAATGACAAGCTATGGACAACATTGCGAAGTATGAGTATTCCAGAACACTTAATTGTGCTCATAAGGAATCTGTACCTGGACCAAGAGGCAGTTGTTCAAACAGAACATGGGAACACTTAATGGTTTAAAATTACAAAGGTGTGCAACAAGGTTGTATTCTTTCACCATACTTATTCAACCTGTATGTTGAGCAAATAATCTGTGAAGCTGAGTTCTATGAAGAAAAATGTGGCATCAAGATTGGAAGAAGACTCATTAACAACCTGCGATATGCAGATGATACAACCTTGCTTGCTGAAAGTGAAGAGGACTTAAAACATTTACTGATGAAGATCATAGAGCACAGCCTTCGGTATAGATTACATCTCAATGTTAAAAAAAAAAAAAAAAAAATCCTCACCACTGGACCAATAAACAACATTCTTATCAATGGAGAAAAGATTAAAGTTGTCAAGGACTTCATTCTTCTTGGGGTGTGGGTAAAGGGAGGGAGAGGAAGGTGGAGCACAGGGTAGGGAACAGACACAGGATAGCTTGGGTGTTAGGGGGTGGGGGGAGGGCAATACACAAAAAGGGAGAGGGGAATGGAAGAACAAGGCAGATGGGAGAACAGTTAGGCAGGTTTGCATGGGCTAAGTGGGACAGAGGTAAAGGATGATGTATGCACAACCTTGGAACAACAGGGCTCTGGGATACAGGCATGGTTTAAATGGGTAAATAGAGGGGAAATAATGTTAAGATGTTTGGCTGTCTTTTGAATGTTGGTTTCCCTGGCATACCATTATAAAATAAACACTTTAAGGGGAGAGAAAGGAATAGCCATAAATTTCACCATACAAATGTGTAAGTCCGTCTTCTGCCTATAATTAATTGGAATCCCTAAAATGGCACTACAACTTGCCCAGTGAAGGAGGCTTCCTGTGAAGCTTTTGCATTGCATAAGGTGGAATCCTGAACCCCATCCAGAATCTTTTGAGGTCGGAAATCTCCACTTGAAAGAAAAGCAGACCCGCCTAGAGTGGCTAGAAGAACAGAAGATACTTCTTGAAAGAAAGACCAACAGGAAAAATACAAAACAATAACGGCAATCTGATTACTACAAGAACAAGCAAGTTTTTTGCCCGGGAGCCATCAAGGCAGGTGGTCGGGTCCCCTCAGGGCAAATCCCCTTACAAGACTAAGACTCCAGGGGAATACACAAGCAGGCATGTGGTCTGACTGGAGACCACGTTGGTCACCGATAAGAGGAAGTGGAGGAAAAACAGTAATGTAGTTGTGAGCTAAGTCTGACCACATCCAATAGACACTTGTGATCCCAGATTGAGACCTGGTTGGCCAGCAGTGTGGCAAGACTGGGGACTCCTGGGCCCAGAGACAGTGGCATGGCCACAGAGGACTAGAATGGTGAGTGAAGTGTCCAGCTGCTAAGAAGTGAGAGAAGATGCACAAGAACACCCACAACTGCAGATAGTACCCACTTGACCTGGCTTCAATGGCTGGATGATCAGAACTCAACTAGAAGAAGAAAGAAGAGGAAAAAAATAGTAATCTGACAAAATTTGATGAACTTGACCTATACCTATGGATGTAGCAGCTCAAAACAACGAAGAAATCTTTACATCAAGGACCATTCCTACCCCCTTGGTACACAGGGTAGGCACGGATGGGCAACTTAAACATTAGGTACCCAAAATGGATGGGTGGGTGGGGGCTACAAAGGCAAGACATAACTGGCTTACAAACTTTCAAGAGGGAGCCTAGTTCCAGAGGGTGCAAGGGACAGCAGAATCTCCATTGAGTAGTTGCCAATCTGTCTAGATGGGGATGATGAAAGGAGATGGGGCTGAGACTCTTGTGGTACAACACTGAATAACTGCTATCAGGAATGACTTGTAAGGTTGAAAATGTAAAGGCAGATGTTTTGTAACAAAAGGAAGGGAGTGGTTGATTTTACAGTCCAGGAGCAGAGGTCCCTGGGACCATCAAAGGAGAAGAGTGGAGTGAGGGATCCTACCCAGAGAAACAGTGACATCAGAGATGGAGACACGAAAAAATGGAGCGGCTGAGGTCTCTAGGCCCAGAGAGGGAGAGGGGCCGTGTGCTGACAACCAGGGGGCAAGCTTGCGGGGTATACCCTTTGGTTGTTTAATGATGTGTGGAGGGAATTTTAAGTATGGCATTGAAACGAAATACGACAGGGTGAATATAAAGCTAATGCTCTCCCATGTAAACGATCCCATAATTCACAATAAAAACTTTTAAAAAAAAAGTTACGTGTGATTTAAAGAATCAATTAAAGATCAGGATATTTTACATTTCAATAAGCCCAACTGACAATTGTTAAAACTTTTCCAGATAATTAGTGGTAATCTCCAAAATCCTAAAACATAATCTGACTCAAATGCACTTAACAACAACAATCAATTGGATGCTATTGACAAGTTTTTCCCTAGGTAAAAGTTAAATATGGTCCCCTTGACTTTGAGAGATTGGGTACAAATGATAAGGATAGAGAATGCATTACATATTCTTTGCATTACCATTTAAATATATAAAACACAACCAGTAAGTAATCATCCCAACCTATTCACAGGACCACAACATGAACCACTCACTCAAATATTTGGAGATCTTATTAACAATTTGGAGTCCTGGTGTGGCGCTGTGGTTAATGCGCCAGACTGCAAAGCCGTTTTGAACTGCAAGGTTGGAAGTTCAATCTCACCAGCTGCTCCTCAGAAACCCTATACAGGGTTGCTATGGGTCGGAACTGACTCAACAGCATTTCACAACAATTAATAATTTAGGAGTTCTTGAGTAGAGGAAATAGTTAACATGCTCAGCTAATTATGAAAATTTTGGAGATTCAAGTCCACCAAAAGATGTCTTGGAAGTAAAGCCAAGCTTTTCTTCCAAAAATTGGCCATTAAAATCCCTATGGAGCAAAGTTCTACTCTGGCACACAAATACTCATCATGAGCAAGAACTGACTCGATGATAAATTATTTCTGTGGCTGTTTATATTATTTGATTATTTCCAACTTCTTCCCGCTAAGGTTTCCTAAACACCTCTAATATTTTCATGCTCTACTACAATATAAAGCAGAGATTATGTCTTCTTATTAAAAATGTTTGCATTATTTTACAATACTAATGACTAAGGAGTTCTGGTAGCGTAATGGTTATGAATCAGACTGCTAACCTCAGGGTTATCAGTTTGAAACTACCAGCTGTTCTGCAGGAGAAAGATGAGGCTTTCTGCTCACGTAAGGATTGACAGCCTCAGAAACCCTGTACAGGGTCGCTATGAGACAGAACCGACTCCACGGCACCTAACAACAACAACAACAACGACTAAGACAAACTTTTGTTGTTGTTAAGTGCCCTCCAGTAGCAACCCTGGGTGAAGTTTGAGGAGCAGCTGGTAAGTTTGAATTCCCAACCTTGCAGTTGAAACCAAGTAGTCCAGCACATTAACCTACTGTGTCACACCAGGGCTTCACACCAAGACAAACTGAAAAGAGTCAAACTACTTCCATAAACAGCAAAAAAAAAAAAAGCCAGACATAGTGCAGAGCAATGAGACACTCCAGTTGGAAGTAGTTGGTGTGTCGTGAAGTCAGTTCTGACTCATAGCAACCCTGCACAAGGTTTCTGAACCTGTAAATCTTTACGGGAGCAGAAAGCCTCATCTTTCTCCTGTAGAACAGCTGGTACGTTCGAACTGCTGACCTTGTGGTTCATAGCCTGATTCATAATCACTATGCTACCAGAGGTCCTTCCAGTTGGAAGTAGACTCATTAAAAATCTGAATTATGCCAATGACAAAACTTTGCTTACTGAGAATGAAGAGGACTTCAAATAAGTACTGATGAACATAAACAACTACAACCTTCAGTACAGATTGCACTTCAGTGTAAAGAAAATCAAAATCCTCAAAACTGGACCAATAAAAAACATATGATAAACAGAGAAGACTTCAATTGTCAAAGATTACATTTTGCTTCAATTCACAATTAATACTCACCAACCTTGCAGTTGAAACCTACTGTGCAGTCTAGCACATTAACCCACAGCACCACACCAGGACTCATTAGCAGACCAGTATAATAGGTTCATATCAAATGTTTGCTAAAGACACATAATTATTTAGTTCCAAATTAAGAAAACCTACCTAACAAGGCTAAACGTAAGTGCTACCCTAGGAAAATTAATAATAAATAAGGTAATGATTCAGTATACAAAGTCCCAATAAAGCTAAGAAATATAAATAAGATTTAAATTGATGCCTACGAAAGATGTTTAATTTCATGTGTGCCCCCAACAACTAAAAAATTATCAAGGATCCTGTGAATGCTAAGGCTCTAATGAAAAAGATATATTACATTATAAAAACTGTATAATGTTTCTTGTATCCTAGCAGTGCATTAAATTGCCCCTTTCTCCTATATATTAACACTTTTAAAGTGCAGTCATCGTTACCACATATTTGCTCATAGCAGTGAAGTTGTGAAGGGGTGGGAGGCAGGTATGACTCAATTAGAAAAAGACCAAAAAAATTTCTGCTATAGTATATCACTCTATACTCAATTTACTAACTGCTTGCATTGAACTATTATAATGGGCACTGTTTACAAAACATTTAGAAACAAAATATTTGAGCTTACCAAAATGAATAACACTGTTCCTAGAATTACATTATAATATGAGCACAATTCAACCTTTCAGGGTGCTTAACTTGAGAGAAATAATCATGAACACATACCTTGATTGGATCCTTTTAATAGCTGCGTTCCCTTTAAGTGTTTCCTCAGGGGTCCAAAATTCATTCTTTCTACATTTCTTCTACAAAAACAAAATGCATATACTTATTTGTTTTGTTGCTGCTTTTTAAAATTATTTATGCAGCAATATTTTACGAGGGCTCACAATATTTTGAATTACTTTTATCAACCAAATATGAGTGCTTAGATCAATTTTCAGTAAAATTTTACTTTTTGCAATATTCTATTTAAATCAAAGTCATAATTTCAGATGATCAAAAAGATAAACAACAAGTCATTTTACTTTTATCCCCTTTCCTTTTGTCTCCCAAGTTTTCTTTTATCAACTCCAAGAAATAATATCATGAACAGCACAGTTGTACAGAAGAAAAATTGAATCAAACCATATAATTAAGATATATAAATAAATAGATGGATATTAGAATATTTCGCAAGACTGCATTTGGGTTTCTTACTCTCTCACTACCTTCAGATTGATTCTGACTCATAGCGACACTGTATGGAAGAAAGATGAAGCTTTCTGCCTCAGAAACACTTTACAAGGTTGCCATGAGTCAGAATGGACTTGACAGTACTTAACGACAACAACACAGAATTTCCAAGACTGCAAATCTTTACAGGAGCATCGTTCTCCGGCACAGTGACAGGTGGGTTTGAACTGCCAATCCTGCAGTTAGCAATCCTGTGCTTGTTATATTGTACCACCAGGGTTTCTTGCATATGAGTTTAAGAAAAAATTTAATTTACAAGGTTTTTTTGTTATTATTCCTTTATTTTTGTTTTTGATGTTTTATTGTTGTTATTAAATCACTTTATCTTCTGATGAATTTTAAAACCCCAGTTTCTTTATTCTTGAAATTAAGCTGAAAATTTGCTTTTATGATATATAATAGAATTAGCATGATTATATTAAACACAAACTTTACTGACTGGATATTTCATTCCTCAATAGAAATCATTTTTCAAACAATATAGAGGAAAATAAAGAGACATATATAGGCAGAAGAACAAAGTACTAAAAATGGCGAAAAAAATAAAATATATGGAACTAACCTTAGAATTTTCTAGTCTCTGGAAGAGAAAAGTCTCTCCATAAGGCAAAACGGAAGATGAATTCTCCTCATTTGAATCTTTTGGAGGGATCACAGGGTAAGAATGGACAGAAGTGAATAATGTGAAATATTGTTTTAAAAAATAAAGGCATGCATTTATTTTATAGCCTTACCATACCCATACCCCATCTTAAGCTTGCGCTCATAACACTTAATCAACTCTCGCTTCTTAGGTAGCCTTCACTGTAGGATATACCTACCATTCATTCAACTGGTGATAACAGACGCTATGACCCACCACTTCTTAATTTCCCTGTGTCATATACATGTGTCCTTGTTATCCTCTAAGATAGCATGTTAATATAAAAAAGCACATTTTCCAAATACAGTGGAAACTGTGATGGAGCCATTTCAATGATAATTTCTAAATGAGCGAGTAATATAAATTGCAAAGAATTAATCTTAACTCTGTTATAATTTTCAATAAGCAACCAACTAGATGGCATTTAACAACAATTACAAAAAGATAACTCACATAACAGCTAGATGCCATATTCTTCAAATTTTCAAAATCTACTTAAAATAATTATTTTAACATCATAGCTACTGTTATAGTTAAGCGCCATGGAGTCATTTCCAACTCACAGTAACCCTGGCTAAGCTTTCCAAGGAGCAGCTGGTGGGCTTAAACCACAGCCTACTGCTAATCCTACAATGCTACACCAGGACTCATAGCTACTGTTATTGTTAAGAGCTGTTGAGTCAGTTCCAAATCACAGTGAATACGTATAGGGTTTCCAAGGAGCAGCTAGTGGGTTTGAACTGCTGGCTTTACAGTTAGCAATCCAGTGCTTATCCTATATAGCCATACCAGGACTCCTCATGCTACTATGTTGTTAAGTGCTGTTAAGCCAGTTCCAACACATGGTGACCCTGTATAGGGTTTCCAAGGACTGGCTGGTGGGTTTGAACTGCCAACCTTGTGGTTAGTAGTCCACTGATTCTTCTACAGCATCACACCAGGATTCCTCAGAGCTATTGTTGCACCTTCAAATAAATTATTTAAAGAGAACTTCTAACATATTGCAGTTGTACTTATTCACAAGTAAAAAGTTCTCAACACTTGCATATTCTGCTGTTAAAATCTGTTAAAAGGTTCAGTAGCCAAGTATTTGCCATCTTTTTGTCAAGAAGAATGTTCCTGAATGTCTATCAGCAGAATTTTTAAAGGGATAGAAAGGTCTCTGTCAACGATCAATTTACTGGAGCAATAACAATGCTAGGCCTTTCAGGTTGCCATGGCAAAACTGCCTCCCATATATCTTTGTCCTGTAGCTCAGACTTCCAGAACCCATTTTCATTTAGTTTAATGCCTTTGATTGTAGCTAATGATAAATGGACCTTGTACAAAAAGTCTTCTTACGTAGCATGTGCAAATTTCCAAGGAGACTGAGAGCATAAGACTGCCTTTTACTCAGTCACCTTTAAAACTGTCTGAAGTGGTTTGAACACAGGTAGAAAGTTATTCTCATTACTCCCTATTCTGCAGGTGGGCTGCCTTCTCAATCACAATTTTAACAAATGTAATACTATCAAATAAATTCTGCCTACTTTACACTGGCTTTAAATGCATATACTTACTTTGCTGGGTCACAAATTTTCCACCTGAGGTAGTTACATTTCTTCTCTCACGGAAGTAGCTTGGGACAAAGAGGAAAACAAGTATAAGACACCATCTTGAGTAAAGGACTAATACGTAGAGGTACACATTTGGAGGGTAAAATATATATGTTCTTCTTGTTGTTATGTGATGTGGAGTCAGTTCTGATTCATAGTGACCCTGTACAGGGTTTCCGAGGCTGTAAATCTTTATGGGAGCAGAAAGTCTCATCTTTCTCCC
>NW_006408787.1:1254376-1268085 GCF_000296735.1 Chrysochloris asiatica | reverse complement strand
TTTCAAAATATATTGGCTATCAAATGAACAGGATAGTAACACTTCACAACTGTATTTTCCCTCTATAAAATTAAAAGACAACATTTCATTGGATTTTACAAGTATTGGCTTCTAGCCCCATATCTCACAAAAGTAAATGACTTATTGTGTGCATAGGTGCCAGTCCAAATCTGTGAAAATAGATTAAAACAAAACATTTAAATGAAATTACTAAACGCAATCTGTTGCTTAAAATTTGTGTCTGTGTATGTATGTGGCTCAAGCATAGCATCAACAATGGCTGGAGCGTAGCATCAATTGTGAGTATGGTGCAGGATGGGGCGGTGCTTTATTCTGCTGTACAAAGGCTGGCATGCTATGGGACAGAATTGCCTCAATGACACCTAATTAGAGCACAATGCATGCATGCATGTATATATACACACACACATATTGTTACTAGGTAACATCCAGTCAATTTCTTGCTTCTAAGGTGAATTCTAGGAGTCTTGGTGTGGCTCTGTGGGTTAATGTGCCAGACTGAAAAGCCATTTGAACTGCAAGTTTGGCTGTTCAAGCTCACCAGCTGCTCCTTGGAAACCCTATACAGGGTCACTATGGGTAGGAACCGACTGGGCAGCACTTAACAACAAGAAGGAAAATTCTGGCTGTACTTCTCCCAACATGATTTTTTTTGCATTCTTCTAGCAGTCCATGATATATCAATATTCTTTGCCAACACTATATTTCAAAGGCATTAATTGTTTTCCCAGCATTTTATTGTCCAGTTTTCCCAAGAATGTGAAGAAATTGAAAATACCATTCATTACTTGGGTCAGGATCACTCTAATCTTAAAAGTGACATCCTCTCAGTTGAACACTTTACAGACATCATTTGCAAAAGATCTGTCCAATACAATCCATGGTATATTTCTATACTGCTACTTTCTTGGTAACTGATTGCAGACCCAAGTAAAATAAAATTCTTGACAACTTCACTATTTTCTCCTTTTATCTTGATATTATTTATTGGTTCAGTTGTGAGGATCTTTCAATTCTTTATACTTAGGTATAATCCTTTTTAAGGCTGTAGTCTTTGATCCTCACCAATAAGTGCTTCAAGTCTCCTCTATTTCCAGCAAATGAGGTATTGTTAACTGCGTATCGCAGGTTGTTAATGAGTCTTACTCCATCCCTGATACTGCGTTCTTCATATAGACGAGTTTCACAGGTTATCTGCTCAGCATATAGATTGGAATAAGTATGGTGAAAGGATTCAACCCTGTTACATACCTTTCATTATTTTAAAATACACAGTATCCCCTTTCTGTCTTCAGACATTTGCCTCTTGTTCTGCAGCTTTGTTTTTTGTTTTGTTTTTTGCCAAAACTTTTAGTGTAGCTTGGACTTCTTCCTTCAATACCACTGGTTCTTAATTATATGTTACCGCATCTCCTAAAATGGTTGAACATTGACCAACTCATTTTGCTACATCCCTCCATCCTCTTTTTTTTCCCCCTCCATCCTCTTTTGATGCTTCCTGTGTCCTTCAATATTTTGCCCACAGAATTTTTCAATATTGCAACACAAGGCTTTGATTTTTTCTTCAGTTCTTTCAGCTTGAAGATGCTGACCATGTTCTTCCTTTTAGGTTTTCTAGCTCCAAGCCTTTACATATTTAATTATAATGCTTAGTTGGTATTCTCAAGCCATTCTTCTGTCCAGCTATTTTACTTCCATATTGATCTTTTCCATGACTGTTTGCCTTCTTCCTTGATGATACCCTTAATGTCATTCCAGAACTTGTCTGGTCTTCAGTCATTAGTGTTCAGTGCCCCAAAGTTATTCTTCAGATGGTCTTTAAACAGATTCAAGGTTGTATTGTAGCTCCTGCGGACTTGTTATAATTCTCTTTAGTCTCAACTTGAGTTTGTATATGAGGAACTGATGGTCTTTTCCACAGTCGGTCCCTAACTTTGCTTTGTTGTTGTTGCTAAGTGTCGTCGAGTTGGTTCTGACCCATAGCGACCCTGTATAGGGTTTCCGAGGAGACACTGGTGAGCTTGAGCCACTGACCTTGCAGTTCAAATGGCTTTGCAGTCTGGTGCATTAACCTACAGTGCCACACCAGGACTCCTAACTTGGTTTGGACTCATAATATTGCGCTTCAACGCTGTGGCTTTCCACAGATGTAGTTGATTTGATTCTTGTGTATTCCCTTCAATGAGATCTACATGTATAGCTACCATTTATGTTGTTGAGAAAAGGTATTTCCAATTAATAAGTCATGGGTGTTAAAAAAAATCTATCATGTAATCTTCTACATCTTTTTTTCACCAAATGCATATACTTTCCTATTTATCCTTATGTTCTGTTTCCAACTTTTGCATTCCAATCAACATTAATTATCAGTACATCCTGATTTCATGTTTGCTTAATTTCAGAATATGTAAATTAGTAAAAATCTTCAATTTCCTTACCTTTGGCATTAGTGGTTGCTATGCAAATTTGAATACTAGCTTTGTTAATTAGTGTTTCTTTTAGGTCCTAGATATTATTCTATCGCTGGCAGTGTTATATTTCAGGACAGATCTCGAAATGTTCTTTTTGACTACAAATAGGATGTCACTCCTCTTCAATTTGTAATCCCTGGCACAGTAAAGCACTGGATTATCCAGTTCAGAATGGCCAATAACAGCCCATTTCAGCTCACTAATGCCTAGGATATTGATCTTTATGTTTCTCATTTCATTTTTTATGAATTATAATTTTTATAGAGTCATGCTTTCTACATTCTGATTATTTCTTTTCATTTTGAATCAAGTCACATTAGCAATGAAGGATTCAAAAGTGTTCCTCAACCCAGTCATATTTTGAGTGCCTTTCAACTTAAGGGGCTTGTTTTCTGGCACTGTAGCTGACAATATTCTAGTGCTAGTCATAAAGCTTTCATTTTCTGGTATAATATCTGACAATGCTCCACAACTATCCATAAGGTTTTTAGCAGCTACACTTTCAGATTTAGTGTTTCTCTCCTTTTTCCTCATCTGTGTTAGTCTGGAAGCTCATCTGACGACCTGACTACCATGGATGACCCTTCTGGAACTTAAAATACCAGTGATATAAGCCCTACAATATGGAGAGTGAAGCGTTCAGCTGATAAAAAGAGAGGGCATATGCACAAGAACACCCACACTTGCAGATAATACCCACTTGACCTGTCTCCAATGACTGGATGATCAGAGCTGAACCAGAAGAAGAAAGAAGAGGAAAAAAAAGAGTAATCTGATGCAATTTGATGAACTTGACCTACACCTATGGAAGCAGTAGGTCAAAAGTGGGAACAAATTCTTACAGCAAGAATCATTCCCACCCCCTCCACACACAGAGTAAACAGGGATGGGCAACTTGGACATTGGCTACCCAAAATGGGGTGGTAGGACTACAAAGGCAAGAAGTGACTGGCTTACAAGCATTCAAGAGGGAACCTAGAGACAGGGGGCCTGGAGGAAGGCAGAATCTCCAGTGAGTAGCATCTAATCTGCCTAGGTGGAGTTGATGAAATGAAATGTAGATGGGTCTCTTGTGATACAATAGTGAATAATTGTTATCAGGACTGATTGTGACAGTTGGTAACGTAAAGGTAGACATTTTATAGCAAGTAAGGAGGTGATTAACTTTGCAGTCTAGGAGCAGAGGTCCCTAGGACGATCAACAGAGAAGAGCCGAGAGCGGGACCCTACCCAGAGAAACAGTGATGCCTGAGATGGAGGCAGAGACAATGATGTTGAGCGATGGAGCAGCTGGGGGCTTTAGATCCAGAGAGGGAGAGCGACTGTGTGCTGAAGACTTGGGGGGGGGGGATAGTGTAGGGGGCAGGCTTGCAGGGTATACCCTTTGGTTGGTTGATGATGCATGGAGGGGATTGTAACCATGGCAATGATACGATGTACGATAGAATGAATGTAAAACTAATGTTCTCCCATGTAAACTATTACATATATATATATATATATAAAGTGATAAACTGACCAACTGTCAATTTGAGGATTAAGGTGCACCTGACCCTAGCCACAATATTTTCAATAGCCTAAAATGCACGTGAAGTTGGACAAGGAATCATGTAGACTGTAAAAATATTGATGCAATTGAGTTATGATTTTGGAGGGGAATACTGAAAGTACCATGGTCAAATCTGTCTTGGAAGAAGTACAGTCAGAATGCCCCTTGGAAGCCAGGATGGTGAGACTTTGTCTGTCAAACTTTAGACATATTACCAGGAGGGGCCAGTCCCTATAGAAGCACATCATGTTTGGTAAAGTGGAGAGTCAGCAAAAAAGAGGAAGACCCCAGTGAGATGGACTGGCACAGTGGTAACAGCAACAGGTTCAAGCTTAACCAGCGCCGTGAAGATGGCGCAGGACGGGCAGTGTTTCATTCTGGTGTGCATAGTATCATATAACAACAACAACAAAGTATCATTTAAGACAGCAAATATTACCAAGAATAAATAGAAACACTGAATAACGATGAAGAGAAAAAAATCATCTAAAATTATAAAATCCTAAAATGTATGGCAAACTTTCAAAACATACAGAGTAAAAACTGATAGATTTAAAATCAGAAAAGGGCAAATTCACAATTATAGGTGGAGATTTTAATATTCCTTGGTCAGTAACTAATTAAAATTAAGTAAACAGATGTATAAAACAAAACATGTTATCAACTATCTTAACCTGACAAATTGGAGGCACCCAAGAGATCAACAGAATATACATTTTTTTCATCTGAACATGGAACATTCAACAGGACAAACCATGCGCTGGCTCAAAAAAAAAAAGTCTCAATAAGTTTAGAGTGATTGAAATCATAAAGAACATGTTCTCTGACATCAGAATTAAATTAGAAATCAAGCACAGAAGCAAAACCAAACCTGCTAACCATAGAGTTGACTGTGACTGAAAGAGAATCTGTAGGTCAGAGGAGCACAACCCCATAGAGTGGCTAAGGTCTCAAATCTTTACAGGAGAAAACTGTGACATCTCCCAGGAGCAGTTGGTGGGTTCAAACTGCCAATCTGTTAGTCAGAAGCCAAGCACTTAACTACTGTGCCACCAGAGCACCTTCAGAAACAGAAAGGTATGTGAAAACTCCCCAAATATAAAATATGAACATCATTTAAACAACTCAAATGAAGAGGAATGAAAAAAAGACATTAAAAACTTAAAAATGTGAACAGAACATGCAGCCAAAAGAATACTTAGTGGGATATTTATGGACTCCAAATGCTTATGTTGTTTAAAATAAAAAGTTTTAAATCAATGATCTTTGATTCCATCTTAAGAAACTAAAAATAAAAAAAAAAAGAAAGTAAGCCAATAAAACCCTGAGTAACTACAGGAGGAAAACGAAGTTTTTTGATCCTATAAAGATTTTTAAAGTCCCAGAAAACTTTCTAGGGTCGCTATGTGTCAGAACCAACTTGATGGCCCTTAACAACAACAAGGAATTAATGAAGCTCAAAAATCAATCAACTATAACATGGAAAAAAAGAGGAGGGGGGAATCAGTGTAAACAAAAGCTGATTCTTTCCAAAACACAAATAATATTGATAATCATTTAACAAGAAAAATGAAGGAGGAAGAGGAAAAAAAAGTGAGACACAGAAAACACATTACAAAGATAAAGAATAATAAAAATCAAGAATAAAAGGGATATAACTACAAGTCCTACAAACAACAAAAGGATAACTATAGGTTATTTTTCAAACTTTATGCCAAAAACTGCACTCAGATGAAACGAATCAATTTTATGAAAGACACAAAGCAACAAATCAGACACAAAAATAAACAGAAAATCTTAGTAGCCTTAATTCAGGAGAAACTGAATACAGTAATAATCATTTACTCACAAAAAAAACCCCAGGCCCAGATAATTCACAAATTAGTTCCATCAAACTCTTCATAGATAATTCACCAAACAGGGATACTTCTGTCTCAGGCCAACATTATTCCAACTAGTTAAAAGCAAAACCACACTAAAAGATTTCTCTTGAATACAGAGGCAAAACAGTTAACAAAACATTAGCAAATCAAATCCAACAACCTATTTCAGCAACATATTTCAAGGATAATGCATTAGGGCCAGAGTCCTGGTGTGGTGCTGTAGGATAAGTGCTCCTTGGCACTTAACCAACATTATAGCCAAATGGGACTTACACCAGGCAAACAGTTGGTTAAACATTGGAATAACCTTTGTAATCTACCGTATTAACACAGCATAGCAAAACATTCTATTGATCCAGAAAAACCAATTAGCAACAGCAAACACCCATTCTTGACAGAAGCTAAGAATAGAAAAAAAAAAAAAAAAATTCCTCACTCTAATAAAGGACATTTATGAAAACTCTCCAGCTAGTGTGATGTTACTTATTTTCCAGTCAATTACAACTCGTGGTGAGTCCATGTATGCAGGAGTAGAAGTGCTCCATAAAGTTTTGAAGGTGGTGATGTTTCAGAAATAGATTGCCAGACCAGTCTTCTGAGGTGCCTCTGGTTTTCATTGTTGTTAAGTGTCATTGGATCAGTTCCCACTCACAGTGTCCCCGTATACGGTTTACAAGGAGACAGACAGTGGGTTTGGTGCCTCTAGGTGACATCAAATTATCAAGTTTTCGGTGAGTAAATGAGTCCTTAACTATTTGCCCCACTGTTCTACATCATACTCAATGGTGAAAGACTGAATGGCTTGTCTCTAAAATTGGGAGCAAGGCAAGGTGGTCTGCTCACTCACTCCTTCTAGCCAACATTATTTTGGAGTCCTGGTGTGGCGCTGTAGGATAAAGCATTCAAATGAACCACAGGTTTGAATCACAAGCTCGGTGGTTCAAACTCACCAGCCACCCCTTAGAAACCCTATACTGACTATACAGTACTTAACAAATTAACAACAAGTGTCGCATTATAGGATAAGCACTGGATTGCAAACTACTAGGTCGGTGGTTCAAACTCACTAGCCATTTCTTGTTTGAAACTACCAGCTACTCCACCGGAAAAAGATGAGGCTTTCTGCTCCCGTAAAGATTTACAGCCTCAGAAACCCTGTACAGGGTCGCTATGAGTCGGAACCGACTCCACGGCACATCACAACAACAACAACAATAGTTATATTTGGTCAAACATTTAATAAGAGCTCTGGTAGCATAGTGGTTACGAATTGGGTTGCAAACCACAAGGTCAGCAGTTCGAAATTACAAGCTGTTCCATGGGAGAAAGATGCGGCTTTCTGCTCCTGTGATGATTTACAGCCTCGGAAACCCTGTACATGGTCGCTATGAGTCGGAACCGGCTTCACGGCACACTACCACCACCACTAATGTAATGACTCACTGGTCCACACTTAATAACAATGTAATGACTGGAACTGTGGTTGCCTTTGCAAGGCCAGACCAAACGATTTTGTGGGCCTTATAACTACCAGCTGCTCCGTGGGAGAAAGATGAGGCGATCTGCTCCCGTAAAGATTTACAGCCTCGGAAACCCTGTTCAGGGTCGCTGTGGGTCGAAACCGACTCGACGGCACTTAACAACGACAACAACATATGGCATCTATTCCGCGGAGAAAGATGAGGCTTTCTGCTCCCGTAAAGATTTACAGCCCTGGAAACCCTGTACAGGGTCGCTATGAGTCGGAACTGATTCCACGGCACATAACAACATATGGCTTGTATGGTGCTGTGGGTTAATGCGCCAGACTGCAAAGCCTTTTGAACCGCAAGGTCAGTGGTTCAAGCTCAACAGCTACTCCTCGGAAACCCTATACAGGGTCGCTTTGGGTCGGAATCAACTTGATGACACTTAACAACAACAAAATATGACTTGTGGGCTGGATGTTCCCCCTCCCTGCTATATAGGGTGGATATGAGTCACAACTGACTAGAGAGCAATTAGCAACAGCCCATGCAGTGGAGTTCTGGTGTGGTGCTGCTGAATAAGCACTAGACTGATAATCACAAAGCTGACGGCTCAAACCCACCAGTTCAAACCCCTTGGAAATCCTATACAGGAGTGCTGTAAGTCCAAATCCACATGATGGCACTTAACAACAATAAGGCAATTGTTGGTGCTGTAGGATAAGCTCTGGGGAGCTAACGACAAGGTGGAATATCAAACACATCAGCCCCTCCTTGGAAACCCTACAAAGGTTCCCTATGAGTCAGGAGACAGTACTTAACAGTGGCAGTGGCAGCGGCAATCAAAGCATAAGACACGTGAAAGCAATAAAGGGCCCACAAATTGCAGAGGAAGCAGTATATTATTCTTATTACAGATATTATGATCTTGTGAGTATAAAATCCTAAACAATCTACCAAAAAGCTTCCCAAACTGTTGAGTAAGTTTAACAAGGACCCCAGGATAAAGGAAACATATTAACAAACAAACAAAAAAATCATTTCTGAATGCTGGCAAAATAAACTGGAAAAAAAATTATTTTTGAAAATAAAATACCACTTATAACAGCATGCACAGATAGGAACTACTGAAGCGTAAACTGTAAGAGGCTTGTAAGCCTTTTTAGAAGCCTGATGAGATACACTGGGTTACTGTCAGGACAGGGGAGAGCACAAATGACTACCATCTTTGATCCCTGCACTGCTTTTCTGAATCTCCCAGTTAAGTGACCTGGTTGCTATGCAACACAAGTTTGCAGATTCAGGATTAACTTTACCCTCCCAATCCAAAACAGTCATAAACAATTAGTATGGCACAAAGTCCAAACGGTGAAGCTACTGAGGTAACCAGCCATTCATGTCTACCTACTATAGACAGCCATTTGAAATCCTACTTTCTAAATGGAGTTTACATTTCTAGTAGGGTGCCAACCTGTAATTTTTTTTCCATTCTGGCTATCATTCCAGTATATCAACATTTTACAAATTTGGGTCACTTCCGGTGTTGCTTCACTGGTCATGACTGAACTGGGAAGAACCAGCTCAAAGTCTGGGAAATTAACAAGCTGATCCTACAGTTTACATGCAAATTCAAATGACCCAGATTGGTCATAATAACTTCTAAAAGAACAAAATTAGAAGACTTAGACTGTATAATTCCAACCATCAAACTCCAGTTATGAACAAATCAGTGTGGTAATTGCAGGTTGTTGTTAGTTGCTGCTTAGTACATTTCAATTCATAGCAATCTTATGTGTGCAAAGTAGAATTGTTGGATAGGATTTTCAAGTCTGTGACCTTTCAGCAATAGATTGCCAGGATTGTCTTCTTAGGTACCTCTATGTGGGTTCTGTATCGGCCACCCAGGAATCCATGGCAATAAAAACACATATAAATCAATTGACTATATAGGAAAGTCCATATAGAGTTCTATACATCTATGGTTCATTGGTTTTCTTAAAAAGATGCTTCAATTCGAAAAAAAAATCAACTTTTCAACAAATGTTTCTGGAGCGACAGGATAGATAGCTCTATGGAAAAAAGTGAGTATCAACCCATACTGCAGACCATACTCACAACTGAACTCAAAATGAAGTTTACATCTAAATGTTAATGTTAAAATCCTGATTACTTCTGAAAGAAAACATAAAAAAAAATCTTTGCAACCTCGGTTAGGGCAAAGATTTCTTAAATAGGGCACAAACCCAAATTCAATAGAAGAAAAAAATTAGAAGTTAGGCCTTATCAAAATTAAAAATGTATAATATCATACTATTTCTCAAAAAATAACTTGTACAAAAAAGATAACAAAAAACTCTTATAAACCGGTAATTAGAAAAGCAACCTGATCTATAAATGGAAAAAGTTTGAATACATTTCACCAAAGACAGAATATGGATCTAAGACACCACACTTTTGTGTAACATAGAGTAGAACCTAGTCATAGTGACTGTATACGACAGAGAAGGACTGCCCCACAGGGTTTTCTAGACTACACAGCCATTAAAACAGTTGACAAGATCAGTATTGAAAGGTACATGGAGGAATGATGCTTGATAATATCTAAGAAGCTTCCATCATTTTACCTGCTGTAAGCTCCACCACAATAATATTTGTGTTTTCAGGAAAGGCAAATACCCTTGCACAAAGAGACTCTTTCAGATCATTATTTATGGGTATACTCCCACTCTTCCTACCATACCCACTTAGCCTGTGTCTCTGCCCATGCATCTACCCACAGAACACTGTTGTTCCAAGGTTGTGTATGTACCATTATTTACCTCTGTCCCCTTTAGCTCTTACATACCTTCCTGTGTCTTCATCATTATTCTACCAACCTCCTCCTGCTTTGATATAGCTATCCCCCTTTTAGTATATTGCCCTCCTTATCACCAGAGTTAATTAAAAAACGGCTGCAACCCTACTTTTATATAAGTTCAAGTCAGATTCTTCAGAGATGGAAAAGCTGTTCACTAACTTTATACGAAAAGGAAAGAGGCCTCAGATAAGCAAAGCACTGCTTAAAAATAATAAAGTTGACAGCCTCTCACTCCTTGATCTCAAAATTTACTACACAGTCATAGTGGTCAAAATAAAAGATACATCAATAGAACATAATTGAGAACCCAGAAGTAAATTTATCCACATACAGTCCCCTGATCTTTAACAAAGGGCCAGAACTCATTAAATGGGAAGAGAGAGTCTCTTCAACAAATGGTACTGGCAAAATGGAAATTGATTTGCAGAAGAATGAAACAAGATCCATATCTCACACCATATATATATATATATATGTTGTTGTTAAGTGCCATCGAGTCGGTTCCGACCCATAGAGACCCTGTACAGGGTTTCTGAGGGTGTAAATCTTTACGGGAGTAGAAAGCCTCATCTTTCTCCCACGGAGCGGCTGGTAGTTTCGAACCGCTGACCTTAAGGTTCACAGCCTCAACGTGGATTAAAGACCTAAATGTACAACCTAGAACTATAAAGATCTACAATGAAAAAATGGTAACAAATACATTGTCAAACATTACTAAAAACACTCAAGCATTAGAAGACAAAATATATGACTAGAACCAAACAAAAATTACACACAGGTGCATCAAACGATTTCCCCAAATGAGTGAAAAGGGAGTCCACAGACTGGGAAAAATTTCTTTGCGACAATGTATCAGAAAAGAGACAAATCTCTAAAATTTAAATCTCTAAAATCTATAGAAAACTACAACATGTCTAAAAGAAAAAGACAAATAATTTAAAAATGGGCACAGGATATGTAAGACACTTTACCACCATGTAAGACATTCAGAAGAGATGTTCACAGTCATTAGCCATGGAAGAGTACAAATCAAAACAACTAGATTTCATCTCACACCTGCATTAACAGCAAAGTCCGAAAAACCAGAAAACAAATGCTGGAAAGTGTGTGGGGATTCTGGGACCCTATTACATTGCTGGTAAGATTATAAAATGGTTTAACCACTGTGGAAAATGGTATGGCACGTCCTCCAACAATTGGAGATAGGAAAGCCACAGGACCAACAAATGAGAGGCAGGACACTTAGATATATGCACACCGATGTTCATCACAGCACTATTCACAACACCAATGAGTTGCTAGGCCTGGGGGCTCCTCTCGGGATAACATGGTCAATTGGCATAATATATGTCCACAAAGACCATATTCTACATCCTACTTGGGGAGTAGTGTCTTGGATCTTAAAAGTTCATAAGCAGCCATTTAAGGTCCTATAGGTCTCTCCTTGCTTGCAAGAAAAAAAAGTAAAGAGATTTGAAGATGTTTGGAGTCACTTAGACCAATGGACTAATGGAACATGTGAACATCAGCCTGCATGATTGTGAGATCAGAAAAGCTAGATGATTCCCAGTTACCACTGCCAAAGGCTCTGAAAGGGATCACACTAGAAGGCCCTAGACAGTATGGAGTGTGAGAAAATGTGGAACAAATCTCAAAATTATTAATAAAATAAAAAAAGGCCAGGCTTACTGGTCTGAAAGAGACTGGAGGAAGTTGAGACTATGACCCTCGATCATCTTTCAAGAGTGGAAAGGAAGCCACCCTTAAGGCCCACTTTCAAACAGCAGATAAGATACATGGGAGGGTACAAAAACACTGGTGAGGTATGCTCCCCGTGCAATGGTCAATCATTCAAAATCAAAAGGGCAGCATTTACCTAAGGACAAAAGTGAGAAGGGATGGGAAGGTGGGTGGAATGGAAATAGAAACCACAGAGAAGAAGTAAGATAACTGTTGTTGCATGGAAGGGATGCAAGCATTGGGATAAAGCAGTGTATAATTTGTTGAATGTAAAACGGATGATCTTGTCTGTAAACCTTCACTCACTTCAATAAAACTTTTGTTTTTAAATATCACACCCTATAATTAAATCTAGGAAAATATTTATAAGATTTCAACTAGACAACTACACATCACACAAAAAAGTATACAAAAAATAAATAAAGATAAAGGAGACTGAATATTGCAAAGACATCAATACCACCTTACTGATACTGTAATCCAAATAGTTAAATGTTGTATGTGTGTGCACATGTGTGTGTTATAAGACACGGTACTTCAAACCCTAACTAATTGCTGTCTATTCGATTCCAATTCATAGGGACCAGTAGGACAGAGTAGCGTCATAAGGTTTCCAAGTCTAGAAATCGTTACAGAAGAGAAACTGTCATATCTGTATCCTACAGAACAGCGATTAAGTTCAAACTGGAAAGGACAAAGAATAATTAAGAAATGTATGAAGAATAAGATGAGAAGATATGTTTTACCAGGATTTACTATAAATTTATAATAAGTAATAAGAGAGAAGGCAATTGAAGTCAATTATTTAACTCTACTTGGCTTAACAATCAACATGGAAGGAGCAGTCATAAATCAAACAAAATATCGCTCTGGGCAAAGAAATCTTTAAAGTTTTAAAAAGCAAAGATATCACACTTTGATGACTAAGGTGAGCCTAACCTAAAGCCATATTCTTTGCAATAGCCCATAAGCACACTAGAGATGGACAGTGCAAAAAAAAAAAAAAAAGACAAAAGAGCTGATGCATTTCATTATGATGCTGGCAAAGAATCTTTACTATATGTAGGACTGTCACAAGACCAAACAAATGAGTCTTGGAATAAACACAAAACCTTAAATGCTCCATAAAAGGAAGAATGGGGAAACGTCATCTTGCTCATTTCAGACATGCCTTCAGGAAAGACATCATGTTTGGTAAAATAGAGAGCCAGCAAAAAGGAAAGGAGCCCTTAATAAGATGGAATGGCACAGTATCTACAACAATGGACTCAAGCACCCCAAAGATCATGAAGATGACATGGGACTGGACAAGAGTTCACTGTTATATACAAAGTGCAATGAGTGGAAGCTAACTGGAAGGCAACTAACAACAAAACAGTAATACTGTTACTATTGATAAAGGGATACTGATAACGCTTCTTGAATACAATATAGAACATTCTCATGTGTCTTAAACACAAAACAAAAAGTTCTAACTCTAAAGGAAATTACTGGAAAATATGACTAAAATAAAATTAAGAACTATTCATTAAAAATCACTAGTAAGGGATAAAGGAGTCCTGGGTGATACTGCCTGTTAATGCACTAGACTGCAAAGTTGGTTTGAACAAGAAGGGCGCTTCAACTTCACCAGCCTCTCCTTGGAAACCCTAAACAGGGTCGCTATGGGTCAGAACTGACTCGATGGCACTTAATAACAACAACACAGTAAAGGATAAAAAT
>NW_006408787.1:1252195-1254251 GCF_000296735.1 Chrysochloris asiatica | reverse complement strand
TGGGCTGCCAGAAGAACAAACAAATTAGTCTTGGAGATACAGCCAAAATGGTCCTTAGATGCAAGGATGGAAAGACTTCATCTCTCATACTCTGGACATGTGGTTAGGAGTTACCACTCACTGGAGACAGATAACATGCTTTATAAAGTGGAGATTAGTGAAAATGAATTAGGATTAGGAGAACTCCCAGTGAGACAGACTGACACGCTGGCACCAACAACAGCTTCAAACATAACAATTGTGAGGATGGTGCAGGGCCAAGCAGTGTATCTTTCTGTTGTGCCTGGGGTCACTATGAGTTGTAATTGACTTGACAGTACTTAACAACAACTAGAATCGGGCTGCAAACCACAAGGTCAGCAGTTCAAAACTACCAGCGGTTCCATGGGAGAAAGATGAGGCTATCTGCTCCTGTAAAAATTTACTGCCTCGGAAACCCTGTTCAGGGCTGCTACAAGTCGGAACCGACTCGACGGTACTTAACAACAACAACAACAGCAACTAACACCACCCCAGATTATTAGAATCACTCTTTAAAACAATCATTATAAAAGATAAATAATTCAAAACACAACTCAAGTAAAAAGCAGATAAATAATGGATTACGAGTTTGGCTGCTAACTGTATAGTTAGCAATTCAAACCTACGAGCCACTCTGCAGGAGAAAGATGAGGTTTTCTGTACCCAAAAGTTTACAGCTACGGAAACCCTATACAGGTTACTGTGAATCAGAACTGACTCCACAGTATACAACCACCACTGTGTCCATATACATGTACATATATATAAAATACTATGAAGTCCTGGTGTGGCGCTGTTGGATAAGCATTATAGGCATTGGGTTGCTATAAGTCAGAATAGACTCAACAGCACTTAACAACATATATAGCATACTGGGTAACACTGAGGATATCCCCTACTAATAATGAAACTCCACAACGAAAATACTGTTTTCATTGCAATCAACATAAAGGAGTCTCGCAAAGTTAAGCAAAAACAATTAAACATAAAAGAATACTTACTGCATGATTTCATATATTTTAAAAAATTCACACAACAGGCAAAACTATAATATATGAAGCATAAGCAGTAAAATTGTTTGTGGTGGGGGGGAAAGCAAGGGAAAAAAAAGTGATCACTATTAAAATCAGAATAGAGGTAGACTTTAACAAGAGGTGTATGAAGTTTACCAGTCAAAAAAAAAAAAGATTTACTGTTAATTTTTCTCATTTCTGGGTTCTTGATGCTTTTATACAGCTGTAAATATATTGACGTATTTGTATATTACTGACAGTACATATAAATGAGTTCAAACTTCAAATAGATCAGATCTCATAATTCTATATCTCTGGTAGCTTCTACTAACAATTAATATTTCTATCCCTTATTAAACATTTACTATATTGGAGTCCTGGTGTGACATTGTGGATCAACGCACTAGACTACAAAATCAATTTGAACGGCAATTTTGGCAGCTCAAGCTCATCAGCCACTCCTTGGAAAGCCTATACAGGGTTGCTATGAGTTATAACCGACTTGACAGCATTCAACAACAATGTACTGCTATGAATCAGAATTAAAACACTATGGCAGTGGTTTATGTTTTCGGGTTTATGTCAGACATAAATCTAAGGATTTTAAGAACTGTACATATACTTATTAATATTTAAAAATATCCAAAGAGGTAAAAGGTATTATTATCTGCATTTTTTAGACAAGTTAATTGATGTACAAAGCAATTACTATACAGATAAGAAGGAACTAGTTTGACATTCAAACCTAGAAAATGTAGTTCCTGATTCATATTCTAAATCACTGAGTCATAAAAATATGCAAGAACTATAACAAAAAAATTCAAGAAGTATTTTGAATTAAAGTATTTCATTACTAGTATTTCTAAGCAATATTTTATTGTTATGATATTGTTGTTAAGTGCCATCAAGTAAGTTCCAATTCACAGCAACCCTGTATAGGATTTTCAAGGCTTTAAATCATCGAGGAAGCAGAAAGCCTTATCTCTCTCCTCAGTTGGTACCTACTGTAGTTAAGGGCCTTC
>NW_006408787.1:1212431-1234217 GCF_000296735.1 Chrysochloris asiatica | reverse complement strand
AGGTATCATCTCATACCAGCAATAACAGCAAAGATCAAAAAAAGTAGAGGACAACAAATGTTGGTAAGGATGCAGAGAGACTGGGACCCTCCTACATTGTTGGTGGGATTGCAAAATGGTCCAACCTTTCTGGAAAGCAATATGGCACTTCCTCAGAAGGCTGGAAATAGTAATATCTTAAGATTCAGAAATTCCTCTACTTGGTATTTACCCACAATAAATACGAGCCATAACACGAGTAGATATATGCACACCAGTGTTCATAGCAGCACTATTTACAATAGCAAAAAGATGGAAACAGCCTAAATGTCGATCAGTTGAAAAATGGATAAAAAAAACTGTGCTACATATACACAATGGAACATTATGCTACCGTTAAGAACAACAAGGAGTCTGCAAGCCACCACATAACATGGATGAACCTTGAGGACATTATGGTGAGTGAAATTAGTCAGTCACAAAAGGAGAAATACTGCATAGGACCAGTATTGTAAAAGACTAAGAAAAAGAACCTACTCAAAAAGGGAAATTAAAAAATATAAATATAATTTCTGATCACCGGGATGTATGGGATGAGAGGAGGGGAGGGACTGAGGAGAAGATAGACCACAGGGTACAGAATAGACACAGGAAAGCTTGGGTGCTGGGGGTGGGAGGGCAGGCAATACACAAAAAGGGGGAGGGGAATGGAATAACAAGGCTGATAGGAGAACAGTTAGGCAGGTACGCATGGGCTAAGTAGAACAGAGGTATATGATGATGTATGCGCAACCTTGAACAACATGGCTTAGGGACACAGGGATTGAAGCATGGTTTGACAGGCTAAAAGAGGGGAATAATGTTTAAGATTCTTGGCTGTCTTTTGAATCTTGGTTTCCCTTGCCTACCATTGTGAAATAGACACACAAGGGGGGAGGGGGAGGAATAGCCAGAAACATCACAATAGAAAACTTGTAAATGTGTCTTCAGCCTATAACTGATTGGAATATCTTAAAGGAGGCTAGAAATTGCCCCGTGAAAGAGACCTTCTGTGGAGCTTTTGCATTGCATAAGACCATAGGTGGAAACCAAAATCCCATCCAGAATTGTCTGTGGTAGGAAATTTCCACTGGAAAGGACGAGTAGACCAGCCTGGAGCGGCTAAAATAACAGAAGATACTTCGTGAAGAAAAACCAGCAGCAAAAATCAGAAGCAGTAATGGCAGTATGATTGATTACTACAAGCACAAGTACGCTGTTCGCCCAAGAGCCATCATTGCAAGTGGTGGGTCACCTCAGGGCAAACTCCCTTCCACGACTAAGACTCAAGGGGAATACAAGAGCAGGCATGTGGTCTGACTAGTCACCAATAAGGGAAAGAGGGGGGAAAAAAACAGCAATGAAGTTGGGATCTAAGTCCAACCACATACAATAAACTCCTGTGAACCCGGGCAGAAACCTGGATGGCCAGCAGTTAAGGCATGACCCGGAGACTCCTGGGCCCAGAGGCAGTGACATGGCCAAAGAGGACTAGAGCAGAGAGTGAAGCATCCAGCTGATATAAAGTGAGGAGAGATGCACAAAAACATCCATATTTGCAGAGAATAACCACTTGACCTGGTTAGGATAGCTGGATGATCAGAACTCGACTAGAAGAGGAAAGAAGAGGGAAGGAAAAAAAAAATAGAAAAAAGAGCAACCCACTACAATTTGATGAACTTTACCCATACATATGGATGTAGCAGCTCAAAAAAGGGAATAAATCTTTACAGCAAAGATCACTCCCACCCCTGGACAGAGATGGGCAACTTACACATTGGTTACCCTAAGTAGGGGGTGGGGCTACAAAGGCAAGAAGTGACTGGCTTACAAGCATTCAAGAGGGTTCCAGACAGGGCAAGGGTAGGTGGAATGTCCACTGAATGATTTCCAATCTGTTGGGATTGGGCTGGCAAACGGAAATGGGGATAAGACTCTTGTGGTACAATAGTGAAATAATTGCCATCAGGACTGACTGTGAGGGTCTGAAATGTAGAGGTAGATGTTTTTTGACAATAGAGGGGAGGGATGATTTTGCAGCCCAGAAGTGGAGGTCCCTGGGCCCATCAAGTGAAGAAGAGTAGAGAGCGTGACCCTACCCAGAGAGGCAGTGATGCCAGGGATGGAGACAGAAACAATGATGTGGATAGATGGAGCAGCTGGGGACTCTGGACTCAGGGAGGGAGAGGGGCTGTGTTCTGAAGGCTGGGGCGCAGGCCTGTGGGGTGTATCCTTTGGTTATTTGATAATGCATGGAGGGGATTGTGATCATTGCAATGAAATGAAATACAATAGGATGAATGTAAAACTGATGTTATCCCATGTAAACCTACATAATTCACAATAAAAAGTTAAAAAAAAAAACATAAAAAGCATGGTTGTATGAACGATTTAAACATCTTGGTGCTTGTTTGGCCTAAGGAGACCCACCAGACGCACTGCCAATTCTGACTCATAGTAACCCTGTGTAAGGCTGAGTTTTTTAGTTGTTAAGTGCCATCAAGTCAGTTCTAATTCACAGGGTCTCTGGGTAGGTTACCAAGGAGCAGCTAGTAGGTTTAAACTTTTGATCTGTGGTTAGCAGTCCAATGCTTATGCTACAGTGCCACACCAGGGCCCCACATATGGTTTGCGAGGTTGAAAATCTTCATGGGAGTAAAAGCCTCCATCTTTCTCCCACAGAGTGGCTGGTGAGTTTGAACTACGAACCCTGCACTTAGCAGTCCAATGCTTGTCCTACAGAGCCACCAGGAGTCTTTGGCATTAGCGTAAGAGGCACTGCCAAAGCTGCAGGAGTCAGGCAGCCAGCAAACCTCAGGAAGCCTGTGGACTCCCTACCTTCCCATTCCTTCCACAGCATGCTCCCAGAGGAGTCACTCAGGCTGGCCGTGAAATATCCCGATTAACAAAACTTTAAAACATGCAAACTGAATCAACAAAACAATGCTCAAAAACAATTTTGAAACTGCCCAATGTCTGTTAAAGCAGGATTTTTCAAATTTAAATCAATCATAATTTCTTTCTTATAAATCTCTTGATTTTCTGTATTTAAACTGTGAGGCTTCCTCTTTCCTCTCTCCAAAGTACTTTCTTGAATCCTCATGAAGTGCTGTCCAATTTAGGTTGTTCTATTTCTTTAATAAAATTCTATGCTTTAATTCAAACTCCCACTTGCTCTTTGACATTTCATTTTCAAAAATTAAAAACCCATGAAAAAGCAGCACTGTGGCCTTGGCCAACCTACCTAACAATTCTGAGCCTTCTTTCCTCACTTATTAAAGTAGAATAAAAACGGGGCCGGTTGAACAGGAGTAAAGATTAATGGGAGTCCTGGTGTGGCACTGTAGGATCAGCACTGGACTGCTCACTACAAGGTTGGAAGTTCGAAACCACCAACCACTCCCTGGAAACCCTATACAGGGTTTCTATGAGTCAGAACTGACTCCACAGCACTTAACAAGGATTAAGGAGATAAAGTTTGTATAGTGCATAGGGTGATGCCCCTTCACAATACAAGCACTGAGCAAGATTGATCCAATTATTCTTGTTAAGAAAAAAACATAGTTGGTCTTTCTGGCACACCTAGAGAGAACATTTGTTTTTTCAAAGTATGAATACACTTCATTTGTAATAGTGGAAAAGTGGAAGCAACCTTGTAAGGGAATACTTGGGGTTTTTTTTTAATGAAAAACTGTCTCGCTGTATTATATACACTGTTGTTAAATGCTATTGAGTTGGTTCTGACTCATAGCCACACTATATAGGGGTTCTGAGGAGCAGCTGCTGGATTTGAATCATCACCTTTGTGGTTAGCAGTCCAGTGATTATCCTTCAGCACCATACCAGGACTCCAAGAGGAAGACCCCCAACATGACAGATCGGCACTGTGGCAGCAGCAATGGGTTCAAGTTTGAAAACAATTGTGAGCATGGTGCATGACTGGGCAGTGTTTTGTTCTGCTGTGCCTAAGGTCACTGTGAGTCAGAAAGACTTGACTGCACCTGACAACCACCACCATCACCATCACACTTTCCTGTTTTTCACTTATGTAACCATGTCTCTAAAGTCTAAATCTGATGCAAGTGCCACTGATGTTCAAAGAACAGGAAAATGATCACAACTGAAAATAAAATGGAAAAACAAATCGATTAGAAAGAGATGAACACCATTGATCATTGGAAAAATGTTAGACTACAGACGTCTAAGACGGGAACAGTTTAAAATGATAGCCTGAGAATAATGGAGCATGAAAAGGCTCAGTCCTGATGAAAGCTACAATTATTACTAACAGATGCAGTGGTTAATTATTGAAGTGGAAAGGCTATTGATCATTTGGTTAGATGACCAAAATTAGTGTAACATGCCTATTAGCCTTACTGAGTGCAAGAAAAGGCCCAAAGTCTTTACAATGATATAAAAGCTGCACTTCCAGCTAATGAATGTGATTTTGATGATGAATTTGTTTCAAGTGTGGGTTGATTCCATTATTTCAATGTTAGGGCAGATTTACATACTATTATATAAGATGAAGCAGTTAGTGCTTCCCGAAACGTTGAGGAAAAAACTTTGAGGTTTTATACCAGATCAAATATATAAGGCTGATAACACTGTCTTAATTTGGAGACGGGGAAGATGCTAAAGAACCTATATTTTGAAAAAGGAAAAAAAAAAAAGAAGCATATATACACACACATACACATACCAGAACATAAGGCATCAAACTATAAACTACTTTTAAGGCATTGGAGGATTTCAAGCTTGAGCCTTTACTTGTATGTTAATGTTAAATGCAGTTAAGTTGCTTCCAACTCACCGCAATCCAAGGAGCAGTTCGTGTGTGTGAACTGTCAACCATGCAGTTAGCAGTCCAGTGCTTATTCTACAGTGCCACAACAGGACTCCTTTACTTGTATCCTTTAAATCTGAGGGCACCTTCCATTATCATGAAGGCATGTGTGGAAGGCAAATGCAAACACTTGGATTACAGCTGCCATCTTTAACGTTTGGTTCCTGAAGCATTTTGTCCCTTCTTGGCCAAGATCCTTTCAAGATTCTCCATGTGCTTGACAATGACCTGGAACTCAAGCACTTTAGATGACCTTCACACCATTGTAAAGGTCATATTTTAACCCCTTCCTCCCAACACCACATCACTACCCCAGCAAATAGATCATGGAATGGTCCTGTAGGATAAGCATTGGACTGCTAACTGCAAAGTTGGAAGTTCAAACCCACTAGTTGCTCCTTGGAAACCCTATACAGGGTCACTTTGAATGGGAACTGACTCAACTGAACTTAGCAATAACATAGACAGTGGACAACAGTGGCCCTTCTCACAAGCAGTCCAAGCTACCCAGGATCATGGGATAAGCTTAAGGGAGTTGTGGAGCAATCTATATAGCCATCAAAAATTTTGTAGGTTCTTGGGGTGAAGGGAAACAATCAAATATGATAGGAGTGGAACAAATTGTGCCTCCAACTCACACATGCTTTTCTTGGGTTTCCTGCTAAGACCTCACTGAGGCCAGGCAAGCGGTGGTCAATGTTAGTAATCAATTGTAGTGAACATCAGTGAAAATGCTGTTGTGCAGTTATTCATCTCCCATGCTGTGAAACTAGCCAATATAGACTTAGAGAATTACAGCAGCAGTTGATAGCATATGAGGAAAAAGAGTGGGACCTAAAAACTCTGAGCTGAATAAGTGTTTAATGAAAGGATTAGCTAAAGCCTTTCATCTCATTGGAGATGTTGTTAAGTGCTGTTGAGTCAGTTCCGACTCATAGCGACCATGTATAGGGCTTCCCAGGAGCAGCTGGTGAGCTTGAACCACCAATCTTGTGGTTCCAACACATTAACACACAGTGCCACACCAAAACTCCAAATTGAATAAATTTTTAATGAAAGAGTTTTGCTGAAGTCTTTCATCTACATGAAGCTGTTGTGAAGCGCTGTCAAGTCGATTCTGACCCACAGCGACCCAATATAGGGTTTCCAAGGAGCAGCTGGTGAGTTTGAACCACTGGCCCTGCAGTTCAAACAGCTTTGAAGTCTGGAGCATTAACCCACAACACCTCACCAGGACTCCCTAAATGGAGTTGTTGTTGTTGGTAAGTACCGTGACATTGGTGACAACTCATAGTGACCCTGCACAGGGTTTCCGAGGTTGCAAATCTTTACAGGAGCAGAAAGCCTCATCTTTCTCCCACAGAACAGCTGGTAGTTTCGAACTGCTGACTTTAAGGTTAGCAGCCCGATTCGTAACCACTAGGCTACCAGAGCTCCTTCTAAATGGAGTAGTAGTAGTAGTTGTTGTTGTTGTTGTTGTTAAGTGCTGTCGAGTCGGTTCCAACCCATAGCAACCCTGTATAGGTTTTCTAAGGAGCAAAATTAGAAGCGCAAGATCCTAATACAGAGATGTTCTCCAAAGCTTACTAGTTACTGAGGCTATACAGCTGAAAGGCCATGTATAATGAGAAAAACTGATTCCAATAGTAACTCCTCTCCCCCTTCAGCTTAAGAGTCAAACCCTGACTCTCCAGCTTCAGGGCCATCATCTTCAACTATAGCAACTTCTCCATCATCTTGTCCTCCATCATCCAATTATTAATGTTATCATAATTCTACCTCTTGAATCTCCCTGCAATATGCAATGCATTGATGGAAGTAATCATGATCTTTTTCATTTTTTATTTTAACTGTTTTTGAAAAACAAGTTTTTTATTTTATACAAAGGTGATTAAAATATTATCTGCACTCTGCCTGAAGAATTTAATCAACTTTTAGAAAAAATACACCATTTTTTTTTTAACATAATCTCCTTGCTTTTCACTACACTTTGTCCATATGTCAACAAGCTTTCATACTCCCTTACTAAAAATATTTTAGGCTAAGCTTAAAGCCACTGTTGTGGTCTTCACTTCTTTATCAGATCTCAATCTTCATCCTAGAAGGGCTGCTTTCCAGACCAAACAGGTGAAAGTCCAATGGAGCAAGATCAGGACTCTAAAGAGGATGCTTTAACACCTTAAAACAAAGTGTTTGCAGGGTGTCAACAATGTGGGCAGAGGTATATTGACATGCATTGTCATGCAAGATCACAATGCCCTTGGATAATATTCCTCTGCTCTTAATCCAAAGTTTGGGCTTCAGCTTTTCAGGGAGCATCTCACTGTAATGAGCACTGTGATTGTTGAATCTCTTTCCCTGATGTTGTTGTTGTAAAGTGCCGTTGATTCTGACCCATAGGGACCCTGTATAAGGTCTCCAAGGAAGCAGCTGGTGAGCTTGAACCACGAACCTTGCAGTTCAAACAACTTTGCAGTCTGACACATTAGCCCACAGCACCACACCAGGACTCCGGATAGTACTTCAATATTGGCTCTTGAGAATCCCAGAAAATTGTAGGCATCCATTTTCCAGCTGACTGTTGACATTTGAATTTTTTCTAGGTCAGTGATTGAGGATGTTTCCATCCCATACTCTGCCATTGATTCTCAGGCTTATACTGATGAATCCATGTCTCATCACCAGTAATGATTTTTTATTTTTAAAGAAACTTTTACGTTCCTTCGAGTATCAGTATAAATTTTGTCTGCAGATGTCCAAACACTTCTGTTTATGCGATTCCATGAGTTATTTCAGAATCCATCTTGCATAAATCTGTTGTGGATTATTTCATAAGCAGAACCATGGCTGATTTGCAAATCATTTGCCACACCATCCACTGTCATTCATCTATTCAATAGAATCATTTCACATGCACATTCAATATTGTCATCAGCCGTGGATGTGGGCAGGCATTTTAATATAACCGGAGTGAGGATAATTTTTGACTCACCCTCGTATATTGTGGACTATATGCTGCTGTTAGGTTCCATCATGTCAGATCTGACTCATAGCGACCCTATGCACAACAGCATACTTCACATGTTATGTTGTTATTAGGTATCGTTGAATCAATTCCAACTCATATTGACACATGAACAGAATGAAATGCTATACAGTTCAATGCCATCCTCAGTTATTGCCATGGACAATAACTCCATTTGAGTCCATTATTGTAATCAGTATATCAGTCCATCTCATTGATGGTCTTCCTCTTTTTCACTGACCAAGTATGATGTCCTTCTCCAAGGACTGGTCCCTCCTCATACCATATCCAAAGTACAAGAGACTAAGTCTCATCATTTTCACTTCTCACAAGCAATCTGGCAGTACTTTTTCCAAACAGATTTGTTCATTCTTCTGGAAGTCTATGGTATATTCAATATTCTGCACCAACACCATAATTCAAATGCACTGATTCTTCTCTGGTCTTCCTTATTCGCTGTTCACTTTTTGCATGTATATGAGGTTACTGAAAATACCATGGACTGGGTTAGGCATACCTTCATCCTTAAAATGACACCTTTGCTATTTAACACTTTAATAGCTAAATAGGTCTTTTGAAGTAGATTTGCTCAATGCAATATGTCATTTTATTTCTTGCCTGCTGCTTCCATGAGTGTCGACAGTTCATCCAAGAAAAATGAAGTCTGGTAATTTTAATAGTTTCTCCATTTATGATGTTATTTATTGGTCCAGTTGTGAAGATTTTGTTTTCTTTATACTGAGGTGATGGAAGTTGTAGTCTGTGATCTTCATCATTAAGTGCTTCAAGTCTTCTTCACTTCCAGCAAGAAATGTTGCATCATCTACATGTCACAGGTTAACGAGTCTTCTCCAATCCTTATGCTGTATTAGACTTCATATAGTCCAAGTTCTGGATAATTTAATCAGCATACAGACTGAATAAATATGGTAAAAGAACACAACCCTGACAAACAACTTTACTGATTTTAAACCACTCAGTATTTACTTGTTATGTTTGAACTACTGCCGCTTGGCCTATGTACAGGTTCTGCAAAGGCACTATTAACTGTCCTGAAATGCTCATTTTTCACAATGTTATCCATACTATGTTACTATACTGTTATTACATAAGCATTTGCACAGTGTACACAAATCTCAAACAGAATATTCAAACGTCAAATTTGAAAAGCACAACATACATGTTATTTTCATAAATAATAAACATGCAATACTAATCTATTTATAGTAAAAACACAGAAAAGTAAAAAACATACATTAATAGGATAAATACCCATTTCAGCCAATGGTTTCTTCTGTTCAGGGAAGAAAGAGGTAGCGAAGGTAGCTATTATTTCTCAACAGAATAAAATTGTAATTGATCATAGCAGTTTATTAATATTTGTTAAGGTGGTTGTTGTTAGGTGTTGTCATTGTTGAGTCACTTCTGACTCATAGGAACCCTACGCACAACAGAACCAAACACTGCCAGTCCTGTGTCATCGCCACAATCATTGTTACACTTGAGCCCACTGCGGCCACCCCTGTGTCAATCCATCTCATTAGGGATCTTCCTGTTTTTTCCTGACCCTCCACTTTTCACCCATAACATGATGTCCTTCTCCAGGGACCAGTCCTTCCTGATAATATGTCAGAAATATGTGAGACTAAGTCTGGCCATCCTAGCGTCTATGGAGCATTCTGGCTGTACTTCTTCCAACACAAATTTGTTCTTTAGGCAATCCATAGTACTTTCAATACCCTTCTCCAACACCATAACTCAACTTCATCAAGTTTAGATAGTATTATATGGTAACTATATTGAATTCTCATTAAGTGCTGCTCAACCTAGTTTACATAATATTGTTGTTGCTGTAAAGTGTACTTAAGTCAGTTGTGACTTACTGTAACCCAGTATGGGGTTTCCCAGGAGAAGCAGGTGTGTTTGAACCACCTATCTTGTTGCTCAAACCGATGTTGTAGTCCAGTGCTTATTCAATGGTATTATATGGTTAACTATATTTTGCATGTTTTTTCATATGTGTGACATATTCCAAATTTGAATAATTTTGTCGATATTTTAGTTGTGATTATTCAGAGTAATTCTTAAGATGAATCATACTATAATTCTTGGCTCAGTGTGCATTTCTAAACTCCAAGAAATGAGAATGTGCTTCTTCTTGTCCATTTATGTGACCTCATCATCATTCTATTACCATCCCTCCCCATAATCCCTCAGGACTTTAGACCAGTGCATGAGTCAACAATAGTTATTTGTAGGAATGTCTCAAGCATCCCAAGCATCAGATTATATATATGTCACTCTTCTAGGTTTAGTTGTTCAGTATGCTAATGAACTTGAGAAATTATTCATGCAGCTTGATTTGTGGCTTTAAAAAAAGAAACTTAAAAAATTAAAAAGGTTTACTCTGAATAAATCTGTATTCAAATTTAAGTATGATTTTTAAAGCCAAATGATAGATTTTATGTCAATAATTTATATTGATAGAGTCACCAGCAGTCTGAATTGATTCAACAGCAACAGATTTACTTCCTTTTTTTTTTAATGCCTTTAGTATTAGAATCAAAATGGCTTATTTAAAGATCTTGAAAAGTGGAAATAATTTAGATTATCAAATGAATGTTCAGCACACCTACAGATGTTATGTTTTTCACATTTTTAATCACTAACCACTGCCAAGAAATATAGTGGCCTAACAGGTAAGATCAATGGTCTCCCTTTACAGACACTTAACACTGACTAATTATTTAGTTATCGGGAGAAAGATGAGGTTTTCTGCTCCTATAGATTTACAGCCTCAGAAACTGATACAGAGTTGCTATGAGTTAGAATCAAGTCAAAGACACCATGATTTAGTTAAAACACCAAATTATATATATATACACACACATATATACACACCTTCAGTAGATCACTATTTCACAGAATTAAAATAAAAAAATGCAGCTTACTCATATCACAGTGAAATACTTGTCATTGCACAGTTGAACTCCAAAGAAAAGCCAACACAATCACTAGCCAGCACTTTCAAAACTACCTAGAGGTTTACTAACATTTAAGTTCAAACATAAACAGGAATTCAAAACATATGCGAAGGGGTTAACAGTATAGGTAGACAAGTGATACTTACAATGCACAGAAATTTAAAAAAACATGATAAACCATAAATGATACAGAAAAACCGCAATACAAAAGTCTATGTCATTATTATGACACATTTTTACATCAACTGGCAAAAGTTTCAGTTTAAAATTTTTCGGTTTTACTTTTAACAAAGAAAATATAATGTATAAACTTAATTATTTTTACATGTAAAGAATATTGAGCTGATAAACACCTTTACACTATAACAATAAACCAGAGTATGAATTATTTAAATTTTGATTGAATTATTTAGATGTTCAAGACAAAATGTTTTAAGTACTAAAATAATCATCCTGTTTTCTTAATTACACTTAAAAATAGCTAGTTGAAAATAAAACAACTGAGCTTCAAGATTTCGAAGCATTTTTCTGCTGTAACATGCCATGGAAATTTTTTCTTAAACAGAAAAAAGTTGTGGGTTTTTTTGTAGTTGTATTTATTCAATGCAACAGTTGCTCATTACTTTTCTGTATGTTTTCTGTTCATATATTTTAAACATTAAACTTTAAAATAATATATACTCTAAACGTTAAAATAGTATACACTCTAAACTTTAAAATAATATACATTCTAATAGCTATAATAAACATCTACAGAAAAAAATCTGAGATTTTTATTTTTAATAAAAATCTATGAAAAGGATGGAGACTTCAAATTGAATTTTAAACTTCTGAAAACCCCTCCAAGGCCATTCTCATGAGATTTTCCAGTGCAGCCTTACATCCCTTCCCTCCCCCACCCCACTGCCTCTACTGCTTGCAGTTCTCTCTTCGACTAATCAAAGGAGAACTACTGATATGGTGCTGTCAGACAATACTGGACTGCTAACCACAAGGTCAGCAGTTCAAACCCACCAGGAGCTCCTTGTGACCCTAAACAGAATTGCTATGAATCAGTACCGATTTGACAGCACTAAACAACACACCTCAAGAAGAGGCGTTTGTGATCTCCGCCAAGGTTAAAATGATTACTTCTGGAAGATGAATTAAGTCATTAAACTGGCAAGGAGAAAAAGATATTTCTTTCTGCCACAAAACACTAGGGAGGGATCCTCCAAATCAAGATCACAGAGTACTCCTATGCTTCTCACAGAAATGTCAAGATGCTTTCTACTTGGGGGCTTTAGGAAACTGAAGCATCTCAGATGAAGGTGATCGATGTTCAATGCCCAGCATAACTCACTGCCATCGAGTAGATTCCAACTCAGTGACCCTGTACAGGTTTCCAAATCAGCAAATCTTTATGGGGAGCAGAAAGCCTCATCTTTCTCCAGAAGCTCGGCTGGTGAGTTTGAACAGCTGATTTTATGGTTAGCAGTATGAGATTACCAACATAGAATCCTGTTGTGTATGGTGTTATGAGCCACTGACTCCATGGAGATAACAACACATGAAATACTTAATTAGTAAAGAAACTACAGTAAAAGCATCGGCCATAAAGAAATATTTTTTATTAGGAAAATCAAGCAAAGAACTTTATCAGTTAAAAAAAATTATCAAACTCACCGAAGTTCAAGCATATGATCTATTCTGAGCAATTATTCTATATGCATATGTCGTTGTTGTTGACGTGTGCCGTGGAGTCGGTTCTGACTCATAGTGACCCTGTACAGGATTTCTGAGGCTCTCTGGTAGTGTAGTGGTTATGAATAGGGTTGCTAATCTCAGGGTCAGCAGTTCGAAACTACCAGCTGTTTCGTGGGAGAAAGATGAGGCTTTCTGCTCCCGTAGAGATTTACAGCCTCAGAAACCCTGTACAGGGTCGCTATGAGTTGGAACCGACTCCACGACACATAACAACAACAACAACAAGACTCTACCAGAGCTCCTTCTATATGCATATGGAGGTCATTTTGAATCCAGAATAGGCAAATGATACAAGGATCTATATAAAGAGAAAACCAAAACCAAACGAAAACCCACTGCCATCCATTAGATCCTGACTCACAACCAACCTACAGGACACTGTAATATGTTCCTTAAGGTTTCCAAGACTAGAAATCTTTATGGGAGCAGGCAGTCTCCACTTTCTCCCACAAAGAAACTGGTGGGTTTGAACCATCAACCTTGAGATTACAGGCCCAATGCTTGACTCACTGTGCAACCAGGCCTTCTTTATAAAGTTCATTGTTGTTAAGCACTGCCGAATTGGTTCTGAGTCATAGTAACCCTATACAGGGTTTCCAAAGATCGGCTGGTGAGTCTGAACCACTGATTTTGTGCTTCAAACCAACCTTGTGGTCTAGTGCTTATGCTACAGTATCACACCAGGACTCCTTATAAAGATTAGAGCAAAAAATATAGACAGACAATGTTTGGTGAAATTTGTCTTAACCTACTAGAAAAGAATTTGGACATATTGTCAGAAGGGAATAGTCACTGGAGAAGGTTGTCATGCTGGGTAAGGTGGAGGGTCAGAGAAAAAGAGGAAGACCCCTAACGAGATGGATTGGCCAGGTGGCATCATTGATGGCGTCAAGTGTGGCAGCGGTAGTGAGGTTGGCCCAGGATCGGACATTGTTTCGTTCTGCTGTGCATGGGGTCGCTATGAGTCGGTTCCGACTCGATGGCACCTGCCAACAACAACAACTAGAAAAGAACAGCTGTCACACTATTTTCTCCTAATTTAAGTGTCAGAAAGTCTCATGGCTGCAAATCCAGAGCAGAAATAATAAGATCCCAGTAGATCCCAGTAAAGAAAGAAGACAGGGCTCAATCCCATTAAGATAAACCAATGATCACCCACTGCTTACTGACATCCAGTTGATTCCTACTCATAGTGCCCTTATAGACCTTCTAAGACTCTAAATCTTTACAAGAGCAGACCAAGGAAGGGCTGGTATACTTGAACTGCCAACCTTGAAGTTAGCAATCAAACCCACAGCCTAATTCACAGTGCCACCAAGGCTCTTACAACAAACTGGAAGATGTTTTTGTTTTTTTTTTCCTGAAGGCTGCATGAACTCAAACTGGGGCTCCCCCTATCTTTGGTTCACATTCAAAGACAAGAGTAAAGTACTACCGATTCACTGGCAAATGTTTAAACTGGTCCACGTGGACAACTAACTTCTTACCTTCTACAATTTTTAAGACAAGTAGTTTTTCTGTTTTTTTTTTTTTCATGTTTTTATCAGGACTGTGGAGGAAAACTAAAATAAAATCAATCAAGACTTGTTCTGTTGTTGTTGTTGTTGTTGTTGTTGTTGTTGTTGTTGCTGTTGCTGGTTGCCCTTGAGTCGGTTCCGACTCATAGTGACCCGATGCACAATAGAACAAAACACTGTCCAGTCCTGTGCCATCTCACAATTGTTCTTCAGCTTGAGACCTTTGCTGCTTCCACTGTGCCAATCCATCTCATTGGGGGTCTTCCTTTTTATCACTGACTCGCCATATTACCAAGCATGATGTCCCTCTCTCCAGGGACTGATCACTTTTGACAATATGTGCAAAGCATGAGAAATGAAGTCTTGTCATTTGGACTTCTAAAGAGCATTCTGGATGAACTTCTTCTATCTTGTCCTGTTGTTGTTGTTGTTAAGTGCCACTGAGTTGATTCCAACCCATAGAGATCCTGTATAGGGTTTCCAAGGAGCAGCTGGTGAGCTTGAACCACTGACCTCGCAATTCATACGACTTTGCAATCTGACACATTAACCCACAGAACCACACCAGGACTTGTCCTAGATCTCTGGAAAAGCTAGTTTCACTTTCAAAACCACCTATAGAATTTGTTTAATTTATTCCATAAATTAAACAAATTCTATAATATATAACTTGTTATTTATAAAGATTTTGATCTCAAGGTTATTACATGAAAACCTTTCAAAATGAATTCATTTGATTCTTCGAAATAGCAAAAGAATTTAATTTATAAGTAACTGTGTCATAAAATCAAGAGTTCCTTCCAAAGTTATTATCTAATAATACCATCCAGAGGTGAAAATAGTATTTTCATAACTGTTTCTGCTGTTTTACCATCAAAATAAATAATTTTTTAAAAAGTGCACTCTGCAAATGGGCTGCCTAAGCAGCAGTTAATTTGAAGCGGGAGCTCCATTCTAAACTTCAAAGACTCGTGACCACAATGGGAATATCAAACCTGTCTTATTATTCAGAGCTTGTTCTAGCTATTTATTATGGAATGAATCATGTCCCCCAAAAGAATGTATGAATTTGGCACGATCATGTCATGATTCTCAGCGGTTCGGCAGTTATGCAATGATGAAATCATCCCCATAGTGTAATCTGGAAAAAATCAAACACTATGTTGTAAGGGGCAGGCTGGGACGTAACACCCTAGCACAGGTCCCAGTCCTGATCTGATGCAAAGAGAATTTCCCTGGCATGGCATGTGGCCTGAACCACCTTTTATCTTACATAACAGATAAAAGAAGAGAGAAGAGAACAGGGAGAAAGGTCCACTACCAACAAAAAAGAAAAGTCAAGAGCAGTGTGCATCCTTTGGACTCAGGGTCCCTGTGCTGCTTATCTCCTACACCCAGAGGAATTAGAATGCCAAGACACGTGGAGAAAATATGTAATATGTATATTATGCAACATGTGTTTATATATTGTAGAATCTCATTTATATGAAATAAGCACTGTTGTTGTTGCTGGAAGTGCTGCTGAGTCAGTTCCGACCCATAGTGACCCTATATAGGGTTTCCGAGGAGCTGCTGGTGAACTTGAACCACTGACCTTGTAGTACAAACAGCTTTGCAGTCTGGTGCATTAACCCACAGCGCCATACCAGAACTCCAAATAAGCACTACTAGTTTCTATATATCTGTTTACTAGTGGTAATTACTAGGTGTGGGAGGAAGATGGAAAGGGGAAGGTTGCTTAGAGGGCAGAGAGTTTATGTAACAGGGAGTGGAAGAATTTGGAAAAGGACAGTAAAAGTGGTTACACACTTGAAGAATGTAATCAACCATCACCGAATTAATAAAATGTAGACATCATTAAACAGATAACCAGTTTATTGTATATATTTTCACCACAATAAAAATATTAATTTAAAAATAGAAAAGGAGAGAGACCAAGAACTGGCCATAGGAGCTGCTAGTGGGGAGAAGGGAAATGTGGCAGAAACACCCACCTAGAGCCTGTGCAGCAAATCAGGGACAGCATTTTCTGCCACAGCATTAACAGTCACATTTGAACATCCTCATGCCTCTCAGCTGAGATGTAAGTGTTAGTTTTTACACAGAAAAAGTAACACCACACCTTAGTCCTTCAGAAAACCACAACTATTTTTAGGTGTAACTGTGAGAAAACAGATGTAAACTTCTTTGTGATCAAGTCAAGTCTTCTAAGACTCCACAGTTACCACAGGATATCAATGACCCCACATGCTGGCAGGGCCCCTTCCTAGGTTCTGGTCTCTAATGGTTTCATAAGGTACTGTTATCAACTGCTTACTTCTGCCTCCTCCACTAGACAGTGAGTCCTCTGATTTTTCTTCACATCACTTGAAACTACCAAGAAAGTGTTCAGTAGGTGCCTGTAGAAAATGATTAATTGGTGCCAGGCACTAGAGATAAAAACATGAAAGCATGGTCCCAAGGAATCATATCTAGGGTGGAGAGATGGCTGTTCAAAAATGAGAAGTATCCCACCAGGTGTAGATAGAAAGGAATGAGAAAAAATATTCACGTAGAACTAAAAGTAGAATTAAAAGAATTAAAGCAAGTACTGCCCAACTACATGGGGAAAGGAGGACAGCCTTGGTCCTTAACTGAAAATGCCGTTGTTGTTAAGTGCCTCAGAGTCATTTCTGATTTATAGTGACCATAGTGACCCTGTAGAGTGTTTTCCAAGGAGCATCTGAATTTGAACTGCCAACCTTGTAGTTCAAACTAACCTTGTGGTCTAGACTCTATAAAAGTGTACAGGATATTTATTGCATGAGAAAAAACATTTTAAAAGAGAACAAAGAAAAAATGCTGGCTGAAAAGGTATATAAATAAACGGAGGTCAAATTTATTAAAAAGGAACGCTAAAAAGATAATTGTTAAAAATAACTAATTCCCCCAAATCAAATATTTCTAGTTCATCATAACTAATTCTTACCTTCCAGAGATTCCTTTTGTTGACCCTGGAATCTCTGGTACAGGTCGATGTCTTAGCAGGAAAGATCTGGATGGTCTTGAAACCAACTTGCTACGACTTCTCATTGGTGTTAAGCTTGGTGATGATGGAATATACAAATCATTCACAACCATTTCTCCTTGAAATTGAAAGAAGGGAGTTGGTGGTAAGCTTTGTAATAAGCCATCAGTTCCAATTCCAGAACTTGCTTCTGATGGTGAATAGCCAAGGGAGGGAAGACATGCAGGATCTGCATTAGGAAGCTTGCTGAGATTTTCTGAGATCAAATCAACTTGTTTTGGTTGTTCTTCTTTGATGGTGCAATCCACAGTCTTCTTTGTAATCAAGGATTCTGTTCTAATATTTTCTCTACGAAGAACAGAGTCCTGATAAGAACTCAAATGCAGGTGTGGTTCTTTCGTTGGAATAGGAGAGCTGTGTACAGGAAGAGGTAAGTTACCTAGTTTGAGAGACTGGCTATTTTCTATACTGTCAATATTTTGATTAAGATTCTTCATAACAGTCTCCAAAGGGCTAGGAGTCTGAACGCTACCAGAATCTGACTGTTGTATGCAGGCATTTTGATCAGAAGACAAAGCATGGCTAGCCTTTGAAGTCTCATCACTCCTCTTTGTTTTCTGAACATTTGCATATATTGGGATATCTTGCATTTTTGATAAGATTATCTGCAATTGTTTGAGTATCCTCCTACGGTGTCCTGTAGGTGATATTCCAATTTTGTGTAGCAGGCTGTCATTTATTGCTCCACAGTCCTTCACAGTATTAAGACCAAAGTCATGAAAATGTGAGAGATACTGCTCCAAGTTAATGCTCATTAGGAAATCTTTGATATCAACATTAATTTCACTTACTGAGGTCATAATGATGGCTTCATTACTAAGTTGAGTTTCAAAAAAAAAAGTACAATGTACTTTGAAGTATTTGTTCTTCCTCTGTATCACTCACAACAGGGAAACTTCTCCAAATGTAATTTTCTCCACAGTAATCATTCCGTGTGTTAATCCTGGAAGAAAACAAATTGAAGTAACTTATTACTACACATTAATTATTAAAATTGAGTCTTACATTACAAACTATGAAGAAACAAAATAGAAGCTAGAACAATAACTCTCATTGACCAAGGTCGTAGAATCTTGGGGTACTGCTATGTTAATGCCCTAAAAAGCCAATCCTAGGTTTAGTGTTAAAAGTACAGAACAGAAATGTTACAGTGTCAAAATGATTTTCAAAAGGTTAAAAATGGTTCTCATACAAGTACAGAATGAACATGTGTCAAAAGTTCAAACTCATGTTCCTAGGGAATACTACACCTAGGAACCAGTAAGGTGGTAAATAAAGCTGGTTCTAAAAGCATTTCGAAGATTGGTTTATATTGATCGTTGGGAAAAGCAATTAAAAAATATTGGTGCGCCACCAAATCAGTTCCAACTCATAGCAACCCTGTATAGGATTTCCGAGGCTGAAAATCTTTATGGGAACAGAAAGTCTCATCTTTCTACTGGTAGATTCAAACAGCTGACCTTGTGGTTAGCAGCCCAGTTTGTAATCCACTACACTACCAGGACTCTGATAAAAAGAAAAAATATTAAAGGGGGTAAAACAGAGCATGTTAGAATAAGACTACTAGATTCGATTCTAAAAAACTGGTTAGTGTTCTACAGGGCAATAAAACCAGAATCTTTGGAGTTACTTTTCCAGTGAAAAAAAACTACAAAATAACAGGTGTCTTCACAGTGTCTGGGCTCTAATCAAACAGCAAATAGTAACATCAACCACAGGAATTAGACTTAAAATTAAATATCCCCAGGGTGTGGCTCTTAAACAACACCTCCAATAACGGCACTGAAAGAACATGCTATACGTTCTTTGGATTGTATAAAATTTTTAAATTTTAGATGATTTTCTTAACAGTGCTATGGTGCTGTTGCTAAGTGCCTTGGGGTTTGTTTGGACTCATAGCAACCCTGAATAGGATTTCCAAGAAGCAGCTAGCGGGTTTGAACTGCTGACCTTGTATAAGCAGTCTAGTGCTTACCCTACAGTGCCACACCAGGACTTTAGAGAGTGAAGAAAACTGAAGACTTAAGGACACAATTGATCCATAGGACTGATGTAACATTTGAACTATAGCATCCTTTAATCCGAGACCAGATGGTGCCTTGCTGCCATAAGGGACTGTTCTGACCAGGAATATAACGAAAGTCTCCAGTTAGAATGCGAGGGAAATACAGAACAAAACTCAAATTCATTAAGAAGCCCAGATTGCCGGTTTTACTGAGACTGGAGGAACTCTGACACTATTACCCTAAGTCACCCTTCTAATGTGGAACCGAAGTCACTCTTACAGGCCATCAAAGAGCAGACTAACTCTTAAAATAAAAAGTTAACACACCTGAAGAGTGAATTCCGTAGAACAAAGGACAATGTATGCCCCAAAACAAAGCTAAGAAGGCACAAAGGGGCAGGGAAACAGGCCAAGTAGAACCAAAGAACCCTGGGTAGAAATGGGGATAGGCAGACACATTATGGAGGTTGTAACCAATATCATGGAACAATCTGTATATGAATTATTGAATGGAAATCTAATTGGCTATGTAAACTTTCACTTGAAGAGAAAAAAAAAAAAAAACCAATAGTATATATTTCTCTGGAGTCCCTAGGTAGAGCAAAAGGTTGGCAGTTTGAACCACTCAGAGGTGCCTAGAAAGAAAGTCTTGGCCATCTGCTTTCCCAGCATCACAGCCTTGAAAACTTACGGAGCAGTCCTACTTTGCATACCTGGGGTCCCCTTGAGTCAGAATTGACTCACTCAGTGACTATTAATAACAACAAATGTTTCTTTTGTCAGTAGTTTTCATTGGGAAAAAAAGCAGCAGCATTATATGCAAATAGCCAATACCTGTATGCAAGATAAGACAAGGTGAATAACTTGGCTAACTTTTAAATAACATTAGATAGCAGGTGATCAGCTAATATGAGTGGGAAAGGAAAAAGTTTAAAGGTCATGTTTTCCTCCATTGTACACAAGCAGATTCATATAGGTTCACTTTTCTCCCAAACATAACTAAAACTTTTAAGAAGCCAATGGTATCAGGTTATACAGGTGTGTTGGATTTTTGAAATTGCAGGTTTCATTTCCTGTATAGCATACTTCAATCAGAAGGAAAAAATGATAGAATATGTATGATATCTAAAAATGAAAGTAATAAAATGAGACATACCAAAATCAAGGTAAATTTCTCTGCACAAGCTTTGATGCCATGTTTCTGCAAATCACATCTCAACACAGCCCTATAAAAGGCACAACTCCAACTGTATGTGTTGTGTGCCAAGTTCCCAAAAGATCAGCAAACATTGACAAGCAGGTATAAATGACACGAGGGAAATCACATAACATCTTTAGGCAGCACTGCTGCTGCACTTGCTGCTGTTGTTAAGTGCCATCCCCGACCCTGTACAAGGGTTCTGAGGCCATAAATGCGTTCAGTTGGGTGGGTGGGCACCCCCCAAAAAGTCCAGCGTTGAGACTACAGCTTTCCCATGGCGCAGAGAGAAACAGCCCCATCGGTCCAATGGCAAATTCTTTGACTGCTGCTTTGAACTTCTGCCTGTGGGTCCCAGCCCTAAAGTTAACTTGTGCAAGACCCTTTACTCCTACCTATCCAGCAAGAAAAAAAGCAGGTTTGGCCTGACAGACAAATCATATGAACAATCTGTAAAACCCCAACATAAAAAGACGCAACTATTTCAAGAATTACGCTAAGCACATGCAGATACCTAACTGACCTTTAGAGACAAAAGTAGTAAACAATCTTTCTCCCATTAACTTCTCAATATCTATCTGTGCACCTCTACACTGGTGACTAGAGGAGAGGCCTGAGCAAGTGGACACCCACAGTTTTATTTTTGTTTCAAAGTGGTGGTTTTGTCTCTGCTTTTATATTGCTTCTGCTTTTGGGCCTTTTGATCACACATTTTTCATGGAGGAGGGAGCTTTTTCTCCCTACATTACTCAGTAAGAGTCAGCAATCGTGGTCATATAGCCAAGCTACAAGCATATCCCATAATAGTCCACCATTTAGACAAGAGCAACAACAGCTGCAAAGCATTACATGCAACAAGGAATGCCTATCTCCTGATCATATCCACAGTAAGCTTAACAACACAACAACAAACATCCACTTAAGCATTAAAAACCCACACAATTACTGGAAATGATGAACAAAAAACAACAAAATATATCAAAACATGTCCAAAAACAGAAAAGTAATTAAGACAAATGATGGCGCAATCAAAATATTCCAGGATAAACAGAAGCTAAAGATTTTGTCAAAGCCAATCCAGCACTTCAAAACATCCTAAAGGGAGTTCTTTGGACTGAAAACCAACAAAACAGACAACAACCAGAGATTGACAGGCGTGGCAACACCACCTGAAACTCAGACAATGGACAGCAGAGTCCAGTACAGAACAAAATTAGAACAATGTCTTCAAAGGAGCTGGGAGGTCAACTGAATAATAACAATGTTAAATAAGGGAAAATGTAGGAATAGAGATCCAAGTGGTGAGGAGGTCAGGTAGATTACAGGATTAAATAGAGTAAAAAAGGAACCCACAGAATGGGAAAATATCCTTTGCAATGA
>NW_006408787.1:1207681-1209617 GCF_000296735.1 Chrysochloris asiatica | reverse complement strand
TTTGGTTATGTGATAATGCATGGAGGGGACTGTAATCATTAAATACTACAGCATGAATGTAAAACTGATGTTCTCCCATGAAAACCCACACAATTCACAATAAAAACTTAAAGAAAACAAACCAATAAGCAATTGGCACATAACACATGCAGTCAGAGTTGTGCTTGTTAGAAGTCTGTTTTAAGATGTGATTTCCAAAAACATGGCATCAAAGCTTAGTCAAAAAAATTTACTTTGCTTTGAGTGTGTCTCATTTTATTCACCTACTTTACAGATTATAAAAAATGTTGAACTGGTCAGTTAAGAGACTTGGAAAAATCAAAAATAAACTGATACATACATATTTAGCAGATTAGGATAGCCTTCTTTCAGGTAGAATGGAATCACGGTATGGCACTACAGGATAGGTCCTGGACTGCTAACTGCAAGGCTGGCAGTTCAAACCTACCAGCCACTCCTTGGGTATCTTAAACAGGGTCACTATGGTCAGAACCAACGCAAAGGCACTGAATACACAACAACAAATTACAGAAGTTTCCACAAAATTATCTACCTCAACAAAAACTTTTCAAGGTATTAATCGGACAAAAACAGATTTAACAAAACATCTAAAAATTGACCTGTTCCTTGTAGAGTCCCTACTGCTCCCTGAGGGCATCCTTTGTCCTCCCTTGGGTTACCTACTGATAAACAAGTTTTACCCCTCCATCCTCACTGCCCTTGCCAGGTGCTACGGCAACAGTCTCTAAACAAGTCTCCTCATACAAGTTCCATGCATCAATACAAAATTGGAATGTTGAGGGACTTCCGGCACTTCCCAGGCAGCTCAAGTAGGGCAGTCTCTGGGGAAAAGGGGCAGAATCGCACATAGGTAACCTCTGTCTAGCAGACAGACAGCCTTTGAGCAAACATAAGATCTTATATTTCAACATTCTGAACTCGTTTTTTTTAAAATATCAAATTACTGAGGAATTACAGGCATTTTGGGCTTTTGCCTGCCTGCACGCGGCTCCCGCTCCCCGCGCCCACGCTGGCGAGTGCCTTTGCCTCCTGCAGACCTTGGAGTGGAGGGCTAGAGCAACCCTCTTTAGAAGTGTGCATTTCCAGAGAAAACGAAGCAAAAACTAACAAAGCCGAACAAATACAGAGGGATATCGGCACGGATATCAGGAAATTCGGGGTACCCACGGTACAGAGAGACTGAGAGAGGCATTTTTTACGTCATCAGATACAGATACCACCTCCCTGCAGCCACCACCCCTCGCCCTCTACTGCCAAGGCCTAGACCAGCCCTCTGCCAAGCCGCCAAGGCTCAGGAACACCTGAGGCACAGGCCCGCACACTGAGGACAAGGCCCTCCCAAGGCCCAGAAACGCCCACTGAGGCCAAGGCCTGCCCCGAAGCCCAACTCGCCCACAGGCTGGTCACAAAGGCCCAGGTCCAACCAAGGCCTAAATCGCCTACCCGCCATGTGGCCCAGGCGACCCACAGCCCGGTCACCGTCGAGGTCCAGGGACCCCAAGGCCCAACCCACCGCATAGCCTGGTCACCAAGGCCCAAGGCCCCTGAGGCCCAACCCGTGCCGTAGCCTGGTCGCCGAGGTCTAGTGCCCCTGAGACCCAACCCGCCCTCAGCCTGGTCCCCGAGGCACAGGTCCCCCGAGGCACAGGCCACCCGATGCCCAGCTGATACCCAGGCACCCTGAGCCCCAAACCACCCTCCCGAGGCCCAACCCTCCTGCAGCCTGGTCGCTGACGGCCAGACCCGCAGAGGCCCAAACCGCCCGCCCTAGGGTCAACCCACCCTCCTGAGGCCCAACTGAGGCCCAAAAAAGTTACTCTGAGTTAAGCAATAAGAAGAGGGAAAAGGGAAGACCACATCCGGACCACTTCTTCCTGGAGGTAATCGGAAAACATAAAAAAATTACCAAAATACA
>NW_006408787.1:1183230-1199506 GCF_000296735.1 Chrysochloris asiatica | reverse complement strand
AGAGATCAGGGCAGCCAACAAACATATGAAGAAATGCTCACGATCACTAGCCATTAGAGAGATGCAAATCAAAACAACAATGAGATATCATCTCGCACCAACATTAATAGCAAAGATGAAAAATGGAGAAGACAATAAATGCTGGTGGGGATGTGGAGAGACTGGGACACTCATGCACAGCTGGTGGGACTGCAAAATGGTCCAACCTCTCTGGAAAACAATATGGCATTTCCTCAGAAAGCATATTCAAGCCTCTGAAATACTATCATATGCAAAATCCTGCATATAAAAAGTAAGCACTCCATGTTTTGACCTCCACTTAGGTACACTGGTATGTCTACAAGGCTCTCCAAGCATTTGTAGATCTGCTGACAACCAGACTCAGGAATCTGTATTTGCAATACACTCCAGAGGTGAGTGGGATGTACAGCCAGATTTAGTGATTACAGCTTAAATTCCTTACCTTTCCCAAACATGCTTTGTACTGTTACACCTAATCCTCCTCTGCTCATCACTCCCTTTTCTAGATAACATACCTTCCCTAACACATTGCCCAGAAGTCTGCAGCCAAATGCAAATCCTACCTCCTCACTTTCTAGCAGTGCAAACACAGGTACAAGTCTGTGTCTCCATCTCCTTACCCATAGAATGGAAACACTCAAAGGCACCACAGTGTTTATGAAGATTAGACGAAATAATCCACCACAAGTGTTTAGTAAACATTCATTCACTTCTATCACTGTAATTATTTTCTTTTCATCACTACAATCATTATCTCCCCACAGTTGAAATCTTTCCCATTCTTTGAGACCTAACTCAAATGCTATTTCCTGCAGCAAGTCTTTACTAAATAAGAAATACACTCTTTTCTCAGTATCCCAATAGAATACACTTCTAAGAGCATTTAGTCATAATCTACTGGCTCTTAGTAATTTTCAGAGTCAAGATATTGTAGCAGTGCAAGAGCTAAGACTGTGGAGCCAGACAACCTGGATCGAATCCAGTTCCTTCCTTCACTTATTAGTTTTGTGAGCTTGGGCAGGTATTTAACTTCTCTGTGTCTCAATCTCCTCATCAGGAATATGGGAGTAATCATAGCATCTACCTCACAGGACTGTTGTAAGAATTAAATGAGTTAATATGTATAAAAAAAAAAAAAAAAAAAAAAACAACTTTGAATACTGAATGTTATGAAATGTTGTTGAATCATTTCTGGCTCATATGATTTCTAAGGAGCAGTTGGGTGAGTTTGAACTGTCAACCTTGTGGTTAGCAGTCAAGTGCTTATCCCATAGCTCCACACAAAGACCCCCAAACACTAAATAGCACACAGTGAACGTTAAATAAGGGTTTGCCATGATCATTATTATTATTTTATTACCCCACAGTAAACTCTGCCAAGATGATGACTAGGCCACATAAACTGCCTAATAAATATCAGTCAAATAATTTGTTTATGAATATAGTGCATGATGTATGTGCAGTGCAAACTTAGAGAATGTACAAACTACAGACTTGCTCATTACAAATGTGATTGTCCATTTGTGATGTGGCACCACCGGATAAGCAGTGGACTTGTAACTGCAAGGCTAGTGGTTCCAACTCACCAGCCACTCCTCAGAAATCCTATACAGGGTCACTGTGAGTCAGAACTGACTTGACAGCACTAACAACAACAGTGTCCTGATCTGTTACCGTGAGGAAGTAAAAGGTGAAAAGTAACACTCAGGAGCGTCTGCAGCATGTTCACCTTGCATATCACAATAAACGTTGCTTTATTATCTTATGCAGGTCTACTGAGAAAGGATATCCTAAATTTAACTACTTCTCATCATCAACCCTGTTCATATCCTAGTTCAAACAGTCAATATGTCTAAGACTATTGCAAAAACCTCCTGACTGATATCATTGCCCTTCTACCCTACACAGAAGAGTCTCATTATAAAAGCTTGAATGACTCATTTTATAACAATAGTCACACCATGTCACTATTCTTTTCAAAATCTTCCAAAGGCCTTTTCATTATAGCTAAAATAAAACCCCAAAGTCCAGGCCATGTTCTCCTGACAACATCTTCTATGGTTCCACCATGTTGATATCAGTCCTGTGTCCATCCCACGGCCTTCACATCGCCATCTCTTTCAAACCTTCTTCTTTTAAATAGGCCAATGGTTCCCCTCATCGCTTTTAGTAATGTCTTCTTTACCGAAGCCTTTCTTAATTCGTCTATGAATAGCAGACATGCTTTGTGTTTTTATGTCCCTTCTCTTTGCTTTGCCTTCATGGCCTTGATACCTGACATTTGTTGAAGGTTTCAGGAAGCGGGGATATTATTTATTGTCTGCCAATCCTCCAGTTTGAACACTGCCAGGCATGTATACAGCAGGTGTTCAATAAATGTCTGCTGAATTACTTCTTCGCTTTCAGGTAACTTAAGATGCGAAGTTGAAAAATGAAGTCTTAAAATTTTGTCTACGTAAGTCATCAAGCTATTAAGGAGCAGAGATAGGATTAAAAACTGATTTCGCTAATCCATCTAACCACTAACAAATGGTCCTTACATTAATAGAGTTGAGAGTTAAGAAAAGTCAATTGGAAGCATTCTGAACCATCTGTTGAACCAACCTTCCTACTGTCTCAAGTGTGGAAACCATTTAAGCCTGTTACCAGTGAAGATCAATCATATTCTCCAGTTGTGGATAATGGATCATTAAATTGCAAGCTCATTTAATATTCAATTTGACAACTACTGAAACCACCTTTGTCTGACTCTGTAATAACTTACAGGGAGAAAACAGCATGACACAATTGAATTGCCATTTTAACTTAATGAGAAAAAGTAGAAAAAGGCACAGCATTTTAAAATCCGAAACATAACCTTAGCATAGTTAGAAACTTCAAATTGGATGAAATAATAGGCTTAACAATCACTGGGGCATACGACTGAAAGAACCTTAGACACTATCTACCAGAAAAAGAAAACAGTAGAGTACTACATGAATAATGAGACTTTTCAATGTAATCAATACAAGTCATAGATTCTAGTAACAATGGGTTTACTATATTCTAAATTAGTGGTTCCACAACGAACAGAACCATCTCCCATAGAGAGAGATACAAAAATGTGTGAGAACATATATGTTAGCAGCTCACAATGACTGAGTGGCACCAGCAGACAGGAACCACTATTATGATGCTGATGTCCTACGTAGTCCTGGAAGGAGCTTTGGTAGTGTAATGGTTACGAATCGGGCTGCAAACTGCAAGGTCAGCAGTTCGAAACTACCAGCTGTTCCGCAGGAGAAAGATGAGACTTTCCGCTCCCATAAAGATTTACAGCCTCAGAAACCCTGTACAGGGTCGCTATGAGTCAGAACCGACTCCACGGCACATAACCAACCAACCAAACCTTGTCGTGGTATGGTGCTGGAGGATAAGAATTGGACTGCAAGATTGGTAGTTCAAACCTACCAACTGCTTCTTGGAAGTTCTATATAGGATCACTATGAGTTGGTGCCAACTCCATGGTACTTAACAACAGCCTTGTCCTGGTGTGGCAGTGTTGAATAAACACTGGACTGCTAACCAAAAGTTGGCAGTTCAAACCCACCAGACGCTCCTCAGAAGCCCTATGCAGGGTCGGAACCAACTCAAAGGAACTTAACCTTGGTACCCAAGCTAAAACCTCAGGTACATTTTTTTACTCCTCCAATTCTCTAGAACTAATCAGTTCCTCAAATAGTGCTTTATTGTGCACAATTAGCTTCTTTCTAGAAAAATGAAGGGAACTCTATGTAGATAACAAACTGGTGACTCAATAGTTCAAGTCTTGCCTTCCATGGTAGAAGACCTGAGATCTATTTCCAGCCAATGCACCCTACACACGGCCAGCACCCATTTCTACCCATCTCTTAGTGGAGGCTTGCATGTTGCAATGATGCTGAACAGTGGAGCTTCCAAGAGTATGACAGACTAGGAAGAAACGCCTGGCAAAGTATTTCTGAAAAAATCAGAAAAATGAAAGCCCTGTGGATCATAACAGATCTGCAACCAATCATGGAAATGGTGCAGGACCAGGCAATATTTCATTCCATTGTACACAGGCCAGCCATGAGCTGGGGGTCGATACGATGATAGCTAACAACAGTTCTCACAAAATTTCACATTTCCTTCTGCACAGGATATATTCACAAGACACAGGTGTTATTTGCATATCAAGCAAGTTCACTATTTGACATCAAGCTATTAACTCCAAGTATTTGTAAAGATAGCACATACAAAGTTGACTGCTTCACACAACCATGCAGCAGAGGAAGTGGTTTTGAAAAAATGTTTCTTGTATTTTTTCATCTCACAGTGACAATCTATATTGCAAAAGGTCAAGGGTCAGGACTTCTTCCGTACTGGTCTACCCTGAATGTGTGTTGTTGTTGGCCATCCCCCACCCCCAATGCCATCTGTTCACCTGCCTTAGCTTGTGGCAAAACTGTCCCCATTAAATCCCGTGCAGGAAGACCACTTCCCTCAACCTCATCACCTCTCTTAAGTGTGGTCACCCACAAGCTCTGACCTCCCCTCCACTGTCCAACAGTCTGTACCTCAATCACTACTCCTTCCATGCCCATCCAAACATGTCCACCCTGTTTCACTCTTCTGCAGATATATATTGCTAATAGGAACAGTCAATATTTGTGACATGTTTACAAAACATCTCTGTAGTATCATATTTAATTCTTACAACTGCTTTAGGAGCAAAGGCACCTGTCCAAGGTCACACAGCAGACAGAGAAATCAGAATTTGAAGAGTGGAAATATTCAGCCTGTGCAGTTAACTGTGGTGCCTCCTAAGACTTTTATGTTAATTTACAGTTGAGAGGTATCAAAGGCTTCACATTTCTCCTCTCCCTTGATTATCCCTTGACTTTTACTCACTAGGAAAATGCTGCTTAAATATACCATGCACTGCACCTTTATATACGTTTTTGGTTTGATTGTGGGTATATGTTGATGTTGTTGTTAACTGCCATCAAGTCAGTTCCAACCTACAGCGACCCTGTATAAGTTTTCTGAGTAGCCGGTGAGCTTGCGGTTCAAAGTAACCTTGAAGTCCAGCATATTAATCCACAGAGCCACACCAGGATTCCAAATGTGTCCATATAATTAGTTAAGTAGAGAAGCCTATATTTATATATGCACCCTGGTTTGGCAATATAGGATAAGCACTGGACTGCTAACTGTAAGATTGACAGTTCAAACCTACCGACTGCTCTAGAAACACTATACAGGTGAATCTGAGTTGGAACTAAATTATAGCATAGAACAATATATCTATATATAAAAGAGGGCTTCAAAATTTGGAAAAATGGATTAAAGGATAACAGACTTTTTCCATTAAATTTTTTAAAGCTACCTCATAGAAAAGATTGAAGTTGTCAAAAGGAATTCATTCTTCTTAGACCAACCAACAATACTCATGGCAGCAGCAGTCAAGTAATCAAATGATGTATTGCATTAAGCAAATCTGCTGCACAAGATCTTTTTAAAGTGTTGAAGAGCAAAGATGTCAGCTTGAGGACTAAGGTGTGCCTGACCCAAGCCATGGTATTTTCAATAACCTCATATGGATGTGAAAGTTGGACAGTGAATAAGGAAGATCATAGAAGAATTGATGCATTTGAACTATGGTGTTGAAGCAGAATATTGAAAGTGCCATGGACTGCCAAAAGAACCAACAGATCTGTGTTGGAAGAAGTATAGCCAGAGTGCTCCTTGGAGGCCAGGATGGCCAAACTTAGTCTCTCATACTTTGGGCATATTTTCTGGAGGGACTAGTCACTGGAGAAGGAGTTCATGTTTGGTAAGGTTAAGGGTCAGAGAAAAAGAGGAAGACCCCCAACGAGATGGATTGGCTAAGTGGCAGCATCAATGAGCTCAAGCGTGACAGCAATTGTGAGGTTGGCCCAGGACCAGACAGTGTTTCATTTTGTTGTGCATAGAGTCGCTATGAGTGGGTACTGATTCAATGGCACCTAACAACAACAACATCTTATTTATTTAATTGCTTACTATTTAAGAGCCAATGACAAATTACAGAAGAATATCTTTGAAATCATAGACTAAAGCAATGGTAATACAGGACTTAGGAGCCCTGGTCGCACAGTGTTCATGCACTCTGAGTGAGTGATCTACTCCCACAAAGATTACAGCCTAAAAAACCGTGGCAGCAATTCTACTCTGGCCTATAGGGTGTCTATGAGTTGGAATTGAGTCCATGACATACAATGACAACAGTGTTAAGATTTAATTTATTAAAATTTATTCTGTGTATCTCATAACAGAAAAAGCAGTTTATGCAGGAATATATTACACCTGAGGCAGCACATATAAATCAAAAATCCAATCATGAAATAGGACCAAGATAACATTCACTGTTCACCACTGTAGTCAATGGTGATGGTAAAAAGTTACTAGTCTAGAAGAGAAAGTACTGACACTAAAAGATACCTAACCATAGTCTGGAAGGTTTGACTTTAAACATGAATGTAAAAGGATTGAAGAAGATAACACTAGAAGATTTTGGGCAACCACTCAGCTTTTATTCAAAGATAACCAGCCTGTATGTACTTAGACTTTTCTCTCTTTGATGGCCAATTGAAATCCTACAAGTTTAGTACCACCACATCCATAAGGCTGCTCAGCCTACTCTATCCTTTCGTCAGTCTTCATTAATTTCTTCCAGACAGTACTAAAGATAGCAGAGCGTCCTCAAAGCAGGCTGTGCAAATCTCAATCTAAGTTTCATCATTAAATTACTGTGTGCTTTGATCACATTATTTAACTTCCTTGAATCTCCATGTCCTCTCCTATATAAAGAGCATAATTGACCTCATATTTTACAGGATTTCTGTTAGGAGTAAGCAAGTATGTAAAGCATATAGAACAATATCAGACAAGTATTATAAGGCATCCTGGTGGTGCAGTAATTAAGAGCTTGACTGCTAACCCAGTGGTTAGAAGTTCAAACCCACCAACTGTTCTGTGGGAGACAAATGTGTCAGTCTGCTTCTGTAAGGATTTGCAGCTTTGGGGGCAGTTCTAATATGTCAATACAGGGTTGTTATGAGTTGGAATCAACTCAACAATAGTGGGTTTGGTTTGGGTTGAACATGAACTATATACAAGTGTACAGTAAGCATTGGCTATTCTTATTAATTCATTTGCTGATTACATATTCCTAAGGAACTCTGATGACACGGTGGCTTACCTTCCAGCTGCTAACAGAAAGGTCACCGTTCGAACACACCAGGTGCTCTGTGGAAGAACATGAAGCAGTCTGCTTCTGTACAGACTTACAGCCTTGGAAACTCTGCAGGCAGGTCTAGTCTGCCCCACAGGGTCATATAAGTCAAAACAAACACGATAGCAATGGCTTTCTATCTTACTCACGGGGGTCCCCATAAATAAAATCAACTCAAAGGCACAGGTTTTTTGTATTGTTTTGTTTTTTTTATCATATTGCACTTGATCATGTTGTTATTAACAATAGTTCTGGCTCTGTACAGGGTATCCAAGGAGTAGCTGGTGGATTTGAACTGCCAACCTAGAGGTAAACAGTCCAGTGCCTATCCTACAGTACCACACCAGGATTTGATCATACTCAGACTATATTATGATTCTTGATTTGAGTATTATTCTTCTGCAGCCACAGTAATATTTCCTCCTTTGAAACTAGAGCTGTAAATTATTTTTCTAATGAACTCACAAAGCACCTAACACTGTAATACACATAGTTAATCAATTTAGTAAAATACAGATGTGAAAGTCCTGAGGTGGTGCTCTAGGATAAGCACTGGGCTGGTGACAGCAAGGCCAGCAGTTCAAGCCTACCAACCATTCCTTAGAAACCCCTAAACAGGACACAACGATGGCACTTTACAACAAAGATGTCATCAGAACAGCAAACCTAACGACTTTACCTGAAGTCTTTAGAGTTGGAAAACAGAGTACAATAATGACCATCACAGATCTGTTTTGAAGATGAAATAAGTAAATATGCATTAAGATCTCAGAACAGTATCTGGCAAGCAACAAACATTTCATTATCATCTGTTTGTTAGATAAAGAATAACTAAGATTTGAGCTAAAAATAGTAGCTCTGGGGGAAAAGTTCTTGTTTAGATTAAGGAGCAAGGACAGTTCTAAAATATGGTTCTTTCGTTATCTTATTTACTATGCAATCTTTAAAACACAACTCTTTCAAAATCTAGAATGCAATCTCTATTTCCCCATCCAGTAAAGGTCAGGAGTGGTAATTATGAGATCATTAGTAGCATAGATAATACCTAGGTTGAGCTGTTTTAGATCATATCTTAGTAGTTGAATGCTAGATAAGCTCCTAACCTTCAGAGACTTTTCTTTCAAGCCGTTCATCTAGATTTCAAGTTAACTGGCTAAGATTTAGAACATGTTTTATATTCTAATCGAGAAATCTTTAAAGTCGCGCCATAATTCTTGTGTAACCAGAGATGATAGCTTTCATCTTCCTGAGTGTCTACTAAATAAAGCAGGAGTATGAATAACAAAAAGGAATAAGCCAAAGCCAGCATCATTGTGAAGGACTGTCCCTTGGTGCAGTGCTCTAACACCCAATCATATATTGCTGCTATGTGCTAGCCACTTCTGACCCCTCTCTAAAGTCTAGCCACATCTGCATCCTGACATCTGAATGGAGGAGAATCAGAGCTCCTAGAAATTTCAACCTCAGCACAGGCATATATTCTTCCGGATCCTGTTACATGTCAGGATACAATAGCCAAAACTTCTTATGTTTAATCCACTCAGGTAAAAAACAAGCACAGTTTTATTAAAATATATACTTATATGTGCACTTCTTTTGTAAGTATGTGTATTATATTTCAATTTTTAAATTTCAGTACAAATGTTGTATGTAAACGAGTCACTTTTTTAGACTAACAATCAGACCTTTCAAAATAGCCTACTGTGAATGTTCCCTTTCTTTGCATTTATAAATAGCACCCTGACCTCTTTTCCAACTGAATTTAAGGGCTTATTCCTATTGGTTCAGTGATTGTCAAAGGCTCTTTTCTTAACAAAAAAAGAGTATCTCAGCAAACCACTCCTAACTTATTGATTCATTTATTTACAACAAATATTATCAACAAATATTTAAAGGAAGTTCAGGTGTAGCACTCTAAGATAAGCACTAGACTGGTAACCAAAAAAGTTGCTGGTTCAAACCCACCAACTGCTCCTTTAAAACCCTATACAGGGTCGCTATGCGTTGGACCCAACTGCATGGCAGTTAACAATAGCTTTATCCCAGAAGATCAGTGATATAATTTACGTGGAAATTGGACATGTTCTTCCATCCAAGAGTTCAAAACCTAAAGGGGTTGTTGTTGTTGTTATGTGCCGTCGAGTCAGTTCCGACCCATAGCGACCCTGTACAGGGTTTCCGAGGGTGTAAATCTTTACGGGAGTAGAAAGCCTCATCTTTCTCCAGCGGAGCAGCTGGTAGTTTCGAACCGCTGACCTTAAGGTTCGCAGCCCAATTCGTAACCACTACGCTACCAGAGCGCCCTTAAATGCCTGCCGTAGAGTCAGTTCTAACTCACAGTAACTCTATATAGGGTTTCTGAGAAGAAGCTGGAAGTTTGAACCATCAACCTTGTGGTTTGCATTCCAGTGCTAATCTTATAGTGCTACACCTGAATGCCCCGCAAACATTTGTTGATGGAATAAATGTAAATAAATGGATCAATAAGTTGGAAGTGATTTGCTGAGATACTCTTTTTTGTTAAGAAAAGAGTCTTCACAATCACTGAATCAATTCACTGTTCATCCTAAAGCACCATACATACCAGAAGTCCAAAGAGGTAGATTAGACATAACTATTAACAAAGACAAATGCTATGCATAAAAGCAACCAGCTTTTTACAATTCAGTAAATGTTAGCAATTCTGATGCTATCTGACAGTGTCCCACTGCTATTCATAGATTTTCAGTGACTAAATATTTGGAAGTAGTCTCTCTCGCCTTCTTTCTAGTATACCTTAGTCCGCAAGTTCAGGGGAAATCTGTCTACATGGGTGACCCTGCTTTTATTTAAAGTATCGGTGGCATAACTTCTAAAATCACAGCAACATGCAAGCCACCACCACAGTACAACAGACAGACAGACAAGTATATTGAGGTTCGTCCTCTTTTTCACCAAGCCTCTACTTGGTAAAGCACAATGACCTTCTCCAAGGAATGTTCCCTTCTGAGACTATGTCCAGCTACGTGAGACAAAAAGTGTCACCATCCTTCCTTTCTAAGTAGCATTCTGCTTAACCTTATCAAGGGCAGACTTGCTCATTTTTCTGGCAGTCCATGATGGACAGATTGCTACAGCTGAAGATGATACACCTGGTGTTAAAGAATCCGGGTTTGACTCTACTGCTGAAGAGGAAGAGGAGTCACTATTGGAGTCAATTTCTTGAAATAGGCATCAACAGAGGTTAGTACAGAACTTTTCTTTTTCTCATCATGCATGGCCTTATAGCATCTGAGACCATCGGTAACTGTTTGTTAAACTTTGGTAAACCTCTCTGTATTAGAATCTTGCTTGTCTAATTTTGCTAGCTCTACTACAAAGGCTTCAGCTAACCATTTCATCAAAAACTTAACTCAGCTCAGAGTTTTTAGGTCCCACTCTTTTTCCTCAAATGCTATCAACTGCTGCTGTAATTCTCTAAGTCTATATTGGCTAGTTTCTCAGCATGGGAGATGAATAACTGCACAACAGCCTTTTCACTGATGTTCACTACAATTGATTACTAACATTGACCACCGCTTGCCTGGCCTCAGTGAGGTCTTAGCAGGAAACCCAAGAAAAGCATGTGTGAGTTGGAGGCACAATTTGTTCCACTCCTGTCATATTTGATTGTTTCCCTTCACCCCAAGAACCTACAAAATTTTTGATGGCTATATAGATTGCTCCACAACTCCCTTAAGCTTATCCCATGATCCTGGGTAGCCTGGACTGCTTGTGAGAAGGGTCACTGTCAGTGATATTGCTAAGTTCAGTTGAGTCAGTTCCCATTCAAAGTGACCCTGTATAGGGTTTCCAAGGAGCAACTAGTTAGCAGTCCAATGCTTATCCTACAGGACCATTCCCTGATCTATTTGCCGGGGTAGTGATGTGGTGTTGGGAGTAAGGAGTTAAAATATGACCTTTATAATGGTGTGAAGGTCATCTAAAGTGCTTGGATTTCAGGTCATTGTCAAGCACTTGGAGAATCTTGAAAGGAATTTTCTTGGCCAATAAGGGACAAAATGCTTCAGGAACCAGACGTTAAAGATAGCAGCTGTAACCCAAGTGTTTGCATTTGCCTCCAAACAATAAGAAGACATGCCTTCATGATAATGGAAGGTTCCCTCACATTTAAGGAATGATCCTGGTGTGGCACTGTGGGCTAATGTGTCAGACGGCAAAAGTTGTTTGAACTGCAAGATCAGTGGTTCAAGCTCACCAGCTGCTCCTTGGAAACTCTATACAGGGTCGCTATGGGTCGGAATCGACTCAACGGCACTTAACAACAACAACAACATACAAGTAAAGGTACTGCAGGATAATGTGCTGGACCATAAGGTCATTTTGAGCTGCAAGGATGGTGGCTCAAACCTATAAGCTGCTACTAGGAAACTCTATATAAGGTCACTATGAGTTGGAACTGACTCAACAGCACTTCATAACAAAGAACAACAATACAAGTAAAGGAGTCCAGGTGTGGTTCTGTAGAAACAGCACTAGACAGCTAACCACAAGGTCAGCAGTTCACGCCCACCAACCAATCCTTGGACACCCTATACAGAATCGCTGTGAGTAGGAACATACTCAGCAGCATTTAACAACAATATACAATGGAAGGCTTGAGCTTGAGATCTCCAGATGCCTTACCCACAAGCAGTAACAGTCTATGGTTTGATGCCCTGTTGTTGCTGTTGTTAAGTGTCATTGAGTCAGTTCCAACTCATAACGACCCTGTACAGGATTTCCAAAGAGTGACTGGTGGGTTGGAACTGCCAACCTTGTGGTTCACAGTCCAGTGCCGATCCTACAGCACCACACCAGAACTCCCACCATACCAGGACAATGCCATATGTTCTGATATATGTGGGTCAGAACCAACTGTACAACACTTAACAACCCATGTATGTATTTACATACCAAAAAATACACAATATTTTTTGAAGTTTGGTTAGATTCTCCCACTTCAAATGTTGAAAGAAAATTATTGAGGAGGGAGGTTTTATGCCAGATCAAATATATAATGTTGATGATACTGACTTAATTTGGGAAAAAAAATGCCTAAGGACCTATATTTCAAAAAAGGAGAAGAAAACACCACCAGCAGCAACAAGAATATATACATATATATATAAAATATCCAACATTTCAGGCAGCACTTAATGCTTCACCTTGTAATTTAATATTACATAAAGGTGCCCTAACTTTGAAATGACAGAATCAACCCACACTTGAAACAAATTCATCATCAAAATCACATTCGTTAACTGTAAGTGCAGCTTTTATATCATTGTAAAGACGTTGGGCCTTTTCTTGCACTCAGTAAGGCTAATAGGCATGTTACACTAATTTTGGTCATCTAACCAAATGATCAATAGCCTTTCCACATCAATAATTAACCACTGCATCTGTTAGTAATAAATGTAGCTTTCATCAAGAACGAGCCAAGCCTTTTCATGCTCCATTATTCTCATGCTATCATTTTAAACTGTTCCATTCTTACACTGTCTGTAGTCTAACACTTTTCCAATAATCAATGGTGTTTCACCTCTTTCTAATCGATTTGTTTTTTCCATTTTATTTTCAGTTGTGATCATTTTCCTGTTCTTTGAACATCAGCAGCACTCGTATCAGATTTAAACTTTGGAGGTTTGGTTGCAAAAGTGAAAAACAGCAAAGTGTGTGTGATAGTGGTGGTGGTGGTTGCTAGATGCCGTCGAGTCCATTCTGACTCATGGTGACCTTACGAACAACAACACATTGCCCATTCCTGCATCATCCTTCTGAGTGCATTGCTGCTGCCACAGTGCCAATCCATTTTGTTGGAGGTCTTCTTTTTTGCTGACCCTCCACTTTACCAATCATGATATCTTAACTTTAGGGACTGGCCCTTCTGGTAATATGTCCAAAATATGAGAGACAAAATTTGGCTATCTGGCTTCTAAGGAACACTCTGGCGATACTTCTTCCAACACAGACTTGTTTGTTCTTCTGGCAGTCCATGAAACTTTTAATATTCTCCAACACCATAACTCAAATGCATCAATTCTACTACTACAGTCTTCCTTATTCACTGTACAAGTTTTACATGTATATGAGGCTACTGAAAATTCCAAGGTTTGGAGCAGGCACATTTTGTCCTCAAACTGACATCTGTGTTCTTGAACACTTTAAAGTGGTTTTGTGTAGCTGCTTCTGTAAGTGTTGATTGTGGATCCAAGCAAAATAAAGTCTTTGGCAACTTCAGTATTTTCTCCATTTTTCAAGATGTTATTTATAGTGAGGATTTTGCTTTCTTTACATAGGTGTAATCCATATTGAAGGCCACAATCTTCAATCAGTAAGTCTTCTAAGTCCTCTTCACTTTCAGCAAGCAAGGTTGTATGTATCATCTACGAGCCTTTCTCCAATCCTGAAGTCACATTTTTCTTCATATAATCCAGCTTCTCTGATTATTTGCTCAGCATACAGGTTGAATGAGTATGATGAAAGAATACAACCCTGGAACACACATTTCCTGGTTTTAAATCATTCAGTGTCCCCTTGTTCTGTTTGAACGACTGCCTTTTGGTCTATGTATAGGTTTCTCATGAGCACAATTAAGTATTACGTAACACTAATTCTCAGAAATGCTGTCCATAGTTTATCATGATCCACACAATCTAAAACCTCTGTATAGTCAATAAAGCACAGGTAAACAACTTTCTGGTATTCTCTGCTTTCAGCCAAGAACCACATGACATCAGCAATGATACCCATTGTTCCACGTCCTCCTCTGAATCCAGACTGAAACTCTGGCAGTTCCCTATCAACGTACTCTAACAGCTATTTTAATATTATCTTTAATAAAATGTTACTTGCATATGACCAATGATCCTGCCTGATGTTTCCATATTCTATTGGGTCGCCTCTCTTTGAAAAAATGGGCACAAATATGGATATCTTTCAATCAGCTGGCCAGGTAGCTGTCTTCCAAATTTCTTGGCACAGATTAGCGAGTACCTCGAATAATATTTCAATATGTATCCCACCAATTCCCAGAGCCTCGATCTTTGCCAATGTCTTCAGTGCACCTTGGACTTCTTCCTTCAGTACCACTAACTCTTGATCACATCAACCAATTAATTTTGACACAGGGATTCTGCATATTCTTTCTATCTTCTTTTAATGCCTTCTACATCATTCAGTATTCTGCCCATAGAATCCTTGACTACTTCAAATTGAGGCTTGAATTTTTTCTTTGGATATTAAGCTTGAAAAATGCTGACTATGTTCTTCCCTTCTGGTTTTCTAACCCCAGGTCTTGTCTTTGTACATTTCGTTGTAATACTTGACTATAGAGTCCTGGAGTGACACTGTAGGATAAACCACTAGACTGTCAACGTCAGTTTAAACCGCAAAGGTCAGCAATTCAAAACCCACCAGCCGCTCCATGGAAACACTATACAGGGTCACTATGAGTCAGAATCAACTCGATGGCAATTAACAACAAATATCTTCTAAGTTGCCCTTTAAAATTTTCTGTTCAGCTCTTTTACTTCCTCATTTCTTCCATTTGCTTTATATCATCTCTATACTGGAGAATGTTTCAAAGTCTCTTCTGATATCCATTTTAGTCTTTTCCTTCTTTTTTGTCTTCTTAAGGACCCTTTGCTTTCTTCCTGTATGATGTTCTTTATATCATCCCACAACTCTTCTGGTCTTCTGTTATTTGAGTTTAATGAAATCTGTTCTTGAGATGATCTCTAAATTCAAGTGGGATATGTTTAAGGTCATATTTTGGCTCTTATAGTCTTGTTTTAATTTTCTTCAGCTTCAGGCTATACTTGCATATGAGCAATTGATGGTCTGTTCCAGAGTCTGCCCCTTGTCATGTTTTGGCTAATGACATGGAACTTTTCTACCATGTCTTTGCACAGATGGAGTCAGTTTGATTTCTGTGTATTCCATCTGGTGAGGTCCACATGTATAGTCATCTTTTATCTTGTTTATAAGAAGGTATTTGCAGTGAACAAGTCATTGGTCTTGCAAAATTCTATCATGTGATCTCCAGCAATCATTTCTATCATCAAGCCCATATTTTCCAACTACTGATAACTTCTTCTTTGCTTACATCTTTGCATCCCAATTACCAGTAATTATCAAAACATCTTGATTGCATGTTTGATGTATGTCAGACTCCAGAAATTGGTAGAATTCTTCACTCTCATGATCAAGAAATTAATAGAATTCTTCACTTTCATAATCACTGTTTTTAGTGGTTGGCATATGCTCTGGTTTTCTTTGTAGGTTTATGAATATTATCCGATTGTAGACAACACTATACTTCAAGATAGAACTTTAAATGTTCTTTTGATCATGAACAGTATGCCATTCCTCTTCAATTTGCCACTCCCAACACAGTAAGTTATATGCCTGTCAGATTCAAAAGGTCAGAACCAGTCCTGGTATGGCACTGCGGGGTTAATGCACTGGATTATAAAGTCAGTTCGAACTGCAAAGTCGGCAGTTCAAGCTCACCAGCTGCTCCTCAGAAACCTTATACAGAGTGGCTATGGGCTGGAATCGACTCAACGGCATTTAACAACAACAACAATGCCTAGGATGAGACTCCTGGTGTGGCACTATAGGATCAGAACTGGACTGCAAACCACAGTGTCAGAGGTTCAAATCCACCAGCTATTCCTCGGAAAACCCATATAGGGTCGCTATAAGTTGGTACCGACTTGACAGCACTTAACAACCACATCACTGCCTAGGATATCAATATTTTTGCATTCCTTTGAATTTTTGACAATTTCCTATTTTACTAGATTCATATTTAGTACATTCCAGGCTTGCAGCTATTTCTCCTCGGTTTGAGTTGTGCTCCATCAGCAAATGAAGGTCCCAAAAGCTTTACTCCATTTGCGCCATCACAGTCAACTCTACTTTGAAGAGGCAGTTCTTCCCCAGTCATATTTT
>NW_006408787.1:1180758-1182305 GCF_000296735.1 Chrysochloris asiatica | reverse complement strand
AGCTCAAGTAGTGATGAGAAAAAACTAATTTTGTGACATTATCTTGTTTTTAATTTTGAATTACATCACAAAGTGGCAAGAGCATCCATCTCCAATGGAATCCGTGCACAGTACAGCAAAATACTCAAGCAATTCATAGTTTTGGAATTGGGGTGACCAGTGAAGGAGCCATGGAGCCAAGTTTCAAGAGGTTTAGGAAGAAATGTAGCAGGAGGACACAGTAGCACGTGAAATAGCAGGAAAGCTGTAAATGGGACAGAAAAGGGTACAGTGTCTTCGGGCAACAGCATGGCGAGGAGAGTATCTGGGAACAACTTCTAGGGTTCAACAGGCAAGGGAAGGTGACAACAGCTGTGAAATGCTAAAGACTCTGAAATTCATCAAGATACAGTGAAGAATCTTGGCAATTCCTTTCACAATCATCACTCCAAGAGTCTGATGACCCGCCGCATCACCACCCCACACACCCCCCTCCTGAACATCAACAGGGAGACCACCTTTTCTCTGCTCTTCTCTGACCACCTTTGCAACCCCGGCAAGATTTAAGTATTCTCTTTTCTTCCTAACACTAAGTATTGTAAGCAATACAGTTCTTTTAGCAGCCATTCTATTTCTGTGAGAACTTGAGGACAAAGAAATTATCTTATTAGCCCCTTTCTATTTCCAAATCTTGCTAACCACCTGGTGGTAAGCCCTCAAGTTGGTTCCGACAGACAGAAAATTTATAGGGTTTCCAAGGCTGTAAATCTTTATAAGAGCAGGAAGCCTCATCGTTCTCCCAAGAACCAGCTGGTAGAATCAAACTGCTGATCTTGCAGTTAGCAGCCCGACATAGTAGCCACTATGCTATTAAGGCTCCTGACACAAACAGCGTGAGAGAGAAAAATTATCCTACCCAGCTCTCTCACACACTAGTTGTTCCCACCAAAGCTGCTCCACAAATTAACTGCTCAAACCCAGGCCATAGCAACAGATAAAAGAGTAAATTCATGCTGAATCAAAATTGTAAGAAACTCTCATGGATCACACTTCTAACCAGAAAGGAATACTAAGTGATAAGAGTACTAATGAGTGCTATTTCAATTAAGAAAACGTTAACTGCCATTAGTTGGCTCCAACTCATAAGGACCCTATACAGGGTTTTCAAGGGGCATCTGGCGGGTTTAAACTGCCACTCTGAGGTTCAAACCGACCTTTCATACCAGTGATTATGCTTTTTATATATTATATGTGGACCCCTGGTGTGGTCAGTAATTCCTTATACAGGGCAGCTATGAGTGGGAATTGAATCCATGGCACTCAACAACTTATTGTTGTTATTAAGTGCTGTCAAGTCTGTTCCGACCCATTTGTTGTTGTTGTTGTTGTTGTTGTTGTTGTTGTTGTCAGGTGCCATCGAGTTGGATCCGATTCATAGCAACCCCGTGCACAGCAGAATGAAACAATGTCCGATCCTAGGCCAACCTCACTACTGCTGCCACACTTGAGTCCATAAATGATGCCACCTGGCTGATCCATCTTGCTGGGGGTCTTCCTCTTTTTCTCTG
>NW_006408787.1:1176016-1179798 GCF_000296735.1 Chrysochloris asiatica | reverse complement strand
CGTTCCACGGCCTCTTCTGAATCCAGCTTGAACCTCTGGAAGTTCTCTGTCAATGTATGATTGTAGCCATTTCTGTATTACCTTTAGAAAAACCCATAGCGACCCTGTATAGGGTTTCCAAGAAATGGCTGGTGAGTTTGAACTGCCAACCTTATGTTCAAACCAACCCTGTGGTCCAGTGCTTATCCTATAGCATCATTGCAGGACACCATTATATGTGTAATCTGGCCAATATAAAATATCTAAAATGATAAACTATAAAAGTTCAAGAACTCTCAGAAAAAATTAAGAAGATTATCTCATAATCTGTACTTAACACATCAAACAAAGTTGGCCAAAGCTAAGAAAGATCTCCAACATTAATAAAAAGTCATCTATCTAATATTTTACAGAAAAAAAAATTTTAATACCTACTAGTTATGAGTAGGGCTGCTAATCTCAAGGTCAGTAGTTCGAAACTATCAGCTGCTTCGCAGAAGAAAGATAAGGCTTTCTGCTCCCATAAATATTTACAGCCTTAGAAACCCTACACAGGGTTGCTATGAGTCAGCACTGACTCCACAGCATATAACCAACCACCACCATCATAGTTTTCTAAGGAGTCCTGGTCTGGTGCTGTAGAATAAAGCACTGGATTACAAGGTCAGCAGTTCAAATTCACCTGCCAGTTCTTGGAATCTTTATTCAAGGCAATTATGAGTTGGAACCAACTCAAGGGCAGTTTATAACAGTAACAACTGTTTTGTATGTGCAAAAACTGGACCTAGTAAATAAGTCAATACATAAATGGAAAAATAACCACTCGTCAAAAAAAAAAGGAGTCCTGTAGGATAAAAGTGCTGTAGGATAAGCACTGGACTACAAGGTCCTTTGAATCCTACTGAATCCTAAGGTTGATGGTTCAAACTCACCAGCCAATCCTTGGAAAGCATACAGAGGGTCCCTTTGAGTTGGAACCTGCTCAAAGATAGCACTTAACAACAACAGTTGAAAGAAAACTCTTAAAGAAATCCCTGTCACTTAGAAATCATCACTTACAGTTCACTTTTGTAAGAGCATCTTTCATCTGATTTTCCCAAAGTTAGTGGAGTGTTGGGGGAGGAATAGTCAGAGGCTGTTCTTAGATATAATGAAGATTATAACCCAGAACCTAAACTTCATACTTTCAATGTGCTTATACAAGATTCCCATGCTATCTGAAAGTAGAGCATTCTTTGAAACCTTTCATAAACTGAAATGCCATAAAGCAAAGACACAATTACCATAAATTTATATGGGAAGTATTTTGGAGCATTGCCAGACCCAAAAAATAACTTACCAAATCATACCAAATAAAACATGAAAGTTAAATTAACACTAACATATAACATAAAACAGGAATAAAATGAGAACTAAACAAGCTATATAAGGTACAAGTAAGGCCTGATGCAACGCTGTAAGTTAAGGCACTGGCCTGCAAGGTTGGTTTGAACCTTAGGGTGGGCGTTTCAAGCTCACCAGCCGCTCCTCAGAAACCCTACACAGTGTCCCTATGAGTCAAAACCAACTGGAAAACTCTTAATAACAATGTATGTAAAGTACAGTTCTTGGGGAAGCAGGAGCTTGGCAACCCACTCTCTGTACCTGGGGTCTCCTCTGCCTTTTTAAGGGTTTGCTGCAAAACATACACTCACTGAAGGCTAGTTAGTTTGACTTCTTGTCTTTTTTTTTTTTTGTAAAAGCGAAAATCCTCTTCCGATTTTCTTCGGTTATCAAAAACTTTCATAAAAGTGAACTGGCAAAACAATCTTTCTAAAAGCAGGGTAGCCCTAGGTTATAAATTCCTGTGGAATTCTGCAATTCATTATATTTGATATATATGCTACTAACTGAATAGCCGTTCAAATCCACCTGGAGGTACATAGGAAAATAATCTACTTCTCAAAGAACACAGTCATTGACAGAGCAGTTCTACAGATGTACATGGGAACACTAGGAGTTGGAATCCACCTCAAAGCAACTCGTTGTGTTTTTGTTTTGCTCTTTGAATACCTAAGTTAGTGGTGGTCTAAGAAAAATGAAAAATTGTTTTTAAATGTACCATCAGCCAACCTGTCCCTTCACCTTTCAACCCAAATAAAATCTAACAGATGTAAAGAGGAAGAAAAAAATACAAACACATATACGCCTACATAAATAAGTTTTAATAAGTCACTGGACTTACCCTCAAGGTACATTTTAACTTAAATAAATCTGTGATTACTAACAAATCAACACTATATAAAATACTTAGTGTTAAGGCCTATGTTACTTGTGAGTTTCAATATGTTTGGACAGGAACCAGAGAGATTTCCACTTTAGGCTCTAGCCTAGTTCCATGACCCACTTTACTTAAAAAAACAAAAAACAGTTGACCAGTGGAATGTCATATTTCTATCCTAAGCACATGAAAGTTCGTAAGTTAAGAGTTTAGAGATTATTTCCTTAAAAAAAGTTGGCTTCCTTTTTAAAACAGTCATAACTTCATCTTCCAATTACTTATGGGCAAAGTTCCATAAACTCCTGTGGGTGTAGAGTGCTTAAGTGCAGGAGAAATCAATACTGAGCTTGTAAGTACAGTACTATTATTGGTAATAACAATGCCATCGGATTAAATGCACTTTTAAAAATAGTTTTTTTTCAATACTTTTTTTTTTTTAAACCAAAAGGATCTGTCCCATTGAGTAGCTTAACTTCAAAGACAAGCTTGTTTAAAAAAAATGTTGCTACCGCCATACAAACTTACAACAACCTAAAATGTTATTACTCCACAAAGGCTTATCATTCTCGGTATATTTCTCTCTAATTATCCAGCGTTCACAATATAATTTCACAAAGCCTCTCTCCAAATCAAAACAAAATGCCTCCAGATTGCCCCAAGGAGGTGGGTAAGTGTTTAAGAAAACAAGCCAAATGAAATAAAGTAAAACTTACTTTGCTAAATGATATGGACACCCATTCTCCCCAAAGATCAGAGTACAAAATTAAAAACAAGAAAAAAATCAATCTGGTAAACTTGCTGTAGACTGGTCTCCAGGGGTATGGTGTTGGGTTCAGGCAGGTGGAGGCCAAACAATTGTAATTAAAGTTAATTAACAGGCCTCTCTTTTTAAAAAGAATTACAAGCAGGGTGCGGGGGAGCACAGAGACCAGAGTAAAAGTCATTAGCTCAACCGAATAAATAACTTAGTGCCTGAAACTCACTAATACTTTTTTTTTTTTTTTTTCTGTTAGGGGAGGGGAAGCAGTTGCTTGTCTGGATTGTCACACTCCTGGGCCAAAACCCAGAAAAAAGTGGAGTTTTTTTTTTGTTGTTTTTTTGTTTTTTTTTATCACTTACCAGTTTCTGGTTTCCTTTTAAACGCCCACATGCTGGAGGGAAATCCAAGGGGCAGAAACTAGAACCTAGCACTTGCGCTCTGGAAATTTACCCATAAAAGTGTAAAAGAGCCCCTGAGCCACCCTAAGACCTCACCCCATCCCCGACCCCGCCGGCCTGAGTCCACCCGCAGGCCCCAGTACTTGCCTCGTACGCGAGTCGCCCAGTTCAGAGAGTGAGACCGGGAGCCAGGGTGCAGGCGTCTCTCGCTACCCACGTCGCTCGGTCCTCACCCGCTGCTCCCGGTGCGGGGCCTCTCCTTCCCGGTCACCGCCGGCTGCCTGCAGCCGCCTCTGATGCCGAGCGGCGGCCGCGCGGGCGGCGCTGTCACTCGGGCGGGCGCTGAGCCGCCGCACCTGGAGGCGGGAGGGAGCGCGGGCCGCCG
>NW_006408787.1:1169329-1175916 GCF_000296735.1 Chrysochloris asiatica | reverse complement strand
GTCGGGCGCGCAGCTCCGGAAGCGCCGTGCCAGCCGCGGACGTCCAGCCCAGGTGCTCCCGCGCGGAGCCTTGCCGTTTCCTCTGCGGCCCCAGGGGTGGGGAGCCGGCGTCCGCGCGGGGGCAGCCCGGACTCAGCGGCGGGGGCTGTCAAGCCGGCCGCCCTGGTTCCGCAGCATAGTTGGGCGACTGACTCAGTCCGCCGCGACTTGGCCGCGCCTGGCACCCTCCTACCTGGCACACCTCGGCCCGGAGGCGCGCAGACCAGTGGGGCTGGGGAAACTCGAAGGCACGTCCTAAATCCTGAGCAGCTAGGGCATTCCCCTCCTCAGAGGGAGATGCCCGGACTCTTCCCTGGCCTTGGGGGGGGGGGGGAGCGTCCACTGTTGAATGGGAGGAACCCCTCTTCCTCAGTACTGATTACATCGTTATTCTACTAAGTACTTCCCATGTTTCCTCAGCGTTCAGCGTTTCCCAAATTTAAAACTAATCTAGGGCACTGATTCCCCAGGCTGCTGCTCCGTAAATTTGCATTTAATAGGTCCTAGCAATATATTTAACAAGCCCCCACCAAGGTTATCTGATACAGGATTTTCCCTCCTGCCATGCTTGTTAAAACACACACACACACACACACACACACACACACACACACACAGCAACCAAACCCCTTGAAGTGGAGTCCTTTCCTACCCACGGTGGCCCCAGGTCTTACAGGGAACTGAGCTCCACAGGGTTTCCTTAACTATAATCTCTAGGGAAGCAGATCACCCTTGGTGCCTCTGTGGGTTCCAACCTCTGACCTTTTGGCTGTTCCACCATAGGGTCGTCACCCTGTTATTGTTTCTTAGGCCATAATCTTTACACAAGGGGATAGCCAGGTCCTTTCTCTGGTGGAGCACGTGGTGGGTTCCAACCATAGACCTTTATGTTACCAGCCAATCTTTCAGCCATTTCACCACCAGGGTAGAGCTTAATATCCCTTTGCTTTAGTTGAGTTTGAGGAGTTAAGCAACTTCCCCTAGAAGACAAAGCTTTAAGGAGTGGAAGTGATTTTCAGTTTAGATCTGAACTCATTCCTGTGAGGAATACAGCCCCTCTGCCTATTTTAAAAGTCCTCTTTCTTGTCTTTTTCCCTGAAAGGATGTGATAATCATCCCTCAGTCATACTTGTGCCTGAGACTGTTCGATTCAAGAGAAACAGTTCTGCTTGGAAGTGGACTTTCACACTGAGCTATCTCTACAACTTGAAAGTGATAATAAAGACACAGCAAAAGAAAATAAAAAAGCAGTTCCGGTAGAAGCCTTGTGTACCTACAAATACTTAACCCAGCCATGGGCATCCGTGGATTCCAATTCTTAGTGACTCTATGTAGAGTTTCCCAGACTGTAAATCTTTACCAAGCACATAGCCTGGTCTTCCTCCTAGGGAGCCACTGGTGGGTTTGAATTACTGACCTTTCATTAGCAGTCCAGTGCTTACCCTACCACCACCAGGGCTCCTTGAAAATGCCTGAGTCCATAAAATCTGTCTGTTTGCATAAAATCCATTGTTCAATGGGCAACGCCTGATTTGTTTTTTTTATTCATTGTCAATAAACATCTCTCCGCAGACTGTCTGAAATCCTCTACCTTCAAATTAAGATGAAATTTGCTTATCTTTTCCCCTTGACTTGTTGATGGAAATGAAGTAATTAGGAAAAGTGCTGAGCTTCTCATAAAAAATGAGATAATTGGTGAAGTCTATAGTCTGCGAGGCTTCCCAGGAACCCAGTCTTGTGGGAGGTGGCACCTTCACCCCAAAGACCTGCCTACCAAAAGCACCCTTCTGCCCCAGGGAGTTTCTGAACCAGTGATGAGTCTCTCCAAGGGCACCCAATCTCCAGTTTCTTTTAAACTACATATCAGTCCCAGTTGCATCAGGGAAGTTTTTTGGTTTTGTTTTTCACTTTTTCCAAACCCCCAAAGTTGTTTTTCTTTAGATTTCTATATCCCTTATGGCATACATTTCATTTAGGTAGCACTCCTGGCTTTATTTTAGGTCTCTACTTGTTAGGGATTGTTTTTGTTTTTTCTCTACTTCAGAGTTCTCACATATTTCTCATTTATTTTATCTTTGTAAACCATCTCAAATCTTTTTGAATAAGGTGGGGTAAAAATAAACTAAAACTGTTACATTAGTATGTGTCAGAAGGTCAAATATTACTTTGCCCTCAAATTACTTTCCTTGCTAGATTTTATGAATTAAATGGATCTTGTTCCTCTGTGCTACTTAGTTTCTTGATCATTATTTATTTTCATTTACTTGTTTAAAAACATTGAACATCCACTTTATGATAGTGTATGTTCAAATAAAACATGATTTCTAAAATTTTGACTTTTCTGGGGGAAAATCAATTTAAGAGCTATTATTGGTAAGGCCCATTAATGATTTAATAATAGCTTAGGGGATCAGGGTTTCTAATTGGTTCAGCCCAGTTTCGTCATGGACCTCTGGTGTGGTACTGTAGGATAAGCACAGGACTGCGGTTCAAACACACCAGCTAGCTACTCCTTGGAAACGCTATACAGGGTCTCAATGAGTCAAAATCAACTAGACTACACTTGACAACAACAGTCCAGTCATGGCTGACAAAGCAACACTGGAACAGACCTGAATTTTTTTAAATTTTAATTTTTAAAATGTTAACCACTGATTTCTTTGTTCCACATAATTTTCTACAGTGACTTCATTTTGTTTGTGGGTTTTCTTTGCATTTTCAATTCTGTTATGTTAATGTTTACTAAATCTTTTTGGTTTTCTTTTTTTATTTTGATGTACAGGTGTATTCATTTTCTCTGAGGTTACCCTGCAGTTTATTGATATCTGTGTTCTGTAGCATTTTAAAGAGGTATTTTGAAGCAGATATTCCTAATGCAGCACATGGATTGATTTCTTGACTGCTGCTTCCATGAGTGTTGATTGCAGATCCAAGCAAAATTAAGTCTTTCATAATTTCAATACTTTCTCCATTTATCATGATGCTCCAGTTGTGGGGATCTTTATTTTCTTTACATTGAGGTGCAAACCATATTGAAGACTGTTTTTTTTAAATCTTCATCAGTAAGTATTTTAAGTCCTCTTGCTTCCAGTAAGCAAGGTTGTATCATCTGCATATTGCAAGTTGTTAATAAGCCTTCCTCCAATCTTGATGCCATGTTGTTCTTCATATAATCCAATTTTATGGATTATTTGTTCAATGTTGTGGTTGTTAAGTGCCAATGACCCTCTTTAGTGTTTCCAAGGAGCAGCTGATGAGTTTGAACCACTGACCTTGCAATTCAAACAGGCCTTGCAGTCTAATGCTCAGCATACAGATTGAATAAGTATGGTGAAAGAATACAACCTTGGCATGCACCTTTCCTGATTTTAAAGTGTTCAATGTCCCTTTGTTCCGTTCAAATGCTTGCTTCATGGTCTATGAACACAAAGTGTTATGGATTACCCTTTAGTTACAGTGGTATCCATAGTTTGTTATGATCCACACAGTCAAAAACCTTTACTTAGTCAATAAAGCAGAAGTAAACATCTTTCCGGTATTCTCTGCTTTTAGTCAAGATCCATTTGATGTCAGTAATGATGTCCCTCATTCCACTATCTCTTCTAAATAAGAGTTGAGTTTCTGGCATTTCCCTGTCAATGTACTGTTGCAACTGTTTTGGAATTATTTTAGTTGGTTATATATGTGCACATAAGGGGCCCTAGCAGCATAATGAGTTATAAACTGGGCTTCTCCTAGAAGTTTATATATATCCACCAGCCACTCTGCTGGAGAAAGATGAGACGTTATATTGCCATAAGATTTACAGCCTCAGAAACCCTACACAGGGTCACAGTGAGTGGGAACCAACTCCTCAGCCCACAACCACCACCATCATATGTACCATATATGTACACATACATGCAAATATACAAATATATGATGGCACTTCAAAAATATCCTGGAAAAGTTGTGTGTTCTCTAAATCCTATTTTTCCATGCAGTTTTTCATGTTTATTTGTGTTTGTATATAATTTTCTGAAGATAATGAAAAAAAAAACAGGTACAGCAGTACATCTGTAAGGAACTGCCAGAAATGCAAGTCAGATTCAGCAGAAGACATGCAACAAGGTATATCATTGCTGACCTCAGATGGATCTTGGCTGAAAACGTTGTTGTTGTTATGTGCCATCAAGTCGGTGCCAACTCATAGCGACCTTAGGCACAGCAGAACTAAACAGTGCCTGATCCTGGGCCAACCTCACTATTGTTGCCATGCTTGAGCCCATTGATGCTGCCACTTTGCCAATCCGTCTTGCTGGGGGTCTTCCTCTTTATCTCTAACCCTCAACCCTACCAAACATGATATCCTTCTCCAGCAACTAGTCCCTCCTGACAATACGCCCAAGTATGAGAGACAATAGGCTGAAAGCAAGCATAGAATACCCCCCAAAAAAAAAAAGTTTACTTGTATTTTATTGGCTATGCAAAGGCATTTGATTGTAAATCATAAGAAACTATTTAAAACATTTTAAGAATGTGAAGTCCAGAACACTTAAATGTGCTCACACAGAACCTGTACATAGACCAAGACTCAGTCATTTCAGTCATTAGAACACAACTCGAGAATACCAAGTGGTTTAAAACAGTAAAGGTGTGTGTCAACTTTTAGTCTTTTCACCATATTTATTCAATCTGTATGCTGAGCAAATAATCTGAGTCACTGGGCTACAAAAGAACACAGAATCAAGATTGGATGAAGGCTAATTAACAACATTTGATATGCATATGACATAACCTTGCTTGCTGAAAGTGAGGAGGGCTTTGTTGTTGTTAGGTGCTTCCAGTTGGTTCAGACTCATAGTGACCCTATGCACAACCTAACAAAACACTGCCTGGTGCTGCGCCATCCTCACAATTGTTACACTTGAACTCTTCGCTGCTGCCACTGTGCCATTCCATCTCCCTAGAGGTCTTCTATTCTCTGACTCCCCACTTACCAAACACAATGTCCTTCTCCAGGGACTGCTGCCTGTCTGAAGTATGAAAGACAAAGTCTCACCATCCTTCCTTCGAAGGAGCATTCTGGCTACACTTCTTCCAAGGCATATTTGGTCTTCTGACAGTCCATGATTCAATATTCTTCTTCAATCCCTTAAATCAAATGCATCAATTCTTCTGTGATATTCCTTATTCATAGTCTGGTTTTCACAATCATATGAGGCTATTGAAGATACCATGACTTGGGGCAGGTGCATCCTAGTCCTCAAACTGATAACTTTGGTCTTTTATTATTATTATTATTATTATTGTGAGGTTTACATGGTTGAACATCAGCTTTACACTCATCCTATCGTATTTCATTTCATTGCAATGATTACAATCTCCTCAATACATCATCAAATAACCAAAGGGTACACCACACAGGCTCGACCCCACTCCCCACCTGCAGCCAGCACACAGGCCTTCTCCCTCCCTGAGTCCAGTGTTCCCAGCCACTCCATCATGTTATCTTCTCTGTCTCCATCCCTGGCATCACTGTCTCTCTGGGTAGGGTCCCACTGTCCTTTCTTCTCACTTGATGGTCCCAGGGACCTCTGCTGCTATACTACAAAATCAATCACTCTCCTCCTTTTGTCAAAGAACATCTACCTCTATATTTCCCACCCTAACAGTCAGTCCTGATGGCAATTATTCACTATTGTACCACAAGAGACCTATCCCCATTTCCTTGCGCCAGCCTGATCCAAACAGATTAGGAATCATTCAGTGGTGATTCTACCTTCCTGCCCTATCTGGAACTAGGCTCCCTTTTGAAAGCTTGTTAGCCAGTCACTTCTTACCTTTGTAGGCCCCCCATTTAGGGTAGCCAATGTCTAAGTTGCCCATCCCTGTCAACACTGTGTACCAAGGGGGTGGGAGTGATCCTCGCTGTAAAGATTTGCTCCCATTTTTGAGCTACTACATCCGTAAGTATAAGTAAAGTTTATCAAATTGTAGTGGGTTACTCTTTTTTTTTTTCCTCCTTTTCTTTCTTCTTCTAGTCGAGTTCTGATCATCCAGCCATTGAAGCCAGGTCAGGTGGGTACTATCTGCAAGTATGGGTGTTCTTGTGCATCTCTCCTCACTTCATATCAGCTGGATGCTTCACTCTCTGCTCTAGTCCTCTGTGGCCATGTCACTGCCTCTGGGCCCAGGAGTCCCCAGGTCTTGCCATACTACTGGCCATCCAGGTCTCCACCCAAGTTCACAGGGGTCTATTGAATGTGGTCAGGCTTAGCTCGCAACTTCATTGCTACTTTTCCCACTCTTCCCCTATCGGTGACCAACATGGTCACCAGCCAGACCACATGCCTGCTCGTGTATTCCCCTTGAGTCTCAGTCTTGGAAGGGGGTTTGCTCTGAAGGATCCCGACCACTAGGCTTGATGGCTCCTAGGTGAACAGCTGATTTGTTCTTATAGAAATCAGTCAGACTGTCATTAATGTTTCGGATTTTTCCTGCCGGTCTTTCTTTCATGAAGTATCTTCTGTTCTTCTAGCCGCTCCAGTGGAAATTTCCTACCTCAG
>NW_006408787.1:1155189-1166104 GCF_000296735.1 Chrysochloris asiatica | reverse complement strand
TTCTTGACATTGAGATGCAATCCATACCAAAGGCTGAGTTCTTTGATCTTCATAAGTAAATGTTTCAAGTCCTCTTCACTTTCAGCAATCAAGGTTGTATCATCTGCAGGTTATTAATGAGTCTTCCTCCAATCCTGACACCATGTTTTTCTTCATAGAACCCAGCTTCTCGTATTATTTGCTCAGCATACGGGTTGAATAAGTATGGTGAAAGAACACAACCTTGTCGCACACCTTTGAGAGTGATGTAGGCTATTGGTTTGTTATATATGCTCTTGATTATGTTGAGAAATTGACCTTCAATTCTTACTTTGTTGAGTATTTTTATCAAGAATGGATGTTGGACTTTGTCAAATGCCTCTTCTGCATCAATCAATATGATAATATGGTTCTTTTCCTTTTTCTTATTTATGTGGTGGATTTCATTGATTCTTTTTCTAATGTTGAACCATCCTTGCGTCCCTTTTATGAAACCCACTCAGTCATGATGTATTATTTTTTGAAGTTCTGTTGGATTCTGTTGGCTAGAATTTTGTTGAGAATTTTTGTTTCTATGTTCATGAGGGATATAGTTCTGTAGTTTTCTTTCTTAGTGATGTCCTTCCTTGGTTTTGGTATGAGGGTTATTGCTTGCTTCATAAAAAGTATTAGGAAGTTTTCGGTCCTCTTCCATATTCTGGAATATTTTGAGTAGAATTGGTGACAGCTCTTTATTGAATGTTTGGTAGAACTCACAAGTGAAGCCGTCTGGGCCTGGACTTCTTTTGGTTGGGAGATTTTTGATGACCTGATCAATTTCTTCTTTTTTTATGGGTTTGTTTAAGTTTTCTACTACACTCTGTATAAGTTTTGGTAGGTCATGTTTTTCTAAGAATGAACCCATCTCTTCTAAGTTTTCAAATTTGTTGGAGTACAACTCTTCATAGTAGTCTGTTATTATCCTTTTAATCTTGTTTGGTCCCATTGTGACATTGCCCATATGATTTATAATGAGTGTTATTTATGTCTTCTTCCTCTTTTCTTTTGTTAGGTCTGCCAATGGTTTGTCAATTTTATTAATCTTTCAAAGAACCAGCTTCTTGTCCTGTTGATTCTTTTTATAGTTTTCCATCTCATTTATTTCTGCTCTTATCTTTATTATTTATTTTATTTTGGGGACTGTAGATTCCCTCTGCTGGTCAGTTTCTAATTGTTGGAGATGCTGTTTTAATGTGTTAATTTTGATTCTTTCTTCTTTTTGGATGTGCGTTTTTATCACACACACACACAAATGTCCTCTCAACTTTTGTTTGTTTCTAGGAACTTTATGAATTCAAGTTTAATTTCTTCTTTTACCCAGTGGCTTTTCAGCAGGGTATTATTCAGTTTCTATGTATTCAACTTTATTTCCTTAGTCTTCTTTTTGTCGATTTCTAGTTTTATAGAATTGTGGTCTGAAAAGATGCTCTCTAGTATTTTGATGTTTGTAAATTTATGGAGGCTTGCTTTGTGACCGAACACATGGTCAGTTCTGGAGAATGTTCCTTGTGCACTGGAGAAGAAAGTATATTGTGCTATTGTTGGGTTGTATGCTCTGTACGCGTCTAAGATTTCAATTTGGCTGATTGTGTTGTTTAGTTCATCTGTGACGTCGAGTTTCTGTCTGGTTGTTCTGTCACTTTTCAAAAGTGGCATATTAAAACTCCCACTATAATTGTAGATTTATCTATTTCTTTCTTCAATTCTAGTAAGGTTTGCTTCATATATATTCGTGCTTTTTCATTGGGAGCGTAGATATTTATTATGGTTATATCATCTTGCTCTATTGACCTTTTGATCATGAGATAGCGTCCTTCTTTTTCTCTTATGCTCATTTTTGTCTTAAAGTTTACTTTATCAGAGATTGGAACTGCCACTCCTTCTTGTTTAGTGTTGCAGTTAGCTTGGTATATTATTTTCCCATCCTTTAACTTTTAATCTGTTTTTGTCTTTGTGTGTAAGGTGTGTCTCTTGCAGGCAGCATATTGAAAGGTCTTCTTTTCTTATCCAATCTGCCACTCATTGTCTCTTCACTGGTGCATTCAATCCATTGACAGTCAATGTAATTATCGATGGGTACTAATTAATTGCTGCCATTATATCATTTTTTTGGTAGTCCTGTTCGTTACTTTGGTCTACATGCCTTCTTGTGCTGAGTTTGTATTTTTTGTGCTGTTTCTTGTCCGTTTCTTCTTAGTTTTCACATTTGCTTGTTCTGCTCGGAAGTTCATTTTCATAGTAAGTTAGGAAGTATTAACTTTCTTTAAGGTTACCTTTTAGTCTATTAACTTTTCTCTCCATTTAAGAGAATCTATTGTATCCTTTAATCTGCCTGACATCTTCATCACCTGGATCTCTGTTCCTACATTTATCCCTTCTTTGACATTGATATAATTTTGATTTTCGGTTGACATCCCAGCTCCTTTGAATTCGTTGTTGTAGTTTTGTTCTGTTTTGAACTCCTCTATATGTTGACTGGGTTCCAGGTGGTGTTGCCACGCCTGTCAATCTCTGGTTGTTGTCTGTTCTAATTGGTTTTCAGTCCAAAGAACTCCCTTTAGGATGTTTTGAAGTGCTGGATTGGTTTTGACAATAATCTCTTAGCTGCTGTTTATCGTGGAATGTTTTGATTACGCCATCGTATTTGATTGATAGTTTTGCTGGATAGACAATTCTTGGTTGGCAGGTTTTGTCTTTTAGGGTTCTGTGTATGTCTCCCCATTGCCTTCTTTCCTGCATAGTTTCTGCTGAGAAGTCAGAGGTTAATCTGATTTTCTTGCCTTTATAAGTGACACTTGTCTTCTCCCTGGCCGCTTTTAGCTTTCTCTCCTTGTCTTTGATTTTGGAGAGCTTGATTATTATATGTCTTGGTGACTTTCTTTTGGGGTCTGTCCTTCCTGGGGTATGTTCGGCTTCTTGAATGTTTATCTTCTCATCTTTCAAGATGTTAGAGAAATTTTCTTCCAGAAGCTCTTCAACTATCTCCCCTCTGTGGACTTATTTGATTCTTCCTGCTCTGGAATGCCACCAATTCTTAAGTTGTTCCTCTTGATGTTATCCAGCATGAATCTTACACTCTCTTCAGATTTCTTAAAATCCTTTTTTCTACTTGCCCTTCTATCTTAGCAGTATTGAGAGATTTGTCTTCCAGCTCACTGGTTCTGACTTCCATCTCGCTATTCTGCTCCTTTCCCCTTTCGCTATATTGTCCATTTCTGATATTTTATTATTAATAATCTGGACCTCTTTTTGCAGGTTTTGAATTGTTTTCCATGCTGTATCGATCTTGTTTGATTGCCTTGTAGTACTTTCCTGACTTCTTCCTTGTTTTCCTCCACCCCTTTTTAGAGTATTTGAATTTGTTTCCATATTATTCTTCTGAATTCCTTCTCAAGCAAATCCAAAACCTGCTCTTCCTCTTCTGGGGAGCCTTTGTCTGTCACCAGCTCATTTGTCTCAATTACTCTTTTCTGGTTTTGGACATGTTTTGAGATATTTTATTGTGTTTTGTTTGTCATTTACAGTAGTTATGTGTTTTTTTAAATGATTAAAGGATGTTTTCTGCTGTGTTTTTAAGCTTACTGGGTGTTTCCTGGTGGGTATGATGAGGAGATAGGCTTCCCTTTTTGCATGTAATGCTTAGCTGCTGTTATTGGCTCTTGTCTCAATGGTGGAATATTATGGGGTATGCTTGTTGCTCAGCTGTATGGCCAAGATTGCTGTCTCTTCTTGGATAACATAAGGAGAAAAAGCTCCCACCTCCAGGAAAATTGTGTTATCAAAAGGACCAAAAGCAGAAGCAATATAAAAGTAGAGACAAAAATCACCACTTTGAAATAAAAATAAAACTGTGGCCGCCTGTCCAGTCACCTTACTTTACTATACAGGCAGTGTGTGTGCACTGTAGAAGCCTCCAACAGTGGGTGGGGGTGTCTGCTCACTCAGGCCCCTTCTTTAGTCACCACCGTAGAGGTGCACAGATAGATATTGAGAAGTTAATGGGAGAAAGACTGTCTGCTATTTTTGTCTCTGAAGGTCAGTTAGGCATCTGCGTGTGCACAGCGTAATTCTCAAGATAGTTGCATCTCTTTATGTTGGAGTTTTAGAGATTGTTCATATGGTTTGTCTGACAGACCTGATAGGACTGCTTTTTTCTTGCAAGATGGGCTGGAGTAAAGTGTCCTTCACAAGTTAATTTTATGGCTGTGACCCTGATGCTGACATCACAAGCAGCTGCCAAGTTCTTTCTCTCTGTTCCATGGGAAAACTGTGGAGTCAGTGCTGAACCTTTTTTTTTGGGGGGTGCACACCCACCCACCTGGAGGCGTCCAGGTTGAGCAAAGAAGGTACGACCAGGAAGAGGAGGAAAAATGTGTAGAATCCCCCTGCACCTCCATTTGCAAATGTCACTTCACAGCTTTTAGTGCTGATTTCCTGTGCAGGTCTGGCTGTAGCCCTGTCCTCTGAACTCCGCCCGGGGGGAGGGGAGGAGGTGGTGCAGAAGGAGTCCCATCTGGAGTGATTCCTTACTCGCAGTATTTTCTTTTATATCAGGATTTTCCCACTTGCACATGAAGGACACTGATGCCCTGGACCTTATGCTAGATCCAGAGCTCGGATGGTGTTCCAGAATGCAGCTTCTCTGGTTTTAAATCCCTCCCCCACGGAGCCTTTCCTACCTGGTTGTCTCTGTCACAGCCCAAACCAGAACCTTTAACTTTGCTCTTGAATATATTAAATAGATATCTGTAACAGATTTGCCCAATGCAATAATACATCGTTTGATTTCTTGACTGCTGGTTCCATGTGTTGATTTTTGGGTCTAAGTAAAATTAAGTCTTTGACAACTTTAGTATGTTCTCCATTTATCATGATGTTATTTATTGGTCCAGAAGAGGACTTTGTCATTGTTGTTAAGTGCTAATGGGTCAGTTCCAAGTAGTAGAGACCCTATATAGGATTTCGAAGAGCAACTGGTGAATTTGAACTGCCAATCTTGTGGTTCAAATTGACCTTCTGGTCCATGCTTATCCTTCAGTACCACACTAGGGCTCCTGAAGAGGACTTTAGACACTTGCTTATGATGATCAGTATGGTTTACAACTCAATATAAAGAAAACAAAAATCCTCAGAACTGGACCAATAAACAACATTATAACAAACAGAAAAGATTGAAGCTGTCAAGGATTTCATTTTACTTAGATCCACACAGTCAATGCTCATGGAAGCTTCAATCAAGAAATCAAACAACGTATTCTATGTGGGCAATACTGCTGCAAAAGACCTCTTGAAATAGCTACAATTTGATGGGACTAAAAATAAAAAGACTTTGGTTCAAAATTGTGTCCAACCATGAAAGTTATAGGAATCCTGATATTGTGCTGAAGGATAAGAACAGGACTGTAAGGTCAATTTGAGCCACAAGGTCAGTGGTCCAAAGTCACCAGTTGCTCCTCAGAAATCTTATTCTACATTGCTATGAGCAGCTATGAGTCTGAACAGACTCAACGTCACTTAACAGCTACAACAAAAGAAGGTTGTGATATATTGGGCATATTAATTAACTGAGCCTCAGATTCCCCATGAGCACACTGGGAATAATAATAATACCTGTGAGGATATGATATGATGACATAGTATATGAGGCACCTGAAAAATAGTTGCCTTCAATACATTTAGTTCTGTTCCCTTTTTACCATTTATTCTTCAAGATTAATTTTAAAACCCACCTCCCTTCCAAATCTCCCATGGTCAAAATTTAATCTTTCCGTTTCCCTAAAAGAAAATTGAATACTGTTTTACCAACTATATAAAAATCTAGGAGTGTAGATGAAATAGCTAAATGTTTACTTAACAATATTTAATCCATCAATTTAGATAAAATATATATTTGAAGTAAAGGGTAAGACTACATTCAGTTTTCTCTAATCATCTTTCATGAAAGAATTTCATTCAAATTCTTAGCATGCAGCTTTGAAATAAATGACCTCATCCCTGGGGCCACGTTTTGAATCATAAAACACTTAGGGTTTCTATTGTGGGATTTTTTTTATTTTCAGAACTACTAATTTCACCTCTAAGAATTTTGAGGTACCTAAATTTCCAAGCCCTTCTATGATTTTGTTTCTGGGAATATTATTCCAAGCCACAATTTCCAACTTAATTTATATTAAGGGAATGACTTTTCTCATTTGTTTAAGATATGTACATCAGTGATTTACAAGAGTCAATATATTGTGTTTTAAATTTTTTTAAAGCATGGTGACACCATACAACACTTAAAATTGTATGAGGTGACACCCCATATATAATAGCTTAATCTGTTTAAAATTTTTGCACTCCTTTTGTTTTAAACCACTTTCTTCATATGACCTTTGATTGCTTCCTATACTAGGATTGATTGAGAATGTTTCAGGCTACAGCCCTACCTCCAGTGGTTTAGTGGTTTGCAGTTCAGAACAATGTCCAACCATTGAGGGAAGACAGGCATTGTGTGATACATATATTGTAAGAATTGGACACTATTCTAAGCATATTTCACATTATTAACCCAGTACTTTCACAGGACTCTGAGGTAGGTACTATCATTATCTCCTTTAGTAACAGAAATGTTATATCATCTAAGAACTCACAAGCAATAAATAAGGGAGAAGTCAGAATTCAAACCCATATAACATGGATTTTAATTCAGTACCTTAAGCTTTTTCTGTGAGGAGACTTTTAAAAAATTTACCCTAAAGACTTCTTTTCTGAGGCTTAGTTTAAGGGTAGAGGAGGTCCTGAGTGGTACCAACCAGTTATGTGCTCAGCTGCCAAACAAAAAGTAGAAGTCCAAGTCCACCCAGAGGAGCTTTAGAAGAAAGACCTGGTGATCTCCTTCTGCAAAATTGGCCATTGAAAACCCCATGGAGCATAGCTCTACTCTAATACGCATAGAGTTGCCATGAGTTGTAATTGATTCAACAGTAACTGGTACTAGTAATGTTGTGAGGAAAACAATTTGCCTTACATCAAGCAGATTCAATACTTTCTGCTAGATGTTTCCATTGGCCTTTGATTTTTACTGTATTGGAATATTCTTGTCTGTCTTCTTTCATTATGAATTCTCAGAGGTTATTTCCTGAAGTACCACTACTTCTGCTGGAGGACTCTTGTCGGTCTGCCTTGCATTTTGAATACTTGGAATCTTTTATTATTACTTAATTGTTTTCTCTGAAGTACCCATCATAGAGCCTTAGATAAGTATTTGCTTTATTAAATTGAAATGTTTAAATTCAATGGCATTGACTTCTTTCTGGAGTTAGGTACGTTATAAGAATTGCTTTCAAAGTTTTATTAACCTTCTCACCACAGGGAACCGTTTAGTGGCTGACACCGTGGCTGTAGTAGATATAGGAGCAGGGCAGGATACTCAGTCATTTCAATTATTGACCAAATGTTGATTATGTTGTAGAAATCATTTTTTTAAAAATAGAAGTTAAAAAATGTACTAAATATCAAGGCAAAACATAAATTGTCCTGGAAACTAATTATTTCAGAAACTTATCTAGGCACTAGAGAATAAAGTACCATACAAGGGTAAGTAAAAAAATATTGCTACAAAATCATAAAGACCTGTATTAAACAAGAATGTCAAAATGTGAAATTATTGTTTCTATACACTTCTGAAGATGATGTTTCCATCTCTTTAACTCTCCCCTGAGGAATTCTGTGCTCCTCAATTTTCACAAAGTTAAAATGCAAGTTTTGGTACTTAAATGTTCTTTGAGTGTTGGATACAAAATAGTTTGAATGCATGAAGCCAGGGACCTGTGAAGTGAGACACAGTGAAGTGAGAGCAAAACTTCTGTAGAGCAGTCCTTAGAATGTGCTGATGCATTGTCATGATGTCAAACATTTTTCCGTACAACTTTCTTGGTCTTTTTCGCACCAATGAAATTTTCCATTTCATTAAACTTCTTCACGAGAAACCCCTGTGATTGTCTTGTGTCCTTCAAAAAAATCTAACATAAGCTTCCAAAAAAAAACTATCATCATAACCTTCTGAGCTGACCTCATAGAGTGACTTTAACTTCCCCAGCATATCCTCTTGGAAGCCACCGTTTTGATTGGACCTTCTCTGAAGGCACAGTAATGAGGCTAAGAGAAGTGTATCACTGTGAGGACTTGTGTACAGCCATCCACTAATCACAAAGACATGTTTAAATAAATGTTTTTTGAAATAAACCCATACATGCATGAACTGGAACTCTAGTAGTAATATTTCTTAACTTGACTTATTTCTTTGAAAGTAATGTATGTGTCATGCTGTTTTTGCAAACTGTATGCCATGCACACCATATAAATACATTGTTTACATGGGCACTTTATAGGCAAAAAAATGGTAATTCATATTAAAATTCACTTTTTTCATTTAAGCATAGATTAAATAAATATTCATCTTGAAATGAATTTAAGATGAATTGCTGTTGTCCAAACTGCAGTTGTAGCAAAATTATTGTTCCTACGTGTTTGTAAACTGTCATAGATGTTTATATTGCTATCACTTCATCTGTTTTCTGTGCATTAACAGTGCTACACATTGTGCAATTAATTGCTATATAAAATGTGTTCAGATTACGCTAGGTTTCTGCAAGAAGTATAAGAAATAGAGCAGCCTGAAATTTAATTAAACTATGTCTAAATAAAGGAGCTCTGGTAGCGTAGTGGTTATGAATCGGGCTGCGAATTGCAAGGTCAGCAGTTCGAAACTACCAGCTGCTCCACTGGAGAAAGATGAGGCGATCTGCTCCTGTAAAGATTTACAGCCTCAGAAACCCTGTACAGGGTCGCTATGGGTTAGAACCGACTCTATGGCACTTAACAACAACAACAACGTCTAAATAAAAAAAAATATATATATGTTTATATAAAAATCCTAAATAATGCATTATATTAGGCAAATCTGTTGCACAAGACCTCTTTAAATTGTTGAAGAACAAAGTTTGAGGATTAAGGTGCACCTGACCCAAGCCATGGTATTTTCAATAGCCTTATATGCTTGTGAATGCTGGACAGTGAATGAAGAAGACCTTAGAAGAATTGATACATTTGAGTTATGGAGTTGGAGGAGAATATTAAAGTACCATGGGCTGCCAAAAGAACAAATAGATCTGTGTTGGAAGAAGTACAGTCAGAATGATCCTTGGAAGCCAGGATGACCGACTCCGTCTCTCATACTTCAGACATATTGTCAGGAGGGACCAGACCCTGGAGAACGATATCATGTTTGGTAAAGTGGAGGGTCAGAGTAAAAGAAGAAGACCCTCTTGAGCTGGATTAGTACAGTGGCAGCAGCAATGGGCTCAGGATTAGCAATGATTGTAAGGTTGGCACAGGACCGGGAAGTGTTTTGTTCGATTGTGCATAGGGTCACTATGAGTCGGTGCTGACTCACTGGCACCTAAAAACAACAACAAAGTGATTAGTTTTGGCATACTTCAGGTTACAGGGATGTTTTCCTTAGTGGTATAGAAAGCATTCATGTATCCTAAATTAGATTGCATCTTAGAATTGTTGATATCCGGTAGTTTCTGCCATTGTTAAATGCTGTTGAGTTTGGCTGATGAGTTTGAACTGCCAACCTTGCAGTTAGGACTGACCTTTCAATCTAGTGCTTATCCTACAGCACCACACTAGGACATAAAAATCCAATTTTATTTTCCTATGGGAACAAGTTCCTTAAGGAAAAATCATTGTTAAGAGACATCCCCCAAACTTCTTACCCAAAAAGCTTTTCCAATGAAATTCACTGAGTGTAAAATCATTGCTTAGACTTTGATGTGTCAGCTCTTCTTGTATATTTCTGTAGTTGAACTTACTAAACACATTACAAAACTCCATTTCTCTGAAAATACTGTCCTTTCTTTTTTTCCCTTTTTTGCTAACAATGCTATATTTGTAAGAGATAATTAACTTTGAAAGCTCTCTGACATCAACAAAAAATGGAGAGGGGGTTAGAAAAACAAAGGATGGCGTTGTAGAAATACAGAGCAACAGCTAGAAATAGATTCTGTATAAAGCCATGAAATTAAGCTGCTAAAAAATAGTTTGAAAGGCCCAGAATAATATCAATAGAAAGGGTAAATGAAAAATAATAAAAGGATTAATAAACCCTCATACCACAAGACAACTATCATAAAAGCAATGATCAAAAACTGACTACTTGCAGGCAGCATGAAGTTTACAACTGTATGGTTTGGATAGCATAGTGTTTAGCAATTTTTAGTTAGTTTCCAAAATTTAGAAGATGGTATTAAAATGTGGATTTTTCAGCTTCTCTTTAAAAATTGACAAGTCTGATAGGACTGAGTTCACATTACCATAAAGTCTAAAAGGGTTGGAAAATTGCTCGCTCTTTTTGTGCAGTACATACAAGACAGTTTGCCATAGTCTGTACCCACTGTGTTTCATCTTTGGGGTATGACTCAGGAGCTGTGGAGATTGGGACTATGTGCTTTTTTTTTTTTTTTCCCTTACATATTTTATTGTGAATTATGTGATAGTTTACATGGGAGAACATTAGTTTTACATTCATTCTATCATATAGCATCTCATTGCCATGGTTACAATACCCTCCATGCATCATCAACCAACCAAAGGGTATACCCTGCAAGCCTGCCTCCCTTACCCCCCAGGTCTTCAGCACACAGTTGCTCTCCTTCTCCAGATCAAAAGTCTCCAGCTGCTCCATCGCTCCACCTCATCATCTCTGCCTCTATTTCAGGCATCACTGCTTCTCTGGGTAAGGTCCCGCTCTCCGCTCTTCTCCCTTGATGGTCCTAGGGACCTCTGCTCCTAGACTGAAAAGTTAATCACTCCCCTCCTTGCTATAAAATGTTCACCCTTACATTTCCAA
>NW_006408787.1:1153818-1155089 GCF_000296735.1 Chrysochloris asiatica | reverse complement strand
CAAGTGTCTATTTTACAATGGTAGGCAAGGGAAACCAAGATTCAAAAGACAGGCAAGCATCTTAACATTATTCCCCTCTTTTACCCCTTCAAACCATGCCTCAATCCCTATATCCTGGAGCCCTGTTGTTCCAAGGTTGTGCATACATCATTTACCTCTGCCCCACTTAGCCAGTGCGAATCTGCCTGTTTTCTCGTCAGCCTTGTTCTTCCATTCCCCTCCCTCTTCATGTGTATTGACCCCCCCAACCCCCTGTCCCCAAGCTATCCTGTGTCTATTCCTTACCTTGCACTCTATCTTCCCCTCCCCTCCTCTCATCCAATTCATCCAGGTAATCAGCAAATACATATATAAATTTATTCCCCCCCCCCTTTTAGTGTGGGTTCTTTTTCTTACTCTTTTACAATAATCGTCCTATGCAGTATTTCTCCTTTTGTGACTGACTAATTTCACTCAGCATAATATTCTCAAGGTTCAGCCATGTTATGTGATAACTTACAGTTTACAGCTTCCTTGTCCCACCAACAATGTAGGAGGGTCCCAGTCTCTCTGCATCCTCGCCAGCATTTATTGTCCTCTACTATTTTTTATCTTTGCTGTTATTGCTGGTGTGAGATGATATCGTATTTTTGTTTTGATTTGCATATCGCTAATGGCTAAGGAGCTCTGGTAGCATAGTGGTTACAAACTGGGCTCTAACCTCAAGGTCGGCAGTTCAAAACTACCAGCCATTCCAATGGAGAAGGATGAGACTTTCTGCTCCCGTAAAGATTTACAGCCTCGGAAACCCTGTGCAGGGTCACTATGAGTCTGAACTGACTCCACGGTACTTAACAGCAACAATGGCTAGTGATCGTGAACATTTCTTTATATGTTTGTTGGCTGCCCAGAGCTCTTCCTTGGTAAAGTGTCTGTTCATGTCTGCCCATTTTTGGGGGGGTGGTTATTTGTCTTTTTCTTGTAGAGGTGTTGTAGTTTCCTATATATTTTAGAAAAGAGTCCCTTGTCTGATGTGTCATTGCAAAATATTTTTTTCCCATCCTGTGGGTTCTCTATTTATTCCTTTGATGCACACAAGTTTTTAATTTTTAGTATGTCCCACTTATCTATTTTGTCTACTTTTTTTGTGTACTTTTCAAAATGTTTGGTAGTCTGTGTATTCCCTGTATTAGAGTCGTCACTTTTGTCCTTATTTTTTCATTGATTACTTTCATAATTTTGGGATTCACATTTAGGTCTTTAATCCATGCTGAGCTGGTTTTTGTATAGGG
>NW_006408787.1:1148360-1149662 GCF_000296735.1 Chrysochloris asiatica | reverse complement strand
TGTTTTTCACTCACTTCCCCTTATCGGTGTTGAGCGTGGTCACCAATCAGAGCATGTATTCCATTGAGTCTTAGTCTTGGAAGAGGGTTTGCACTGAGGGGACCCAACCACTTACCTTGATGTTTCCTGGGCAAGCAAGTTGCTTGTTCTTGTAGTAGCAGTCAGTCTGCCGATGTTTTTTTTATATTTTTCCTGTAGGTCTTTCTTTCAAGAAGTATCTTCTGTTCTCCTAGCCACTCCAGACTGGTCTGGTTGTCCTTTCTAGTGGGAATTTCCCATCTCTGGAGATCTGGATGTGGTTCAGGCTTCCACCCATGGGACTATGTGCTTTTGCCTGAAATTATGACCAGTTAGAGTCAAACTTTATACATGATCTTCAAGGCAATCTGGAATGGGAATCTTAGAAATACATTACACAGACCAACATTTAGCAGGTAACACATTAAGACTGCATCATTGCCAATAGCAGTGACAGCAGCAGCAACATGATCATGGTGATATTTAGTATCTATTGAGTTATTAAGAATAAGTAAAAACCCATGGTATATACTTTACCGCTATTATTCATTCATATAATTTCTATAGTGATTATAAGATGTGAGAGGCCACAGTGATGCAGAGATAAAGTAGACACACTTCATGGTTTTATAGATTACAGTATGAAAGTAGAGGTAGATATCATCTAAATAAAAAGAAAAACACATGCATATGTATTGTTGTTGTTTTTAAGTGCCAAGTCAATTCCGCATAGAAACCCTGTATAGGGTTTCTGAGGCTGTAATTCTTTATAGGAGTAAAAAACCTCATCTGTTTGAAGTTGAGCAACTGGTGGGTTTGAACCACTAATCTTGGGGTTAGCAGTGCAGTGCTTATCCTATAACAGCACGTATATGTATCACATATATGTATATATATATACTATCTCCTAAGTCTTGGTGTGGCACCGTAGGGTAAGCACTGGGTTGCTAACTAACCATAAGGTCGTGGTTCAAACCCACCAGCTGTTTCTCAGAATTCCTATACAGGGTCACTATGAGTGAGAACCGACTTGACATCACTTAACAACAACATATATAACATATATGCATAGACATATATTAGCTATCTTGGTGGTGTACCTGACTGAAAACTAAAAGATTGGAGATTTCAGCCTACCTAGAGACACCTCAGAGAAAGGCATGATGGTCTATTTCAGAAAAATCAGTCACTGAAAACGCTGTGGAACACAGTTATATTCTGACACATACAGGGTTGCTTTGAGTCTGAGTTGATTCAAAGGTAATTTTTTTTTTTTTTTTTTTT
>NW_006408787.1:1147627-1148260 GCF_000296735.1 Chrysochloris asiatica | reverse complement strand
AACCGACTCGACGGCACTTAACAACAAACAACAACAATATATATTATGTATGTTTAATGTTTAGTGCCTTTGCATCAGTCTGACTGATAGATACCCTATATAGTATTTCCAAGGAACTGCTATTGGGTTTGAACCACAAACCTTCTGGTTAGCAGTTCAGTGTTAATTCTACAGTGCCACAACAGGACTCCATATATTATATATACTATATAGGGGTCCTGGTGTGGTGCTGTAGGATCAGCACTGGACCATAAGTTCAGTTTGAACTGCAAGGTCGATAGTTCAAACCCACCAGCTGCTCCTCAGAAACCATATACAGGGTTACTATGAGTTAGAACTGACTCGAAGCACTTAACAACAATAGCAACATATAATATACAGTTAAGACTGGAAACCCACCAGATAGTCCACTGTCTCTTCCTGTAAAGAATTACAGTCTCAGAAATCCAAGTGCACTTCTACGCTCTCCTATAGGGTCACTATGATTTGCAATTTGCTCAGTTTTGGTGGGGGGCAGGGTTAGAGTATGTGAGGGGGTTTGACAAGTCTAGAAAAATCCCAATATCTTTTAATTCCATTTTTCCATGAACTTTTTGAAGCCCTTTTATATAATGTATATATATATATATATAT
>NW_006408787.1:1127372-1147301 GCF_000296735.1 Chrysochloris asiatica | reverse complement strand
TGCTCCTAGGAAACCCTATACAGGGTTGCTATGGGTTGGAACCGGCTCAAAGGAACACAACATGCATGATTGTACTTGCTGTTGTTGTTAAGTGCTGTCAAGTTGGTTACAAATAGAAAGCTTCATCTTTCTCTTGCAGAGCAGCTGGTGGGCTAGACCCAATGACCTTGTAGTTTGCAGTTCAGTAAGTATCCTACAGAGCCATAAAGATTGCTGATAAGTGTCTATATTTTGGCTCAGAATTGATCATTGTATATAGTTTAAATTAAAAAGTATTTTTCTTGTTGTTGTTAAGAATGAACAAAATTATTTTCCCCTACTGTTAATCTTTTCTTCCTGTTGAGGATGTTGGTAATCTTCCTGGCCTCTTTGCTATCACCCAGCCCACTCTAGGCACTCTCCCCTGTGATAGGAGGAGTAACTTATTTGTTCCATGTGTTTGCAAGAAGGAGCTGACCTCATGATCTTTCCTCTCTTCTCTTTCCTCTCCTTTCTTTCGGCAGCCTTCAGGGAGGCAGAGTTTTATGTTGCAAATTCAAGATGCAAAACCTGTGAGAGAACTGATAATAGAGGGTGGCCTCCAGAGATTCCTCAGTCATATTCTGACTCCTCCTCTGCCTGATTCCCCTCTGTCTTTCCATTCATTTCAAACCAAGTACCTTAATGCTTGTGGGAAATTTTAGGAAGAAACAGACTAATCAGGAGGGGACATGATTTTTGATTGTTAAATCAAAGAAGTCATCTTTAAACAAGAGACTCTTTACATAGACATAAAGGCTGGGTGGGAGTGAGGTACAGATAATGTGTATGCTGTGGTGGGGAGGGGAAGATTTGTTTCAGACAACCGAGAACATTTGTGAAAACTCAGAGACAGCAAAAAATAGAAACTCTGGAGAAACTGAAAGAAGGCCTTTCAGCCAGATAGTGAATAAAGGGAGTGTGGAGTAAGATGAAACTGGAGGGTCAGGCAGCTACATCATGTATGGCCTTAGGCCATGACAAAAATAAAAACACATGCCTAACCAGTTGGTGAAGTCCTGGTGTGGCTCTGTGGGTTAATACACCAGTCGCTATGGGTCAGAACTGACAGGAGGGCACTTAACAACAACAACCAGTTGCTAAGAACCCTGGTGTGGCTCTGTGGGTTAATGCACGGGATTGCAAAGTCACGTTGAACCACAAAGTCAGTGGTTCAAGCTCACCAGCTGCTCCTCAGAAGCTCTATACAAGGGTCGATGTGGGTCAGAACCGACGCGATGGCACTTAAGAACAACAACCAGTTGCTACAGAGTCTAGCTCACAGCAATCCTATGTGTTTCCAAGTAGAATTGCACGCTTTAGAGTTTGCATGTTTGTGATCTTTCAGAAACAGCCTTTCTTCCAAGTTGCCTCTGGGTAGGTTTGAACCACCAAACATTTGGCTAGTAGTCGACAGCTTAACCATTTGTACCAACCAATAATTCCTAGGTCATGTCCTGCACTTGGAAGTTTTTCAGAAAGGCAACAAGAAAATATCGGTAGGGTTTAAGCAAGTAGGAGATATAATTAATTTTATTTCCTTATTGTTTATCATCTTCAGAACAACCCTTGATGGAAGGTACTATTATTATGCTCATATTTCAGGTAAATACACTGAGACTTAGGTTAAATTGCAGATGTGTTACTTGATGGATTATCGATATGATTCCAGAAACCCTACTTTGAACCCTTTTGCTATTCTACTTTTCCAAAACAAATCCATAGCCCAGTCTATAAAAATGTCATATTATTTGTACATTTGCAGACAATCATTTACAAATAACATATATGAATAATTCATTTACTTTTTTAGATGTTTATAAAAATTACTTGTCTTTGTAATTCAATCCCTCCATGTTTACTGAAAACAAAGGACAATCCAGTTAATTCTTCCTTCCAGTTTCCAGAGTAGAATTCTAAATCACTTAGGGATGATAGGATTTTTTAAAATGTGAATTGCCTCTTTTGTATTATATAAATAAATTCAATGACTTTCCCAAACTAAGTAGTTAAAAATAGATTGGGAAAAGGGGGCCATGGACTAAGAATGCCTTATGAAAAAGTTTGAAGATTTGAAAATGAAGATGCTGACCAAGTTAGTTTCTGTATATCTAAGCATTCCAGAAATCGACCCTTGATTTAAAACTTCACTGACTGTTGATTTCATGTAGAATTTGTGCCATTGGTTAGTAGTAACCTCCATGTCACAGGAATCAGTTCATACTTTAAAAACCAAAGATCGTATATTCTCTATCTCTGTCTCAAAAAAGGGAATGGTCTCAGGTTCTTTAAAAACACATTTCTTTAGAAAAGATAACTATCTACCATTTGATCATTTTCTATGTGTGAAATATGACATACTACCTCAGTTATGCTCAACAGCAGGTGCAGAGACCTTCAAAGACTCGACACACATGTTTGCATTTCCTTCACTCCAAATCGCTTCTGTAGCATCCTGTGCATTGGTTTTGTATTTTTTCCTGTGGAAACTCTTATACCCATATGACTTCTACGTTAGCCTGGTTTAGTAATCAAAAACACCAGGTCTGCCTAGTACATTATGCAAGTACATTAAGCAGCCTGTAGCAGTCATGCTTGATTGGACTTTTCTTTCTTTCACTTTTAAAGAAACCACTGGTCATGCATTCATTCAGCTATGAATGCTTGGCATTTTCAATACAGTTACTAGGACACCAAAAGGAAGGGGTTTTTGTTGTTGGGGTTTTTTTGTTTTGCTTTGTTTGTTTGATTCAGCTCCAGGAAAAAAGACAAGAAATAATACAGCATTGGAGCCAGTCACTTGTCTTTATACTCTGTTTGGGTATAAATTTAAAATTTTTAATTCATTGGACTTTCATTGCAAAGTGCATAATGTAGTTCCAAATAAAAAGGAAAACATTAATATAAGCATCTGATGGAACTAGTTGAATTGGATAGGGAGCAAGCATATATAAGGAATTTTAGTCTTTCTTCTAGTGTCTCTTTCCAAGTGTACTTTTGAACTCATTCTCTGCCTCTGAAAGAAACATAGGGCGGGTCTCCTAGACTTTCTGATCTGTATCAATGATAGTTAACAGTCTCATTTAGGTAATAAAAATGTTCAGTCTGATCTGGCAAAACAGAATAAACTGTTCCCATTCAGTCCTAGTGTGGCACTGTGGATTAATGTGCTGGATTGCAAAGTCAGTTTAAACCAAAAGGTCAGAGTTTCAAGCTCACCAGCCGCTCCTGGAAACCCTATACAGGGTAACTATGGCTCAGAATCAACTCAATGGCACTTAACAACAACAACAATATTCATTCCTAATAACACTTACCAGTAACCACCCCCTCTCCCACAGGCCTGTTTCAGGTCTCAGTTACCTATTTCCTCATTTACAAGGGGCTGCATGAGACTCCTCAAAGTTTAGATCAATGGGAAGAAGAGACTGAGAGGCAGGGCAGTGTCTCTAGCAGGTAGGTGTAGTTAGTTGTAGTCAGTAATGATTTCTAGCTTTTTCTCTCCTAGTTCTCACCTGAATCTTATCCCCCAATGCTGTTGCAGTATTCCTGGAGATACTGGAAATATTTACTCTTAGCTAGCAACTTAGTGGAGTTGTAGAAAAAGCCCTAGACTGCAAGGTTAATTTAAACCACAAGGTTGGTAGTTTAAAACCACCAGCCACTCCTCGGAAACCCTATACACAGCCACTTTGAGTAGGAATCAAGTTGACATCACTTAATAACAAAACAATACCCTTCCTGAGCCCCTTCTTTCTTATATTTAGTTTCTTTTTCTCAGTTGATTAAGTACTCCAGAGGCCTACCTCAAACTTCTCTTACGCCCTCTACAGCCTCTAGCAAAGTTCTAGGTAAATAGCAGACATTAAACTTAGATATGTGAGCTGTTGTTGTATCTTTTAAAAAACTGGCCCTCAGTTCTGCTCCATTTATACATCTGTCATGACTAAGAATAAGCAAAGAATTTTTAGCTACGTATCTGACTTTCCAGTCACGAATTGGAAAAAGACTGTCATTTTCTAAACAAAGCTGTTCTTCTTGTTAGGCATATGGAGTTTGTCCCAACCCATAGTGATCCCAACCCATGGACGCCGGGTCCGGCTCCATCCTCACAACTGTTGTTATGTTTGAGCCCATTGTTGCTGCCATTGTGTCAATCCCTCTCGTTGGGGGACTTCCTTTTTTTGATGACTCTCCATTTTACCAAGCATAATGTCCTTCTCCAAGAACCCGTCTCTTCTGACAAAATGTCTTAAGTATGAGGACAGTCTCTCTCTCCTTGCTTCTAAGGAGCATTCTGGCTGTAGGTCTTTTCAACACAAATTTCTTTGTTCTTTTGACAGTCCATGGTGCTTTCAATATTCTTCAGTAGTGCCATAACTCAAACGTATAAATTCTTCTACAGTCTTCATTATTCATTGTCCAACTTTCACATGATTATGGGACAATTGAAAATATTATGGCTTTAGTCAAGTGCACCTAAGTCCTTAAAGTGACATCTTTGCTCTTGAACACTATAAAGAGATCTTTAAAATGAGCAGATTTGCCTAATGTAATGCGTCTTTAATTTCTTGACTGCTGCTTCTATTGAATGTTGATGGTGGATCCAAACAAAATGAAGTCTTTGACAACTTTGATATTTTGTACATCTATCAGTTTGAAGGTTTCCGTTTTCTTTACATTTGGGTATAAAGCTAGAGTCTCATTTTTACAGGAGTGTGTGTATATGTACATGCACATGTGTGTGTATGTGTGTTGTATAGTCACATTTATTAAATACTTTCAGCATGGAAACCCAAAACATAAACTCTCTTAATCTTCTCAGTCACTCTCTGAATTAGATTCTAGTGCCAACCCCATTTTACAGAAAAGAATACTTGAAGGTTTAAGAGTCTACCTAATTTTGCCCAAGGTCAAATACTTTGTAAATCGTGGAGTTGGAACTCAAGCGTAGTTCCTCTGTCAGATACTCAAGCTTCACACTTGGTAATTATAACTACATCAGACCACTTCTAGGGACCTGGAGAGTGTTATTTACTTAAGTAGTGGCTCAAAGTGGGCTATTAAAATGACTTCTTGCATCCATAGCCAAAGATTTGGCCTGATAACAAACTTTAACCGACAGCTTTCATCTCTGTATTGTTTATAGAAATCTTTCATTGAGGCGTGTCCTGGGTACAGGCAGATACATGACTGTAATTTTCCTATTAAACAATAACAAAATTGGAGTCTTTAAAGTAGTCCATCCACTTCTTCACACATCTTCTTGCATGCTATATCAATAATACAGTCAACAATGCCATGATTCAAATTTCCTTTGACAGCTACTGAAATTTATAGTTACTTTAGTCATGAAGTGCACATTTCAAATTCATGTGGCATTTTGGAACAACCTTATTGTTTATAACATTTGGTGAATGAAAACAGGTTCAGTCAACAACATCAAGCAGCTCATCTGCAAGCCACTTAGTAAAATGGTGAATTTAAAGCAGATGATTTGCTTTCTAGGTAAAAGAAGTGTTAAAGTCTTGAAAAAATTAAACTTGTTTTCCTACCAAAAATTATGATTTCGTTTTAGAATTTAGTTTTTAGACAATACTTTTTGTTAGAAATTGAATAGTGGGGCCAATAGACTGAGATGGCTTTAAGTCTGGCCCAACAATTTTTTTTCTTCATAGAAATGGGAGAATCTTCTGCTATCTTAATAGAAGATGTATCCAACTTCTTCAAAAAATATTATAAAGTGGTTGGAAAGTATTCTCTGATCCTTCTAGGGATCACAGATACTCTTCATGACTCTTTGTTGTTATTAAGATGTGGATTGTAACAAGTCATCAGTACCCAGGACTCCACATTGAGCACATGCAATTATATCCATGAGTGACACACATGGAGAAAGCAAAGCCAGTATCTGTTTAGTTTATTTGTAATAAGTCTTAAAATAACAAAAACTAAACTTTTCACTAATTAATTTGAAACAGTTACATATCCACTGGCTGTCCAGTTGATTCCAACTTATAGAAACCCTGCATGACTGAATAGAACTGTCCTATAGGGTTTCCAAGATTGTAAATGTTTACGGAAGCAGATTGCCAGGTGGATGGCTGGTGAGTTCAAATCGCCAGCCTTGCAGTTAGCAGCTGAGCACCTTTACTACCCCACTACTTGTTGTTAAGTGCTGTTGAGTAGGTTCTAACTCAGACCAGGACTCTCAGAGCTCCTTTTAAATCCTTAGAGCGAGTGAATATAATGTAAAGTACAATTATTATTAAAGATTTTTGGGAGCTGAGTTCACTTCTCAATATTCTCTGTTTAACCAGTGAAATCCATGAATTCTGATTTGTCATTTGCTTAATTGATGGCTTTCAGGTTCTCCTTATATCCTGGAGCCCCCAAGAAGCACAAAACATAACTACTGTACCTTTTCAAATAAGTTCTTTGAATTCACATATCTAATTTCAAGGATCATAGGCTTTGGGTTTCCTAGAACAACACATACACAGAACAATACTTGCCAAAAAAATGACAATTTTTTATTTTTAATATTACAAAAATATGACAAGAATTTTTATACTGAAACCTAAGAATCAAGAGCCATCACTAACTTGAGGGCAGACATATATTAACTTGGGTAAAGGGGGAGGCAAGTAAATAAATTAAAACAGCAACAATAACAAAATAAGAAAAAGAGCTAAAAAATAAATAAAAAGAAGAAAATAAAGACCACAATAGAGAAATATTTAGAATAAATGCAAACAATCAATAAATATTCAACTCTTATCACTTACAAAAAGGTACATTGAAAAAAATAAAAGAGCCATTTTTATATATCTATATATCTACATATGTCTATCTCTATATGGAGTCCTGGTGTGGCACTGTGGGTTAATGTGCTGGACTGTAAAGTTGGTTTGATTTTCAAGGTTGGTGGTTCAAGTTTATCAGCCACTCCTCAGAAACCCTATATAGGGTCGCTACGGGTCAGACACAACTTGATGGCACTTAACAACAATTAGCTGCAAAAGACATTTTCAAAATGTAAAATAGCAAAAAATTCACCTTAAGGACTAAGGTATACCTGAATCAAGCAATAGGATTTTCAATGGCTTCATATGGATGCTAAACTGGACAATAAACAAGAAAGATCAAAGAAGATGCATTTGAATGATGGTGCTGATAAATAACATACCATAAACCATGGAATGTCAGAAGAAGAAGCAAATCTCTCTTGGGAGTACAACCGGAATGTTCCTTAGAAGTGATTATAAGCTGAGTTGCTAACTGCATGGTCAGTAGTTCTAATCTACCAGTCACTTCATGGGAGAAAGATGAGGCTTTCTGCTTCTGTTATGGTAGCGTAGTGTTTACGAGTTGGGCTGCTAATCTCAAGGTCAGCAATTCAAAGCTATCAGCTGTTCCATGGGAGAAGATGAGGCTTTCTGCTGCCGTAAAGATTTGCAGCCTCAGAAACCCTATACAGGGTTGCTATAAGTCAGAATCGACTCCACGGCATGTAAACAACCAAAAAGTTTTACAGTGTCCGAAACCCTATACAGGGTCACTATGACTTGAAACTAACTAGACAGCATATAACTACTATCACCAACATACATGTAGGAGATTTCTTGTTTGGTGCTGGAGGATAAAGCACTGGACTACAGGTCGGTTTGAACTACAAGGTGCAGCAGTTCAAACTCACCAGCTGTTCCTTGGAAACCCTCTACAGGGTCACTATGAGTTTGAACCAATGAAACTAAACAACAGCGGTGTAGCACTGTAGGATAAGCCCTTTACTGCTAACCACAAGGCAGTTCTACACCACAAGGCACTACTCAGAAACTCTATATGGGGTCACTAAGAGTATGAATTGATTTAATGGCATGTAACAATAGCAGCAATCTATCGATCTGTATTTTTATATTAGTAGTTTCAGCTTGAAGTTTAGCTATTAAGGGTTTAGATAAGTCGAGGCATATCTGAAGAATCTATGCCAATCGTTTTCAAACCAGCAGAAGACTTCTTTATTCAAATGAATTGCCAGAGGAAATGAACATACTCATACAACAAAGCAGATCAATTGGATAATAATCTGGTTCAAGTAGGGTAGTAGTGAAAATGGAGGTTTTGCAGGCCTACCTACCTGTTCCCCATTGTAGGAACATGGACAATAAGAATTGCACTCCATTAGTGCCATGCATGAATGTCCCTTCAGCACACGCCTATGATTAGGACCTATGCCATTGTTCTTGTTGTTATTAGGTTCCATGGAGTTGGTTCAAACACATAACAACTCTATGTGCAACAGAAAGAGCATTGCCCTATCCTCTCAGTGACTGTTGTGCTTGAGTTCACTGTTGCAGCCACTATGTCATCCCATCTTGCTAAGGGTCTTCTTCTTTTTCTTTCTCTGGCCCTCTAATTTGCAAAACATAATGTCTCTGGGACTGATTGATCCCCTTGATAACATGTTCAAAGTACTTGATAACGTGTTCAAAAGACAAAGTCTCACAACTATCTTCTAAGGAGCATTCTGGTTGTATTCCCAGGACAGATTTGCTTCTTCTTCTGACATTCCATAGTTTATTCTATATTATTTATTAATACCATCATTCAAATGCATATTCTTTGATCTTTTACATTTATTGTCCAGCTTTAGCATCCATATGAGGCCATTGAATTCCTATTGTGTAAATCAGGTGTACCTTGAGGTGAAATTTTTGCTATTTAACATTTTGAAAAGGTCTTTCGCATCGTATTTGTCCTATGCAATACGCCCTTTGATTTCTTGACTACTGCTTCCATGAGCCTTGATAATTTCAGTCTTTTGTGTGTATCATGATGTTGTTTTTCCAGTTGTGAGGATGCTTGCTTTCTTTACATTGAGATGTAATACATACTGAAAGCTATAGGCTTTGATCTTTATAAGTCAGGGCTTCAAGTCTCCTTTGAGTTCAGCAAGCAAGATTGTGACATCCATATATGACTGTTAATGAATCTTCCTCTAATCCTGATGTCATGTTCTTCTTCATTTAGTCATACTTCTTGAATTATTTGTTCAGCATACAGATTAAGTACAGCAAAAGGATACAACCTGATGCATAATTTTCCTGATTTTAAGCCATAAAGTATCCCCTTGTTCTGTTAAATAACTGCTTCTTTTTCTATGTACAGGTTTAGCATGAGCACAGTTAAGTGTTCTGGAATTCTCATTCTTTGTTACTGATAGTTTGTTATGATCCATACAGTTGAATGCCTTTGCATAGTCAATAAAACACAAGTAAACATCTTTCTGGCATTCTCTGCTTTCAGTCAAGACCCATCTGATGTCAGCAGTGATACCCCTCTGCCCCTGTCCTCTTCTGAATCAGACTTGAATTTCTGGAAGTTCCCCAGCAATGTGTTGCTGCAACCTTTTTAAATTATGTTGTTGTTGTTGTTAAGTGCCATGGAGTCGGTTCCGACGCATAGTAACCCTGTGCAAGAAAGCATTGATGAAACACAAAACTCCAGAAATTGTCATAATACTAGTAGAAATATTTCAACAAACCGGCATAGCACTAGAGTCATTTATTGGAAGAGACCCATATTTGTGTCATTTTAAATAACTTTTTTGCCAACTTTGCAGTTCAAACTGACATTTGACCGCTGCTTATTCAACAGCGCCATACCAGGACTCTTTATAGTAAACATATGACTGTCCAATTCAAAATGGTGACTACCAATCCGAAGGATCAATACTATACTTTGAACTGCAAGGTCAGCAGTTCAAACCCCCTAACTGTTCATTGGAAACCATATAAAGGGTCGTTATGAGTCAGAAGCAACTCCATGGGCACTGGCACTTAATAACAAAAATGACCATGTCTAGGATGTAGATTTTTCAAGAGTTCCATTTCATTTTGACAATTTCCAATTTTCATATTCATGCTTTGTATATTCCATGTTCCAATTACTGATGAATGTTGGTAGCTGTTTCTTCTGATTTTCATTTGTACCACATCAGCAAATGAAAATACTGAAAAATTTACTGTATCCACATTATTAAGGTCAATTCTACTTTGAGAAGGCACCTCTGATCTGCACCGTAAGAAGTAATAAAGTAGACTGTAAAAGTGAAAGCTCTTTCGTACGTATCTAAATGATCTTGAGAACCCAGTACAAAAGTAATGCGTTAAGTATGTCAAAGAATGTAGCTTAGGAGAGTGAAGGTTCTATGTTGATGGATATTTTTGGGACATCAACTGAGCACCGGAGATTTAGCAGGAGAATCAGTGCAGGCCCATATCTGGACTTTCAAAAAAGACATCATCTTTGATGCATATCAACAGGAAATCCTGACATATCTTCAGTCTCACCAGGAGGAAGTGCAGCTTCCTTTCCCTAAGTGTCATACCTTTTTAAGGCCTTGGCAGCAGACATTTACAAAGAATTAGGGAAAAAGAAAAATTGCAGATGCTCCCTACTGGTGTGAACACTGATAGGAGGTTTCTTGAGAACATTTATATGGCTCTCAGGCCAGAGGTTCCCTGTTGTTGTTGTTGTTAAGTGCCATGGAATTCGTTATGACTCATAGGGACCCTGTATAGAGTTTGCAAGGAGTGGCTAGTGGGTTTGAATTGTCGACCATGTGGCTCAAACAGACCTCATTGTCCAGTACATTATCCTGCAGTGCCACACCAGGACTCCAGACTCCTGCTGTAGGTGGCTTAAAACAAATAGCTCTTATCCCTGGGAATCTTAAAAATCTGGTTGGTGGGCTTACTGGTCAGCAAGAGATGAGAGCCTCCTGGGACTATGGCCTTGGGACACCTATCAGGGCTGGAATGGAACTCACCCATATGGCCCAATTTTCAGTTAAGCAATAAATAAATAGGTAAGAAGCTCTGGTAGCATAGTGGTTACAAATTGGGCTGCAAACCAGAAGGTCAGCAGTTCAAAACTACAAGCTGTTCTGTGGGAGAAAAGATGAGGCTTTCTGCTCCCGTAAAGATTTACAGCCTCAGAAACTCTGTACAGGGTCACTATGAGTTGGAAACAACTGCACGGCACATAACAACAACAACAATAAGTAGGTATATAGGGGGACAACAACCGTGAGGTATTTTCACCATAATATGGTCAACCATTCAAGATCAAACGAGCAACGCTTACCTAAGGATAAAGGTGGGTGGACTGGAAATAAGAGCCATAGCGAGGAAGCAGTTTCACTTTTGATACATGGAGGGGATTGCAATCACTGAGATGAAACAAAGTATGTGATTTGTTGAATACAAATTAATGATCTCGCCTGTAATCTTTCACTCAATTCACAATAAAAAGTTAAAAAAAAACAATCTAGTTGAATTTACCAAGCACTGCATTAAATAAAGACTATAAAAAGTAATCATTTATATTAAAAAAGAGTAGATTAGTCATGTATTAAATGGTGTTTAAAGACTGAACAGAGATTGAACAAGGAAAGCAAAGGGAAGAAATGGCAAATAGCACAGGGAGGCAAGCAGAGTTGTAGAAAATGAAATATAAGGAACTTGACACATTCTCAAATCCAACTTCATATCTGTTGCAAAGGCCTCAACTTGTGGAAAGAGCAGCAAAACCACAGAAGAGCCAAGAGTGCCGTAGTCGGTGGAGGTTCAGAGTGAAGCCATCTCTAAGGATACAGCCTGGCTGCTCTTGCAAGCACATCCTGTTTCCTGGGGCTGAGAACTATAAAGCAGCCAACATTTTGAACTAAAAAAAAAAAGAAGGTTTTCTAGATTACTTAACAGTTTATTATTAATAGTGATATTGGATCTCTCAGATTGGTGGACATATTTAGTATGGCACAAGAAGACTGGGTGACTGGGTGGATGTGTGTTTGAATAAAAATTTATGTGGTTTTTTTTTTCCCTTTGGCTTTCTGTATAAAGGCTAAAAGAAACATTTTACTCACACCTGTTTCCTCTCTAGGGAATCCTGGGTTTCTATTACTATTCCATGTGATTTGTCAATATAGCTTTTTTCCCCTATGTTTATATTCAAATCATCTTCTGGGATAAAAAAAAAAAAAAAAAAAGCTAAAGAGGATAGAGGGAAGAGAGAAACTCTGTTAACTGATGGTAAGATGAATGTAAAGCTAATGTTCTCCCATGTAAACTATCACATAATACACAATAAAACTTAAAAAAAAAAAAAAAAAAAAACAACCTGTAAATTCAGGGAAGTATATATTTTCAGATAATTGCTTCTGGTTTCTTTCAGCTGAATCTTGAGATTTGAAGTATTTAGATTTTTTGTCAGCCTTCAGCAAAGTGTTGTTTTTGTGCTGTGGCTGATTGCATCAGCTAGACCAAATACAGTTTCCTTTGAGGTTTTGAAAGATATAGTCTTTGGAGGGCCTCAGTCCCAATATAAAATACAGCTAAACTGAAGGAATTTCCCAAAACTAGAAAATTCATTTTCATTATTTTAGAAGAAAATAATAGCAACAACTTCAAACTTCTAGACACAATACTAGACATATAATTAATATCAGCAACACCTAAATGCACATATATTTTTATAAACATATATATATATACAGTATAAACATATATATGCATATTTATATGCATTCCAAAATATATTCATAAATAAATGTGAATTCATCAATAAATCTAAAATTCATTTTTGTGAGTGCTTTAATTTCCATTTTAAACCCTAAATTGCACAATATAACTTTAAAAGATATGTATTCATTTAACAAAGAGCCGTGGCGACATAACGGTGAAGCATTCAGTTGCTAATTGAACCCAGTAGCTGTTCCATGGAATAAAAGAACAATCTGACAATCTGCTCCGATGAAGATTGCATCCTAGGAAACCCTGTCCTTCATTGTCCCCGTTAGTCAGACTGGACGCCACGACACACAACAATAGCAATAACCTTCCTTTAACAAATATTTACTGAACATATGCTATGTGCCAGGTTCTCGCAGGAACTGGGGCTACAAGTTCCATTCTTCATGTAGTTTATATTTAAGTGAGCGATTTATATCCTGTTTGCCTAGTTTAACTATCGGGAGAGGCTAGTTAGTGCTCTAGTTAACTATTTAAGTTACACTTAAGTAAATGCTATGTAATCTGTTCATACTATAAATTTTTGTTTGGCGTTTATCTTAACCACAAAGGTACAAGAGCAGTTCTCAACCTGTTACAGCATGTAAAGATTATCTGATATTTCACAATGAAGTTAACACCAAATTCTTTCTGATCTAATTGTTTTGTTTATCTTGACTGTTAGAGTAAAGTAATTGTTAATAGTTTTTGCTTGAAACAACAAAACACAGTATTTCCTATTCTTTACTGTTGTCAAGCACAGACTAAATTCTGTACAATGTGTGTGTGTTTTAAAATTGGTTATAATTTCAGCAAATTATTGTAATAACTAATAAATTCTAGTTCGGTTTTATACTTTTTCCATAATGAATTAGCTCTTTTGACTGATTATGATCCATTTTCATAATGTCAGATCAGTGAATGGAATTTCAAGATCTTGGACATTCAAAAGGCTCATTATGTAACATAACTTTCAAATCTAATTTGCTAGAAAATACTTCACTAGAGACCATTTCCTCATTGTGTATTTGTAATAGATGCAAGTTTGGAAGCTTTTTCTAATAACCATTTCTTGCCATTCTTAAGTATGTTCTCCTATGATAATTAGGTGTTGAAAGATTTATCCAAAACTAAATAAGCTTAAACTTATGAGGAATCATACAATTTCAGGTCTGGAAATGATATTCTGGTCTTTTTATTCCATCTTCCATACTGCATGAATAGGATGTTGAGGCTAAAACAAGCTGCCTTGCATGAGGTTATACTATAGAGATCGCCAGTCAATGAATTCCATGTTCCCATTCCAATTAACTCATCTAAATTAAAGAAAAATGATTCATCATTCAACATAAAAAAGTTATGATATGCAAACTTGATACACTAACTTGAATTATTATGATTAAGTGCCATCGAATTGGTCCTAACTCATTGCCACCCTGTATAGGGTTTCCAACAAGTGGCTGGTGGATTGATCAGTCCTTTTTGTATTTAGAAATCTAGTGTTTATACTACAACATCACACCAGGACATCAGCAACTTCCTGTAATATTATTTTTTTCTAAAAAATTATCTAATCATTGTTAGGGCAGAATAAAACATTGTAATACATAGTTAATGCCTATTCTGTATTGTCAAGCACAGTAATTTATTTAAGATTTTGTCACTGTTCTTCCCACTTCCAAAAATATCTACATATTTAAAGGCATTTAAATTATGCCAGGATGGCCAGACTTCATCTCTCATACTTTGGATATGTTGTCAGGAGGAACTAGTCACTGGAGGAGTATATCATGTTTGGTAAACTGGAGGGCCAGAGAAAAAGAAAACCCCCAATGAGATGGATTGGCACAGTGTCGGAAACAATGGGCTCAGGTGTAGCAACGATTGTGAGGTTGGCCCAGGACCGGGTAGTGTTTCATTCTGTTGTGCATAGGGTCATTATGAGTCGGAACCAACTCAAAGCACCTAAGAACAACAATGACTAATTAACTCATAAACAAAATGTTAATCACCAAGTAGTCTAGAAAGATCAGAAATCATATGAGAAAAAGAAAAAGAAAAAAAAAAATGCAAAAGGATAAGTTTGTACCTAACACCCATAAAGATTTACAGCCTCAGAAACCCTGTAAGAGTCGCTCGCTATGAGTCGGAACTGACTCTATGGCACATAACATCAACAACAACAACAACAACAACAACAATTTGTAACAGAGTTTCATGGCTACAAAAGCAATGGCAGGAAGAAATCTTTTGGTCTCATTTGATGTGAAGTTTAATCCGTTATTCCATAGCACACAGTGACTGCTCTCCTAACCTGAACCTTGATATTGTAAAAGCATAGTAAACATCTGTTGAATAAGTGAATAAATAAATGAATGAATGACTTTAGACTTAGCATGGAATGAAATTCAAATAGACTGACTTCAGAGTCCAGTGAACTGTGCTTGGAATTAACATAAGAACAATCCACCCTTTTCATATGTCAAATATGTGAGAATAAAATCTGAAGCACTTTACTCACAGCCTCATCATACAAAGAGTTATTCTACTGTTTTAATGTAGTGTGATGTATGGGGACCAATTTTTGTAAAAAAGAAAATAATTGATATGAACAACTACCAAGTACCTGGGTGAGACTTCAGATCTTTTGTTTCCTAGAAAGTAAAAGATGAATGACATTGTAGAACAAGAAAATTTTAAGTTTGGGAATTATCAGTAAATCCTCTAATATTTAAATAATTCTCAAGCTGAAAAAGCTGAAGGAAAAAATAAAACTTTGACTTGCAATATTGAAGGATTCTATGGGCAAAATGTTGAGTGATGCAGAAAACATCAAAAGACAATGGAAGGTATACACAGAGTCACTTTACCAAAAAAGAAATCCGTTTCAAGAGGTAACATGTTATCCAGAACTGATAGTACTGAAGGAATAAGTCCAAACTGTACTGAAAGCATTGGTGAAAACCAAAGCTTCAGCAATTCATGAAATATAAATTGAAATCTTTCAACAAACTGATGAAGCACTTGAGACACTTACTCATCTACGTCAAGAAATTTAGAAGGCACCTACGTCTACGTCGTCAACTGATCTGAATAAATCCATATTTGTCTCCATTTCAAAGAGAGGTGGCTCAATGGAAAGCAGAAATTATTGAATCACAGGCAAGCAAAAGTTTGCTGATAATAATTAAAAATGCATGTAACATTACTTAACAAGGAACTGTCAGAAATTGATGCCAGATTCAGAAAAGTATGTGGAACTAGGGATATTATTGTTGATGTCAGATGGATCTTGGCTGTAAGCAGATAACACTAGAAAGATGCTTACTTGTGCTTTTTTGACTATGCAAAGGCTTCGACTCTAGGGATCATGACAAGCTGTAGATATCATTGAGAACAATGGATATTCCAGAACACTTAATTGTGCTTATGAGGAACTTGTATAAAGACTAAGAGGCAGTCATACAACTAGAACAAGGGAACACAGAATGGTTTAAAATCAGGAAACTCTGTGCCAGGGTTGTACCCTTTCACCACACTTACTCAGTCTGTATGCTGAGCAAAGAATCTGAGAAACTGGACTATATGATAAAGAACATGGCATCAGGATTAGAGATAGACTCACTAACAACCTGTGCTATGCAAATGATGCAACCTTGACTCCTGAAAATGAAGAGCACTTAAAATACTGATGAAGATCAAAGACCACAGCCTCTGTTATGGTTTGCACCTCAGTGTAAAGGAAATAAAAATCCTTCTACTGGACCAATAAATAACATCATGATGAATGGAGAAAAGATTGAAGTTGTCAAAGTTTATTTTCCTTGAATCCAAAATTAACATTCATGGAAACAGTAGTCAAGAAATCAAAAGATGCATTTGCTCAATGCATTAGGCAAATCTGCTGCACAAAACCTCTTTAAAGTGTTCAAAAGCAAAGATATCAGTTTCAGGATTAAGGTATTCTGATCCAAGCTATAATATTTCCAGTAGCCTCATATGCATGTGAAAGTTGGAGACTGAATAAGGAAGACCTTAGAAGAATTGATGTGTTATAGTGTTGGAAAAGAATACTTAAAGCATCATGGATTGTCCGAAGAACAAACAAATCTGTATTGGAAGTACAGCCAGAATGTTCCTTAGAAGCTATGATGGCCAGACTTTGTCTCCCTTATACATCAGACATATTATCAGGAGGGACCAGTCCCTGGAGAAGAACTTCATGCTAAGTAAGGAGGAAATTCAGTGAATAAGAGAAGGACCCACAATGATATGGATGGGCACAGTGATGGCAGCAGTGGGCTACAGCTTAACAATTGTGAGGAGGGTACAGCAATGAGCAGAGTTTTGTTCTCTTGTGCATAGTGTCTCTATGATTCAGAGTCAACTCGATGGCACCTGACAACAACAATGTGTCTGCAATTGCCTACAGAATCTATCTTAAAGATATTGAACATTATCATTTAATATTACTATATACCAATAATAAAAAAAAAGATGTCACCAGCTATTTCTTTCAGGATACTCTTTATTTGGCTGAACTTGATAACTTATTATTGATGGACACAGATAATTCAGATACCATACTTACAGTTGTGAGATTTACTAGGGTAGTTGTTGTTGTTGTTAAATGCTATCAAGTTGGTTCCCACTCATAGCAACCCTGTATGGGGTTTCCTAGGAGTGGCTGGTGAGCTTGAACCACAAACCTTGTGGTTCAAACTTTTCTTACAGTCCGGTGCTCTATCCCACAGTGCCACACCAGGACTCCACCAGGACAGTTAACAGGTTACAATTCAGGGTCAGAAACGCTCAAGGCATGGTTGTTCCGGTCAGGACAGCCTCTTAGCCATGCGCACAGGCAGGCTTCGCTCTCTGGCCAACAGTAAAAAGTTGTTTTCAGAGTTGCTGATAAGTGCCTGCAGGACATACCCCTATACTATAAGCTTCAGCCTAAAGGCTCTCAGCTCTAGCTCTGTGGGTCAAGAAAGCTAGTTCACCAATTACTTACTGGAGGTACCCCATTCTGCAAGCAAACCCCCTGCCCAATGTCACTTAGTTTTACTTGCTCCATGGCCATCTTAGAAGGAAGAGGGGGGATCTCACTACTGTCACAAAGGAATGGCCAGGATTGGAATGCATTCTTTGAATCTTGAGATCCCTGTACATGAAATCTTCTCATTCCAGAGACAGACAGTGGTAACAGTGAAGGAGTGGCAGAGGAGCAGCAACAGCTGGACCAACAGCCAGAGCTTGACATAGAGCAGTGGAGAATCATGGTCCAGTCAAGTTGACAAATGATTTTGGGGAACACAATTTAGTCCATTAACAAGGTCATAGTCTGGTAATCTCCTAGTCTGATAACCTCCTATTCTGATAATCTCCATCTCTTTTGTTTCCACAGCCTTTGGGAGAGTAGCTGCTTTCTAAAGTTATTACTTTGAGTTTATCAGGTGTTTCCTTTGGTCTCTAGGGTCTTCAATGCTTGTGCAACCACTTCTTTTATTAACTCCTCTTTGTTGAACTAGCCAATGTGAATTTTGCTTTCCTGACTGGATCCTGTCTGATACACTCAATATTATATGTTTCTATCACATAAAACTCCCTCTCCTGTGTCTTCCCCTGACATATACCATTGTTGTTGTTGTTAAGTGCTGTTGAGTTGGTTTCTACTCATAGCAACCCTCTATAGGGTTTCCAAGGAGTAGTTGGTGGGTTTGAACTGCTAATCAAATGTATATACTTAGTATATACAATGTATAAAAGCAAAAAGGTGGAATTAAGGAAAGACTTTCTTGTATATATGAGGCAAACACACATTTTGCCCTCATCATAGCTTCACGTATGCTCATTTTACCCATGGAAAAACATGAAAGGCTGACAGGAAAGAAAAAAAAAAAAATTCACATATAAATAGAAACAGGATTCAAAAAATGGGATTTCAACGGTTTCTTCCCACAATGCACTCACTCTTTCTACTTTAACTATAAGAAACATAAAAACCACATCTCAAAAGTCAGTTTTTACACCCTTACCTTAATGAAGTTTAATGAAGGCTTCTTAAATTAAGAAGAAAAGCACTCTTTTGTAGCAATTCCATAAAATACTTCTCAATTCATAAAACTCCCGCTATTAGTAAAACTTTCAACCCCTTATCAAGGGGTTGCATGGGCATTAATACCTGGCTCCTCTGAGGTATAAATGCAACTGTAATTGTGCTTAATATATATGCTATAAGATATGTCCATGGTCTGCATGTTTACATGAAGTTGGGAGTGATGGCATCCTGACTGATGGAAAACATTTTTATAATATTTATAATAGTGGAAGTTAAGTAATTTTAAAAAGAAAAATTGTACTTTAACCCAATAATACAGTCAGTCAAATTCTGAATTCATAACCAGTGCAAATGATTATTACATTTAAAAAAATGTTTAACAACAATATTGTATATTCATTAAAAAAAACTGACCAGGAAAAAATATCTAAATATTTAAATTCATTAGGACACCACAAAAAGCATACTGTAGGTGAGTGTGAAATCAGTCAAACTTTTCAAAAAGAAAAACAAAAATTATTTTAATCCTTTAGTAAGTTTCTCTGAAAACAGCATGCTTACAATACAAATGAAAAGGAAACACCTAGAATATCCCCCAAGAGGCTTGCTATACCATTTAGCATTATTGCCCAATTTCCTACTTGTATGGATGGCAACAAATGACAAGTTCATTTTTTGATACTTCAGCAATTCCTTTTCACCACTGCTGCCAGCTGAAGTCATCATTGCTTCTGAAGACCAAGAAAAGCCTAGTATAGTTGAGAAAATAGCTGTGTTTCCTGTGAGACCAAGTGCACTGCTCCCCACCCAACCAGATGTGCTCTGGCAAATACAATAGGGAGTCCAAAAGCTAAGACAACAATACCTGTTGTAAGAAATATGGCAAGTTCCTTACAAGCATTGCTCATAGAATCTGTATCATCCACGAATCTTCTTGAATGCAGTATGGAATAGGTGAAAGGATGTAAAAAATCAAAACAAAGAGGGACCAGAATTGGCAATCTGTGTTTAAAGAAATACAGCCAGAATGCTTCTTGAAAGCCAGGATGGTCAAACTTCGTCTCTCAAACTTCAGACATATTGTCAGGAGGGACCAGTCCCTGGAGAAGGATATCATGTTTGGTAAAATGGAGAGTTGGAGAAAAAGAGGAAAACTCCCAACGAGAGGTATTGGCACAGTGGCAGTAGCAATGAGCTCAAATGTAGCAATAATTGTGAGGTTAGTATTGAACTGGGCAGTGATTCATTCTGTTGAGCATAGAGTCGCTGTGAGTTGGT
>NW_006408787.1:1118159-1119337 GCF_000296735.1 Chrysochloris asiatica | reverse complement strand
CATCAACTAAGAAGAGAAGGACTAAGAACTGGTGGCCAGGAGCAGACTTGCAGAATGTGCCCTTTGGAGATGTAAATAATTATATATGCCTGAGTGGGGAAAAAAAAAAAAAAAAAAAAAATTGAAGATCAGCTAAAATGGTGGATTTAAAAGGATATAAATAGAGGAATTTATTCTTCTCATGGGTGAAAACATGATTGCTTTTGCACATTTAAAATGAGGAAACTCTTCTAATATTTAACAATCAGACAGGTATCTTGTAGTGCCATCAGCCTAGGATGTATATGAGGACTAAGTGTCTAACTCCTCCAGGATGCAAGGAAGCCATTTGCTATACAGAGACAACAACTTACTGTACTGTCCTATGTAATCAAATTAATTTGCATGGCACCATTACTCAAGTGAAATTAAATCACTAATCCCAAAGTACTAAGTTTATTTCCCAGGAATAATTTTAGACTTTGAAAGACTACAGACCAATTTAAGAGTTTAAAAGACTACAACCATTTATTTGAGGGAAAAGAGGTTACAAGAGAAGAGGTGGTGAAGACAAACTGGTTTATCCTATTTACACTAGAATTTCCTACTCTTATAACAAGTCACTGCCTTTTGGGAGTTTGCTGTTAGTACAAAATTAATATTCATAGCAGAAACAACATACAGAGAGCTTTTGGATCTAAAGAGGAGACACTGTTTTAACACCTGGTTTTCAAAACAATTCTCTCAATCTCCTTGTAGGTAGCAATCAAGTTTTAAAAACAACCCTTTTGTGTTAAATAATACCACAGAGAATCATTCTAACCTCAATGTCTGCTTCTGTATACTGCCTGTTGTTGTTAGTGCCATTGAGTCTGTTCCAACTCACAGTGACCCTGTCTAGAGTTTCGAACAGCAGCTGATGAGTTTCAACCACCGACCTTGAGGTTCAAATCACCTTGAAGTCCAGTTCTTTATGCTGCAGGGCCACACCAGGACTCTATCAGTACAAATACTTTATCAATATACAGGTATACTGGCTTATTGTTGTTGTTTGTTGCCATCGAATTGGTACTGACTCACAGCAACCCTATGCACAACAGAACAAAACATTGCCTGGTCTTTGGCCAACCTCACAATTATTGCCATGCATGAGCCCATTGCCAATCCATCCATCTCATTGGGGGCCTTCCTCTTTTTCT
>NW_006408787.1:1116798-1118059 GCF_000296735.1 Chrysochloris asiatica | reverse complement strand
TGAGTCGAAACCGACTCCACGGCACATAACAACAACAACAACAGGACTCCTGTGCTCTGTAATATGTAAGTGTACAGGCCCGTTTTCTAGTTTTTCAGAGACACATCCAACCTTCTAAAGATTTTGTCTTACTGATTATTCTATTCATGGCTCACAGGCTAGGTTGAATAAATTTGCACCCTAAATGGGTTGTAATAGCTATTTTTGGTTCAATTCTCACAGCTATTCTATATATTGGATACCATTATATAAGTGTATATATATAAGGAGCCTTGGTAATGTATTTGCTTATGAGTTGAGCTGCTAACTGCAAGGTCAGTAATTTGAATCTACCAGTTTCTTCATGGGAGAAAGATGAGAGGCTTTCTGCTCCTGTAAAGATTACAGCCTTGGAAACCCTATCCAGGGTCACTATCATTTGGAACAAACTCGTGCTTCCTCACTACCGCTACAGTTAACGTTGTACAGAGGCTGAAGCTGTATCTGCTTACATACCTGCTAATCTTCTTAAAATTAACTTCTGTGGACTGACTTGATGGCACTTAACAACAACAACAACAATGTTCTATTTCATACAAAAGGACATTGTCACAGATGCTGATTAAAATAATGGTCAACATCCTAGTCTTTAAATTCTTCCAAGCATACATTATCTCTCCTATTTGGACAAGGTTAAGGATTATAAATCCCATTAAAATTCTCATTATGCCCCATTTACACATAAATAGCCATTCCAGGGGCCCATTTGTCCTCTCAGAAGTATACTGAAGAGACTTTCTTTACTTTTTGAAAATCCATGGCACATCCCCTGTTATCTATCCCTCAAGTGCCCAAGTTTTTAAAGAAAGTTGTGATCGTTTTCCAGGTCTTAAATTTAGAGTTTGTTGCTGAAATGATAGCAAGTGAAGTACAATAATATATTTGGAACTCTGAAACTTATACAAATAAACACACAATATAATTTAAATGAGAACATTTAGAATGTGTTCAAATTCATGCTTTAAAATGTCCTAGCATTTCCCACAAAGCAAAATCTGAAGATCCTTGCACTTCCAGATAATGAATTAGTAACCATCAATTCTTTAGAAATTGCTCTTTTAAAAAATGTTTTTTTTAAGTAAGCATTAAAAATTTGAAGATTAGGGCAGAACATAAAAGATGGCGGATCGGGTGGACATATAGCAGAGAGCTCCGCCAACAACAACACAGCATACCTGACCAAGCAGGTTCAGGGGATGGTCCCAGAACTCTGAACCACATA
>NW_006408787.1:1109867-1111200 GCF_000296735.1 Chrysochloris asiatica | reverse complement strand
ACTATTGAATCATAAGAATCTTATCCCCATCTGTTTTTACCAGACCCATCTAAGCAAGATGAAAACTATTCAGTGGGGACTCTATCTCCCCTCCCCCCCAGACTCTTAAACTAAACTCTCTCTTGAAACCTTTTAAGCCAGTCACTTCACACATTTTTTGCCACTTCATTTTAGGTAGCCAATGTCTAAGTTGCATGTTTCAATACATCTTGATTGCATGTTTGATCAATTTCAGATTGAAGAAGTTAGTAGAATTCTTTCATCCTCACTGGCTTTAGTGGTTGGTACATAAATTTAAATAATAGTTGTATTAACTGGTCTTCCCTGTAGGCCCATGGATCCTATCACATACAGCATTGTATCTCATGACTTATTTTGATATATTCTTTTTGACAATGAATGCAACACCATTCCTCTTCATTTTGTCATTCCAGGCATAGTAAACTATGTGATTGTCAGATTCAAAATGGTCAATACCTGTCCATATCAGCTCACGAATGCCTAAGGTATTGATGTTTATGTATTCCATTTAATTTTTGGACAATTTCCAATTTTCCTAGATTCATACTTCATACTTTCTATGTTCCAATTATTAATGGTTTTTCACAGCTGTTTCTCTTCATTTTGAGTTCTTTCCATCAGTAAAGGAAGGTCACGAGGGCTTTACTCCCATGGGCTTACTCCATTCATGTCATCACGGTCAACTGTACTTTGAGGAGGCAGCTCTTCCCCAGTTGCATTTTCAGTGCTTTCCAACCTGAGCGGCTCATTTTCCAGCACTATATCTGACAGTGTTTCTCGGCTACTCATAAGGGTTTCAGTGACTAAATATTTGGAAAGATTTCATCTCTCTTTCTTCCTAGTCTGTCTTCATCTGGAAGCTCATCTACAACCTGTCCACCATGGATGACCCTGCTGGTATTTAAAATACCCTTGGCATAGCTTCCAGAATCACAGCAACTCACAAGCCACCACAGTATGACAAACTGACAGATGATTGGCTAGACCTACTTAAATAAACTTGTTTAATAAACTCCAAAAATTGATGTATATTACAGAGAGTCTAAAGCACATCCAAAACTTAGAAATGGCAAAGAAAGGACATTTCTGAAGTATATAACATAAATAACCCAAGCTAGGTTCACATCAATATGTGAACATTGGAGCTGCTCTCTGAGTCTACCAGTAACTGTCTCAGAATTTTAGAAAAGTGGTTCACTCTTTTTTTTTTTTTTTTTAATGTTTTATTGTGAATTTTGTGATAGTTTACATGGGAGAACATTAGTTTTACATTCATCCCATCGTATATTGTTTCAATGCCATGGTTACAATC
>NW_006408787.1:1104264-1109367 GCF_000296735.1 Chrysochloris asiatica | reverse complement strand
GGTAACCAATGTGAAATGTGGTTCACTCTTGAATTGTTCATGTTCTAACAAAGATTGAATCCCATGTAAAAATACAAATGAGTTTATTCTTTACCTCATTTTTCATAAGGACTTAAAAAGATACTTTAAAAGCAAATGAAGGTCTCTTGGTTATTTTGTAGCTGTAAACAATTATTCCTGGCAGTGCTTGAAATAGCAACTTTATTGTGCAGACCTAATACATAGACTGAAAAGTGCCTAGAAAGCCATACCACACAAGCTTCAGATTTTTCCCTTACAAATTCATTCTTAAAAAAATTTAAGTAATGCTAGTGAAGAGACTCACAGACTTGCCAAAAGTCTAGTGCCAATGGATTTATCCAAATGATTTTGGCAGATAGAGGCAGCAAGAAAAAAAGAACAAAGTTGAAATGGTGAAGTGGGTGAGAAACAGGGCCGGAAGGAGTGCCAACGATAATTTCAAAATAAAAATGCTTGTCTAGAGCCAAACACAGAGTCCTTGCTTGGTATTAGTATTAATGTACTAAACTGCTAACTGGAAAGTTGGAGGTTTGAGTACACCCAGAGTTGATTCTGATTGCCTGGTGATTTATTTCCAAAAGAAAAAAAATCAGCCATTGAAAACCTCATGGGCACCATGAATCAGAGTTGACCTGACAGCAATTAGACTGGTTTGGAGCCAGTCTCATGGCCGTCTTTCTCGTCATTTACCAGTCACTGAGATCCCAGTAACTGTTCCTGAACCTGGTGATGAGAGAAATGAGGAGGGGAAGGGAAACAAAAAGAAACATTGACTGCATTTTCTTCTCTGATATGAGACGTGACTAATATTTGTAATGGTTGTAATTTAAGATAACAGTTGATAGTATAAGGTTAAATAGTTCAAGAAAACAAGAAGAGGGAGGAAGAGGTAGTTTCATCCTAAGGTTGTTAATGCTTTCAATATATAGGTTTTTTTTTTTTTTTAAATCATAGACAGCTTACTTGAGAGTTTAGTGCACACCGCACACAATGTCATTCTTCTACCGGTGATGGACACTGGGGATCCTGAAGTGGTCTCAGCTCATCCAAATTTAGTGAGAAAAGTTCAAGCTTAGTAGCAGCAAGTTGAGCATCCTACTGATTCCTTTTTCCATGTCAAGCAACAGTGTTGAGGGTGAAGTTCATGTTGCAGAATTTTCTTGTTGCAAATTAATTTTTGCAAAGAAATATAGATTTTGGATGACAATTCAACTTTTCTAAGAGATGAGACCTTATATGATACGCCTAGGAAGAAAGTTTCTAAAGAGTCCTGGTGTGGCACTGTAGGATTAGCACTGGACCTCAAAGTCAGTTTGAACCTCAAGATTAGTGGTTCAAACTCACCAGCCACTCCTTGGAAATTCTATACAGAATCACTATGAGTCAGAACTGACTCAACAGCACTTAACAGCAACAGTAAAACTTCTAAGATATGTCATAGAATGTAGGTAGAAGAGATGTCAGTAGAGGTGAGATCTAGAATGTTGCTGTTGTTAAGTGCTATAGAGTTGGTACCGACTTATAGTGTTCCTCTATAGGATTTCTGAGAAGTGACTGGTGGGTTTGAACTGCCAACCTTGTGGTACACAGACCAGTGCCGATCCTACAGCGCCACAAGACATCTAGCATACTATAGTCATAATCCACTGGAGAATTTCTTTATTACTGTTTGGAGGTAAAGGAGGAGGCCCTAGAGGGGAACTAGAAGTATGCTAGTGTTAAAATATATTAGACTCTATCCTTTTCTGCTTTAAAACAAAAACAAGCAAACAAAAAACTTATTTTCCTTTTTTACTTATTTTGGCATTTCTTTTATCAGACTGCTTTTCAAATCTCATGTCACTGCCTGGTAAAAGCACATTCTAAATTTTAGGCTACCAGAAAGTGTAGCAGTGCATCTGGCATGCCACTGGTTTGAAAATCTACCTCAGAAACATTTGGCAGAGAATAAAGCTACTTGGTTTTCGTTTCACAAGAAATTGTATTCCATGGGTATCTTATTATAGGTTCATTTCTGTATAAAGAGTGATAATCTTTATAAATCCAACAATGACTCAACACAGAAGTAGTACAAAATGGCAGCCCAATGAACAGATATTAATTTCAGATGCCATTATGCAGTTAGAAAAGAGGTTTTGCAATCTTTTAGTTTCTTTGGGGTGCTGCAAAAAAGTACCACAAACTAGGTGGCTTAAAAGAATATAAGTGTATTATCTCACAGTTCTGAAGATTAGAAATTCAAAATCAAGGTGTCAAATTCATGGAGTCCTTCTAAGGGCTCTGAGGAATATTTTGCTCCATGCTTCTGTCTTTGTGACTGATGATGGCTAGAGATCCTTGGCACTTCTTGGTTTGTAGATATATCACTCCAAAGCTGCTGCTATATTCATATAATATTTTTTCTCTATGTCTTTTTGTCTGGGTCTCATCTCCTCTTTCATAAAGACACCACACATAATGTATTAATACTTCTTTTATTCCAGTCACCTCATGTTGAAAGCAAAGAGAAAGAATCAGTAGTTGGAAAATATGGCCTTGGTGATAGAAATAATGTTAAAGATTGCATGACAGAATTTTGCAAGATCAATAACTTATACCGTTTTTAAACAACATAAAAAATGATTATACACAAAGACCTCACCAGGTAGAATTCACAGAAATAAAATTGACTACATCTGTGGGAAGTCAAAACAAGGTCAGGAGTAGACTATGGAACAAATATGAATTGCTCATATGCAAGTTCAGGCTAAAACTGAAGGAAATTAGTTCAAGTACATGAGAGTCAAAATATGACCTTAAACATATCTCACCTCATCTCAGAGATCATCTCAAGAACAGATTTGATACATTAAACACTAATGACTGAAAACCAGAAGAGTTTGGGATAACATCAAGAACATTATACAGGAAGAAAGCAAAAGGTCATAAAGAAGACAAGAAGGAAGGACCAGACCAAATGTATGTCACAAGAAACTCTGAAATTTGGTCTCCAGCATAGAGATGCTAAAGAAAATGGAAGAAATGAGGAAGTAAAAGAGCTGAAAGTTTCAAAGAGCTGCTCGTGAAATCAAAGTCAAATGCTATAATGGAATGTGCAAAGATCTCAGCATTTCTTACACTGAAAGATCTGAAGAAATAATTCAAGCCTCAACTTGTGCGATATTGAAATATTCTAAGGGCAAACTATTGAATGATTGAAAAAGCATCAAAAGAAGATGTAAGGAATACGTAGTCACTGTACCAAAATTCTTAACCATTTGAAGAGGTAGCATATGATAAAGAGCCAGTGGTATTCAGTGAAGTTCAATAAACAGAAAACAGCAAATGCTGGAAAAGGTGTGAAGAGCCTGGGAGCCTCTTACATTTCTGGTGGGACTGTAAAATGCTTCAACCACTCTGGAGAATGTTACGGCTATACCTCAAAAAGTTGGAAATAGAAATACCTTATGACCCAACAATCCCTTTTATATATCCACAAGAAATATGAGTCAGGACACGAGTAAATATATGTGTACTGATGCCCATCGAGCACTATTCAGCATAGCAAAAAGATGGAGATAGCCTAAGTGCCCAACAATGAACGAATGGATAAAAAACTTTGGTACACACATACAATTGAATATTACGTAACACTGAAGAATAATGATGAATCTGTGAAACACCTTATAACTTGGATGAACCCTGTGGACATTTTGCTGAGTGAAATTGGTGTTGCTGTCACATGCTGTTGAGTTGGTTCCGACTCATAGCAGTCTTGTATAGGGTTTCCAAGGAGCAGCTGGTGAGTTTGAACCACTGACCTTGTGGTTCAAACTGACCTTGTGATCCAGTGCCTTATTCCCCAATACCACACCAGGAAATTAGTCAATCACAAAAGGACAAATAATATATGAGACCATTATTATAAAATCTTTAAAAAGGCTTCCAGACTAAAAGAAACATTTTTTGAAGGTTACATGATGTGGGAAGGAGAGAAGAGTAATTCTCTGACTAGACAGAATACATGTTAACTTGGGTTAAGGGGAGGATGAGGCATAAGAAAGGGGATGGCAATGTATAAAAAGAGGAAGAAGACTGAAGATAGGTGACGACATAGGGAGGTATGCATGGGCTGAAGGGGATAGATTTAAATAGTGATATACATACAATTTGAAACAACATTGTTCTTTTCTGTGTAGATACATGGGTTGAGACATAGGTTTAACATATATACTTCTATACCCCACTCTTTCTCCCTTACCCATTAAGCCTATGTCTCAATCCATGTATATAAAAGTTTGAAAGAATAAAGAGAAACATTCTTCGATGGATGGCAGGGGTTAGGGGAGGAAGAATAGTTCACTAGCTAGAGGGCAGAAACACATTAACTCAGGTGATGGGGAGGGCAATATATAAGAAGAGGGAGTTTGGCAGAAGAATGATGAGGACAAGTGAAGACACAGGGAGGTACACAAGGGCTAAAGGGGATAGAGGTAAATAGTGATATACATACAACCTTTGTGGGCGGATATATGGACAGAGTCACACGCTGAATGGGTATAGGAGGTAGAGTGGAATGAATAGATATACAATATCCTCTTTGGAAAGAGGGTATTGCTACATTAGTATTTACCTTTTCTTCAAACACAACTATGAATGTGGTGGATGTGAAGCATTGTTGTTGTTGTTAGGTGCCTTCGAGTCAGTACCGACTCATAGCAACCCTATTCACAACTGAGCTAAACACTGCCCGATCCTGGGCCAACCTCATTATCATTTCCACGCTTGAGCCTATTGATGCTGCCACTTTGCCAGTCTATCTTGCTGGGGGTCTTCCTCTTTTTCTCTGACCCTCCACCTTACCAAACATGATAATACTTCTTTGCTCGAGAAGACAAAGTGATGGAACATACAGTGGGCAAAATGATGAAAACATCTTTCCCATTATCAGATGTCTTAAAGCAATGAGTAACTGACTGAGTTTGGGGGCTCAGAAACATAGTTTCAGTGGACATCATTGACATAACATAGTCAACAAAGACAATGTTCCATATCCTACTTTAGTCAGTAGTGTCGGGGATATTAAAAGCTCATGTTGTCAGT
>NW_006408787.1:1097508-1099284 GCF_000296735.1 Chrysochloris asiatica | reverse complement strand
AATTAGAATTTTGCTAAAGATAGTTTAAAAAATGGCTGCAATAATACATTGACAGGAAACTTCCAGAGGTTCAAGTTGGATTCAGAAGAGGACATGAAATGAGAGCTATCATTGCTGATGTAAGATCGATCTTGACTGAAAACAGAGAATATCAGAAATATGTTTATGTGTGCTTTATGGACTATGCAAAAGCTTTTGACTGTGTGTATCAAGACAAGCTATGGGTAACATTGCAGAGAGTGAATATTCTAGAACACTTAATTGTGCTTATAAGGAACCTGTGTATAGACCAAGAGGCAGTCATTGGAACAGAACAAGGTAATATTGAGTGATTTAAAATCAGGAAAGCTGTGCATTAGGGTTGCATTCTATCACCATACTTATTCTATCTTTATGGTGAGCAAGATTAATTCAAGAAGCTGGATTAGATGAAGAAGAATATGTCATAGGGTTAAATATTTTATGGTATCAAATTTGGTTAATTATTTCCTTAGCTGTAAAAATGGTATTATGATTATGTTATTGTTTCTTTTTAAAGAACTGAAGAACTTGTGGATTTTTTATTATATTTCATCATTGTCTTAATCATCAAACATGTGCTGGCCTGCCCCCTTCCCCCCCCCCCACCCCACTGTATCTAGAGCTTTGTGCTCCAGATGAAGTATTTGATATTGGACTGTTCCCAGGTGGGAATTACTTCATCTCTGTTTGAAATGAGATAACTTGGCTGCTCTAAACTCAAGTTCATTCTTGGGCATTTGCCACTGAAATCCAAGTATTTCAAATGAGAAATTGTTCTATATAAAGTCACAAAAGTATGAGTTATCTATTTAAGTAGCCCACTGAATATACTATTTTATATCTACTTTAATATTATTACTCAATGTTTGCAGTACATGTAATATTTATCTTTAATTTGCTTTAATATGTGAATCTAGTTTTTATCAAAGCGATACATGTATGTGTCTTTTTTAAACTTTGAAGAAAAACTTGTCTGTTGCTCTCCTTGTAGCTCAAGTACTCAAGCATCCCTCAGTATCTTCAAGCCAAAGAACACCAGGTACATACATGCATTTGAGCAAGTAGGGTTTAATATTCCTTGCAGTCAGGGGATACTAACATCAAGGGGAACATTTGGATATCTCAATAAAAGGAAGTTAAAAAAAAAACTTGTTATAGGATATGGATTTTGGTTGAATGAGTTTGGGGAATGTCATTGCTCTGGATTGGATGATGTCTAGAAGCTGGATGCTAAGTGGTCTTCACTAAAACTAGTTGGAAGAGGGAGGCATTTGAGTATTTTGTGATTTAAACAATGCTCATGTTTAGTCACAAAATGATTACATAATGCTGAAGTTTTGTGGAGTTGTTTGTTTAACAGGAGAACACCATAGTTTACCTTTGAAAGCCTGGTGAGCTCCTAAGAACACCAATGTCCACTTGGTAGTACTGGGTAATTTCCTATGGGCCAAGGGCTATTTTACTTTTCTTTCCCCCCAATTTTCCATAAAGGAAAATGAGGAAAATCAGACAAATTCAGTTTTGTTTTGTTTTGTTTTTTAACAGTGCGTGTGGCATTTGGTTAGAGATTCCTAAGCATTCGGTTCTCCTTATTTTTAAATATTTGATTTGCTTTTAAGGATTCGATTTCCTATTACAGAAATGATTTTGTTGTGTCTTACATCCATATATTACCAAGGTCATCCATGCATTCATGTCTCCTGTATCCGAGTAATCTGCTTGTATCACAATTTTTAATTAAAAGGGTTATAGGTA
>NW_006408787.1:1081650-1092570 GCF_000296735.1 Chrysochloris asiatica | reverse complement strand
TGGTCTATAATTTTCTTTCTTAGTGTCGTCCTTCCCTCGTTTTGATATGAGGGTTATGCTTGCTTTATAAAATGTATTATGAAGTTTTCCATCCTCTTCTCTACTGTGGAATAATTTGAGGAGAATTGGTGACAGCTCTTCCCTGAATGTTTGGTAACTCACCAGTGAAGCCATCTGGGACTGGACTTATTTTGGTTGGGAGTTTTTTGATGACCTGCTCAATTTCTTCTTTGGTTATGGGTCTGTTCAGATTTTCTACTTTATTCTGTGTAATTTTAGGTTGGTGGTGGTTTTCTAAAAATGTATCCATCTCTTCTAAGTTTTCAAATTTGTTGGAGTACAAGTTTTCATAGTATTCTGTTATTATCCTTCTGCTCTCTTTTGGTTCTTTTGTGACATTACCGATGTGGTTTCTAATGTTATTTGTGTCTTCCCCCTCTTTTCTTTTGTTAGGTTTGCTAATGGTCTGCCAATTTGTTAATCCTTTCAAAGAACCAGCTTCTTGTTCTGTTGATTCTTTTTATAGTTTTTCTGTTTTCTATCTCATTTATTTCAGCTCTAATTTTTATTATTTATTTTCTTTTGGTGGCTGTACTTCCCTTCTGTTGGTCTGTCTCTAACTGTTGTAGATAATAATTTTTCTGAATTCCTTCTCAGGCATTTCCAAGGCCTGCCCTCTTTCCAGAATATAGTCTAGGTCTATTTCTAGGTGATTTGTTTCAGACATTTTTCTTGTTTCTGGTCATCTGCTTTTTCTTCTTGGACATGTTTAGCGTTTATCTGTGGCCTTAATACATAATTGTGTGTTTTGGTATTTTTTATGCTTTCTGATTGCCTCCAGGTAGATGTGATCAGGATGTGGGCTTCCTTTTTCACTCTTCTTATTGCTTAACTCAGAGTAACTTTCACAGGTGTTGTCTGCCTCCCTTGTGTATGGCAGTTGGTTTTGGTTCTTGCCTTGATTTTGGTGTTTCATTGAAAGTGATTGTAGCTTGACTCTATGGAAGCAATTGCTGTCTCTTCTTGAGTAATATAGGAAGATAAAGAGTCCCCGAAAGGTGAAAAGGAGAGCAAAAAAAAAAAAAAAAACAAACCAAGAAAGAAAGAAAAAAACCCCACCAAAACAACAACAATAACAAAAAACTAGATTGGATTCTGTAGTCTGTAATTGCAGAAAGGAGAAAGGAGGGAGAGAAGAAAAAAGAGAAATCAGTAGCCTAATATGAGTATGAATTTAATGTCCTCTTTCAGCTTTTTGTCTTTAAGGCTGTCTAATAAATTTCAAGATGCCAATGTTGGTTGTTATGCTGTACCTCAGGATTTAATTTAATTTTCAGCTTGTTTTGTTTTTAAACTCTCTTTCCCTCTCCACACCCTTGTTCTGACCTTTTCCCGATTAAAAAACAGTTCAGGGCCAGCTCTTGGGCTGAGAGTGTTTGTGTGCATGCATGGCAGAAGAACCCACCAGTGGTGGGGTGGGGGGTTGTCCACTCACTTTGACAACCCCCTCCCAACCCCACCTCTAGTCACCAGAATGGAGGTGTGCAAACAGTGGGTGGCCAATGAACAGATACAAAAAAAAAAATAGATTATCAGAACAAAGCAAAACCGACAAAGTGTATTTTCCACCTTGCTCCAAGGTTTCTGCAGTGTTATTCTGTGGTGGGTTTGTCTGTTCCTCTGCTTGGTCTTGCCGTTTGGTCTAGCCCAAGTTGTCGGCTCCCGTCTGCCCAGCCTTCAGATCCAAAAGTATGCGATTTCTTACTTCCACTACAAGTCCCACTAGCTATAAGCCTTCAAACTTTTAAAATATTCCTACTTGTGTGGTTCTAGTAGCATAGTGGTTACAAATCAGGCTGAGAACCTTACATTAGCAGTTCGAAACTACCAGGTGTTCCATGGGAGAAAGATGAGGCTTTCTGCTCCTGTAAAGATTTACAGCCTTGGAAACCCTATGCAGGGTTGCTATGAGTCGGAACCGACACCACAGCACATAACCACCACCACCTATATGGTCAGAGTTTTGGAGCTCTGCTCTGAACCTGCTTCACCTGGTATTCTGTGGTATTGCTGAGGACAAACTTCACTGCACCTCTACCCTATCTGCCATCAATCCCTGCCCTCCTTTCAGTTTATTTTTTAAAGTAAATATGCAGTCATCCTGGACTGGAGATAGTCTAGGCCTGAGGCCTTGCTGTTGCCAGGAACTTTGAGGATTTTATTTATGTCTCCCCTTTATTGGATTTTTAAAATTTCCTAATCTCAATCCATGCATCTAATGCCTTCTGATTTAAATGTGACCTTCTCTGCTCCCTCCACTACTATCAATTGGAAGGTTTTAGCATCTTTGTCCTTGGTACTTTGAATTTTCATGATGATTTGACTACTTATACTTTTTGTTTTGTTTTGTTAGGATATCATGTCTTTTGAGTTCTGGGAAATTTATTTTTATTACTTTTTTGTTAATATCATTTTCTGTTTATTTCTTTCTAGAGCTCATATTTGTTGGGCCACCTGGATTAAAACTTTAATTTTCTTATTTTATTTCTTATCATCTGTCTCTTTGTCTTTTGGTTTCACTTTCTAGGGTATTTCCTTATCTACTTCTTCCTTCTCTTATACCAGTTCTAAAATTTTCTCCTACCATATTTAAATTTTCTGGCAGTTTTTCTCATTGTTTGAATGTTTCTTTTTTCGGACAGTAAAAACATTTCTTGTTTTCTACATGCACAATCTTCTCTTATTCTAGAATCTGAGAATATTAATTATAGATTTACATCTCTGAATTGACTCTATTTATTCCCAAGCCCTTTATTTTATGCTTGTTTGCTTTGGTCTATAGCTTTAAATTAGGAGCTCTGGTAGCGTAGTGGTTATGAATCAGGCTGCAAACCACAAGATCAGCAGTTCGAAACTTGTTGCAGACCGTGCAGAGGTTTGAGGCCCTATAGGCCCGAGTGTAACAGATCTAGCCATTTGGCAGTTAATAGCAAATTGTTTTTCATCTTAGTGTTGAGTTATATTTATTTAATTCCAAACATGAGCCCTGGATGTCCACAGAGAAATGCAATATTTCCCTAAGTTTCTAAGGTCAAGATTTTCCCCCTAGAACCAAGGCAGTAAAACTTCCTCAGAGGACGAACAAGGACAGGTTTACTGGGATTAAGCAGGGAGGCTCTGGAGAGGAACTGCCCGGGGTATATTCACTTGGGGTGGAGTGGTAAATTCTGGGAATACGGGATTAAGGACAATGGGGCAACGCCCTCGGACCACCGTGGGTTCAATCAGTTTGATCCAAGTGAAGGTTAAACCCAGTAAGGAAGAAAGGAATATTGGTTTAAGTAAGGTTTACTGGCTTAACTCATCTTAAAGATTGTCTTGTCTGAATAATACTATTCTTCTTCAGTAAAGATCCCTCCCAGCTTGGTGTGAATCTCCTCCCCTAAATAAAACAGAGGCCCAGGCCTCCCCAGGTGTGCATTACTGGTTGGAAGGCTTGCAGTAACGATTGCAGTGCATTACGGGTTGGAAGGCATGCAGTAAAGATTGCAGGGCAGTGAGTTGCTGCCTGCAGAGGCCATGATGCCTGTAGTCCCAAGCCTGCCCACCAGTGATGTATCCACCTGGCTTTGGGGTGCCTCATTGTCTCCTTTCTTCTGTTTGTCTGTGTATTCTTTCACTATCCCTATCGCCGCTGGATCTCCCCTCCTCGTGAACCAAACACTTGTGAACAACACAGCTATGTCGAGGTCAGACCCCGACAGAAACTACCAGCTGCTCCGCGGGAGAAAGATGAGGCTTTCTGCTCCCGTAAAGATTTACAGCCCCGGAAACCCTGCTCAGGGTCACTATGGCTTGGAACCGACTTGACGGCACTTAACAACAACAACAGTATAGCTTTAAATTAGAAGCATTTTAAATGGCTGATCCACTTGATTATTACTCCATATTTTAAAGTGAGACAGTTGAAGAATCTTCAGGAAGCTTTATACACAAAAGTAGGTCTTAGGACTGTTGGATGCTTTTCCAGAACATGGTAGGATTTGGGGGATGGTATGGAAATTTTAATATCAATAGGATTTCTCTTGAGTTGTTCAATTACTGTAGAAAATCGCGAGTCTCTTGCCTTGGATGTTATACATGTCAGCCTGTATTCTGGGAACTAAGCAGAGGAATATAGAGGAAACTCACTGTATTTTTTATGCAAGTTTTCACTTAATCCTTATTGCCAGCATGATACCTCCTTCCAGTACTTCGGTTACAGTTTCTTCATTATAAATCAATAAAAAAATACCTACCATCTGCTGTGGTAGAAGATGGGTTTAAAGCCAAAAAAGAAGCTAAGAATCTACCTACATTCAAAATAGGCTTCTTGTTGCTATGTTGTTCTGCTGAGTCAATTCCAACTCATAGCAACCCCATGTGATAAAGTAAAACTTTGGGATATCTTGACTGCACCTATTATGGAAGCAGATTGCCAGGTCTTTCTCCTGCAGATTCTCTGGGTGGGTCAGCAGTTGAGTGACTGACTGTTGCAACAGACTATCAACCAGTTTCTCTGTTTGCAGTCCCAGGCTTCACCCCTACTTTCAATTCCTAGGATGTTGACAATTCTTATGGCAAGAACTGGCTTATTTTCCACATATAGTTACTTAGCTTTCCATTTTTGTTGCTTTATTATGTTAGTACTCATTCATTCATGTATATTTAATCTTCCAAAAGTCTGTTGACATTTTTGTCTGTTATTTTATCACACACTTTACCAAGCATGATCTGTTTCTCCAGGGCCTGATAGTATGTCCAAAGTACAAGGATAGATGTCTTACCATTGTTCCTTCTAAGGAGTGATCCAGCTGTGCCTCTTCTAAAACAGATGTATTCATTCTCCTGGCAGTCCATGGTATAGTCAAGATTGTTTGTCAATACCATAATGCAAGTGGATCAATTCTCCTCCAGCCTTCCTATTCACTGACCAGCTTTTTCATGCATAAGAGGTGAATGAAAATAACATGATTTGGGTCAGGTGCACCTTAGTCCTGAAACTTACATCTTTGCTCTTGAACACTTTAAAGAGGTCTTGTGTAGCAAACTTGCTTAATGCAATATGTAGTTTGATTTCTTGACTATTGCTTCCAAGAGTGTTGATTGTGAATCCAAGCAAAACACAATCTTTGACAACTTCTAACTTTTTTCCTGTTTATCACAGTGTAATTTATTGGTCCCGTTTTGAGAATTCTGTTGTTGTTTTTTCATTGCATTGTAATACCTACTGAAGAATTTGTTCTTCAATCTTTAATAGTAAACACTTTAAGTTGTCTTCATTTTCAGCAATCAAAGTTGTCTTGTTTTTATATCGTAGGCTGCTTATAAACCATCATCTAATCTTGATGCTGTGTTCTTCTTCATATAGTTCAGCTTCTTGGGTTGTTTGCTCAGCATACCTATTGAATAAATATGGAGAAAAGATACAACCCTGACATACACCTTTCAATAATTTAAAGCCATTCAGTATTTCTCAGCTCTATTTTAATGAAGGACTTTTGGTCTATGTACAGTTTTTGCATGAGCACAATTAAGTGTTCTGAAATTCCCATTCTTCGCAATATTATCCATAGTTTGCTGAGATCAACACAGGACAGTCAAATGGCTTTTCGTAGTTAATAAAACACAGGTAAACATCCTTCTGGTATTTTCTGCTATCTACCAAGATTCATCTGACACTAGCAATGATATCTCTCATTTCACATCTTCTGATTTGGGCTTAAATTTTTGGCAGTTCCTTGTTAGTGTATCTCAGCAACCATGTGTGAATTCGCTTTATAGTACTGTTGTTGTTGGTAACTGCTTTCGAATCAGTTTCGACTCATAATGACCCAGTGTAGGGTTTCTGAGGAGCAGTTGGTGGATTTGAACCACTGACCTTGTGGTTTGTGGTCCAATGCTGATCCTACAGCACCACACCAGGCGCCCTTTTTAATTGTACTAAGGAGCTTTAAAAAGTTCATGGAAAATAGAATTAAAAATATAATGGCATTTCTTCATGACACTTTGAAACCCTCTCATATTTCAAGCATGCATAACTTTTTTGCTTAGGTATGACTTATCCATTAATATCTACCATACTTTCCATGGACGATGACACCTTATTAAACTTCAAAACTTTATTTTCTCATCTCTGGTTTTAGCATCAGTAAGTTATCTAGTCCATTAAAATAAAAACCCACACCCTTTGCCCTCAAGTCAATTCTGATTCATACTGGCGCTAAAGTAAAACTGCTCTACAAGCTTTCCAAGGCTCTGTAGCAGCAGTCTGCCATACCTTTATCCTGTGGCATGATGGGTGGGTTTGAACCACTGACCTTTCAGTTAGCAGCCAGGTGCTTAAGCGTCATTGAGTCTTATATCTTCCGTTAGTGCACAAGTGAAGAGTCTATTTACCTGAATCTTATTTCTACATATATTAATACTTTGAATGATCAGAACTGTTGTCTTGTCAACCTCTTAATGCTTTGTGTGAATTTAAGACTGCATACTCGTTCCTTTAAAGTCAGTGTGAAAAGTAAACTTTAAAAGCCTAATAACAAGTAACAACAATAAAGATGCAAATCAAATGTTAAAATCATAAAAGTGATTTTTTTCAGTTAACTTTTGTGGGTGTCACAAATCTTGACTGCAAATGTCAATTCTTTCCATGGTTAGTGACATCAGTTAATTGAAAACAAGGTGCAGGAACATGCAGATGCTTGTTTGAACAAGTAAATGCCCCACGACCTATGAGAAGTCTCACTTTGCAAACATTACATGTACTTGGTAAACCAGATAAACAGCAAGCTTATACTTGAGAAGAGCAAGTGTCAGTGAGGGCAAGAACTGGTTTTTTTTCCTCCTGAGAAAGAATTTTCACACTTATGTAGAAGAGGATAGATGTATATTAGTCTGGCAATTCAGCACTTCATTATAAATTTTGTTCAAAACTTGACATGTGTATAGTGTAAATTCTCTTCTACTTTCAGGGGACTTTTACTCTGAGCTTTTTGCTGTGCTTACAACACATTCCGAAGATTTGTTCTCAGATATTTCAAACTCAGTAAATCTGTCCAACAGATGATATACCCATCAAGCATAGTGCTCTTCTTAAATTTCCAATATTAATAGTTTTATCATCTATTTAGTCAACTAACCTAGACATTTTAGTCACTTTCTACTGAGAAGCACAATTGTTGTATCCATGGCCAATAAAAAAATTTAATATAAAATGTTTTCCTTTCTCTGATGGTTCATTAATTTCCATATACTCTACTTCAAATCCATGCCCAAAGTTCCTTTCTGTGTGGCTGTTGCTCTGGTCCCCCAACTTTTGACTCTTGCATTCTCCCATCAAAATGATTTGCATCCCTGCACCCCAGATGTATCCCTATTGGCTGAAAAAATAAACTTCTAAATTCTCACTCCAACTCCCCAAAATTTCTAGACTTGTCTCCTGCCACTTCTTAAGACTCATTAACTAAACCCTATTCTAAAGCTATCAATGAATAAGGAAGACTGAAAAGAATGGACACTTTTGAATAATGGTGTTGACAAAGATTACTGAATGTACCATGGACTGTTAGCTGAATGGACACATTTTCATTGGAAGAAGTACAGCCAGAATGCTTTGTAAAAGTGAAGATGACATGACTTTGTCTTGCTTGCTGTGGACACATCTTTAGGAGGGATAAATCAATGGGAAAGAGCATTATACCTTGTAAAATAGAGGGTCAACAAAAAAGAGGAAGACCCTCAGTAAGATGGGCTGACACAGTTGCTGCAACAATGGGTTCAAATATACCAACTCTTGTAAGAACGTCATAAGACCAACACATTGTTGCTGTGTTATACATAGGGAAGTTCTAGTGTGGTGCTGCAGGTTAATGTGCTGGACTGCAATGTCGATTTGAACCACAAGGTTGGCAGTTCAAGCTCACCAGCCACTCCATGGAAACCCTATGAGTCAGAATCGACTCGATGGCACTTAACAACAACAACAACATTATGAGTTGGAACTGACTCGAAGACACCAAGCAATATCAACAACAACATTAAAGTCATACTTTTCCATTTGTGATCACACCCTATAGTCTCATGCTTCCATGCCTTTGATAATACTGTTTCATGTGATGCAATGCTCCTTTCCTCTCTTGTAGCCTGCTCATATCTTGCTATACTTTGGCTTCTAATTAAAATATCTCCTAACCACTAATCAGAATGAATTTTCTACTCCTTGAATCTTTTATTCATATTAACTTTTATAACTCTCAGTACAGTCTTAGCTGTATTTTAATAATCTCTTTTTACTTGCCTTTCTCTAAAGCCCCAAAGGGCACTCTCCCCAGTACTTAGATAGTACTTGGCATGCAAATAAATGCTATATAAGGTTTACGGAGTTGGCAAGGAATTAAAGCCATATGTACATTTTCATGAAGAATTATTGAAAATCATACACATATTTTTAGATTTAGAGAGAAAAAAAATGGAACGAGAAAGTCTTCATTATTGATAAGACACTGGAAAGAATTTCAACAACAGAACTCATAATGCAATATATAGGCTCACCTTTTTTAAAAAAGGTCCAGTTTTCCTATGTTTACTGCCAAATAAATTTCCAGTAGAGAAGAAAAGCTCCTCTTTCCCTGTTTTCCTTTCCTTTTTCCTCATACTTGTCAGCACAGAAGCAGCTTGGGCTGTATTTATTTGTTCCTGTAGCATTCACTCTCTATTCCCCGGGCTGGCTTTTCCCTCATCTAGTCTTCCAGGTGCCATGAGCAGAGTTATAAGAACTGCTGTGCTAAGATGAGATAATGCCATGCCTGTGGGAGGGGAGCTCTCTGGCTCCCCTTTGGAAAGCTTTTCTTTCATTCCAGTCTATTTTAGAGAACATGAGCCTGTCTGGAATGTACTGCCCTTTCCTTCTGGTGCTACATTCTCCTAGGTTGGTAGGGGGAGATTGGAAAGGAGGAAGCAGGCTGTTCTGGTTTCTTCTCCCCCCCCCCCCCCCGCACCCCAAGATCAAGTTCTGGATTGCAATTATCTCATATGCAATGTGCTAACAGTGGAGGCAGCAATGTACAAACTTAATGCATCTGAATTTTAATTATACATGGTAATGACTACTTGCTAGTTCAGAAAAAGCCACTGTTCAGGTTTGTTTTCTTTTGGTGAAGGGAATTTTATCTAATTAAAGGGAAATTATCAGAGAGTAAAGAAGTCAACTACCTGTTTTACTCTCACTGCAGACTTGCCTTATAAGTAGGTGCTAATTATATTTATCTAAATAATAGCAAAAGGAGCCCTGTTGGTTCAGTGGTTAAACATTCAGCTGCTAACCAGAAGGTCAGCAGTTCAAATCCATCAACTGTTCTTTAGGAGAAAGAATGGCATTATGTTTCTGTAATTATGTAAAACCTTGGAATCACAATGAGGTAGTTCTACTGGGGCCTAATGGGTCACTACTGTTGTTGTTAAATGCTTTCAAGTGGATTCCAACTCATAGTGACCCTGTATAGGGTTTCTGAGGAGTGACTGGTGAGCTTGAACCATCAACCTTGCTGTTTAAACTGACTTTGCAGTCCAGTGCCTTAACCACAGCACTATACCAGGACTCTTAATAGGCCACTTGTTGTTGTTGTGAATTGCCACTGAGTCAGTTCCGATCCATAGCGACCCTGTGTAGGGTTTCCAAGGAACAGCTGGTGAGCTTAAGCTGCCAACCTTGCAGCTCAAATGGCTTTGCAGTCTGGTGCATTAACTCACAGTGCCACACCAGGATCCTAATGTACCACTGTTGTTGCTGAGTGTTGCTGAGTCGATTCCAACCCATAGCAACCCTGTATAGGGTTTCCAAGGAGCAGATGGTGAATTTGAACCACCAACCTTGCAGTTCAAACAGCTTTGCAGTTTGGCGCATTAACTCACAGAGCCACACCAGGACTGCACTAGAAATGTGCAAAAACTCAGAGTTAGGAAATCAAAAGGGAAGAAAACACTTGGCATATCTTATATTGAAAGAACTTAAAAAACATTTGAGGCTCAAGTTACAATATTGAAGAATTTTATGGACAACATGGACTTCTGGTGTGGTGCTGTAAGATCAGCACTGGACTGGGAACCACAAGGTTGGCAGTTCAAATTCACCAGCTGCTTCTCAAAAACCTTATACAAGGTCACTATGAGTCTGAATTTCTTCAACAGAACTTGCTAACAACAGTAACAATGGGCAACATAGTGAACCATAAAGGAAGCATCAGAAGATGGAAGCAATGCACAGTCTCTATATCAAAAAGAACTGGTCAACATCCAACCATTTCAGGAAGTAACATACAAAACAAAATGATGCTGTTGGAGGAAGAAGTCCAAGATGAGGCACTGGTGAAAAACAAGGTTCCAATGATTGTTGGGTTAGTAATGGAGATGTTTCAACAAATGTCTGTGACATTAGAAGTGAACATTTGTCCATACCAAGAAATCTGGAAAACATCTGCTTGGCCATCAGACTGAGATTGGTCTGTATTTGTGATTATTACAATGAAAGATGAACCAGCAGAATGTGGAAATTATTGAACAATATTATTAATATCTTGACAAGTAAAATTTTGCTGAATGTAATTTTAAAAATGGTGGCAGCAGTACATCATCAGGGAACTTCCAGAAATTCAAGCCAGATTCAGGAGGAAGTGGAATGAGGGGTAACATTGCTGATGTCAGATAGATCTTGGCTGAAAGCAGAGAATATCAGAATGATGCTTACCCGTGTTTACTAACTATGCAAAGGTATTTGACTGTGTGGGTTATAACAAAACATGTATAACAATACAAAGAACAGGAATTCTAGAACACTTAATTGTGTTCACGTTGAACCTGTATGCAGTCTAAAACTCAATTCTT
>NW_006408787.1:1067462-1076685 GCF_000296735.1 Chrysochloris asiatica | reverse complement strand
AACAGAACATGGGAATACCGAATGTTTTAAAATTAAGAAAGGTGTGTGACAAGGTTGTATTCTTTCACCATATTTATTCAACCTGTATGCTGAGCAAATAATCTAAGAATCTGGTTTATATGAATTCAAACGTGGCATCAGAATTGGAGGAAGACTCATTAACAACCTGCGGTATGCAGATGATACAACCTTGCTTGCTTTAAAGTGAAAAGGACTTAAAGCAGTTACTGATGAAGATCAAAGAGTACAGCCTTCTGTATGGAATATATCTCAATGTAAAGAAAACCAAAATTCTCACCACTGGACCAATAAACAACATTCTTATCAATTGAAGCTGTGAAGGACTTCATTCTCCTTGGATCAACTATCAACACTCATGGAAGAAGCAGTCAAGAAATTCAACGACATATTGCATCAAGAAAATCTGCTGCACAAGACCTTTTTAAATTGTTGAAGAATAAAAATGTCAGCTTGAAAACTAAGGTGTGCCTTACCCAAGCCATGGTATTTTCAATAACCTCATATGGATGCAAAAGCTGGACAGTGAATAAGGAAGACCGTAGAAGAATTGACACATTTGAGTTATGTTCCTGGAGGAGAATATTGAAAGTGTCATGGGCTGCCAAAAGAACCAATAGATCTATTTTGGATAAAGTACAGCCATAGTGCTTCTTGGAGGCCAAGATGGACAAACTTCATCTCTCATACTTTGGAGACAGCAGTTGCTGGAGAAGGATATCTTGTTTGATAGGGTGGAGGGTCAGAGAAAAAGAGGAAGACCCCCCAATGATATAGATTGGCCAAGTGGCAGCATCGATGGGCTCAAGCATATCAACAATAGTGAGGTTGGCCCAGGATCAGGCAGTGTTTCCTTCTGTCATGCATAATGTTGCTATGAGTCGGTACTGACCCGATGTCACCTAACAACAGTAACAACAATGAGATGGGTAGTGGTGGTGGTGTTGGGTTGTGGAGTGGGCTTTGACTCATAGGACCCTGTATAGGATTTCCAAGGCTATAAATCTTCACAGGAGCAGACAGCCTCATTGAACTTCTGACCTTGCAGTTACCAGGCCAATTCATAATCCATTACTGTACCAGGACACTCTCCTAAAGAGACTAAAGCAAGTGTATTGCTGAAAGAATTGCTGCCACCAGCTGAAAGCAGAGACATGTTTATACATGTTTTGTTTGAAACAAATGAGCATCTATTGTTATAATCTGGAACCCAAGTAGTTTTATTTTTTTACTTACCTTTGTGGTGGTATTGCTAGGTGCCATCCAGTTGGTACTGATTCATAGGGAATGAAACACTGTTCAGTCATGCACCAATCTTACAATCATTGTTATGCTTGAGCCCATTGCTGCTGCCACTCTGAGAATTTATCTCATTGGGAGGCCCTCCTACTTTTCACTGACACTCCATTTTACCCAGCATGATGTCTTTCTCCAGGAACTGGTCCCTCCTGATAATGTGTGCAAAGTATGTGAGAAGTCTGTCCATCTTAACTTCTATGGAGCGTTCTGGCTGTACTTTTTCCAACACAGATTGGTTTGTTCTTTCTCAGTCCATGGTACTTTTAATATTCTCCTCCAACACACTAACTTAAATGCATCAAATTTTCTAGTCTTCCTTATTCATTGTTAAACATTCACATGCATATAAAACTATTGAAAATACCATGATTTGGGTCAGGTGCATCTAGTCCTCAAACTGACATCTTTGCTCTTGAACACATGAAAGAGGTCTTGTGCAGCAGATTTGCCTAATGCAATATGTCCTTTGGAGTCCTGGCGTGGCACTATGGGGTAATGCGCTAGACTGCACAGTTAGTTTGAACTGCAAGGTTGGTGGTTCAATCTCACCAGTAGCTCCTTGGAAACCCTCAAAAGGGTCACTATGGGTCTGAACTGACTTGACGACACTTAACAATAACAATATGTCCTTTGATTTCTTGATTACTGCTTCCATGAGTGTTGATAGTTAATTCAAGAAAAATGAAGTCTCTGACAGCTTTCATCTTTTCTCCATTTATCATGATATTTTCTATTGGTCCAGTGGTAAGGATTTTTACTTTCTTTACATTGAAGTGCAACCCATTCTGAAGGCTGTGATCTTGGGTTTTCATCTGTAAGTATTTTAAGTCCTCTTCATTTTCAGTAAGCAAGGTTGTGTCATTTGCATACTACAGTTATTAATATGTCTTCCTCCAATCGTTATGCAAAATTCTTCTTCATAAAATCCAGTTTCTCAGATTATTTGCTGAGCATACAGACCAGATAAATATGGTGAAAGACTACAGCCCTGGCGCATACTTTTCCTGATTTTTAAACCATTCAGTGTCCCCACCTTGGTCCATTTGAATGACTGATTCTTGATCTATGTACAGGTTCCTCATGAGCACAATTAAGTGGTGTGGAATACTTATTCTCCACAATGTTGTCCATAGTTTGTCGTGATCCACACAATTGAAAGCCTCTTTGTAGTTTATAAAGCACAAGTAAACATCTTTCTAGTATTCTCTGCTTTCACTCAAGATCTCTCTGATGTTAACAATGATATCCCTTGTTCCATGTCCCTGTCTGAATAATATTAAGTATTTATTTACAAGCATCACTTAAGGATCTTATTATAAATATTTTTAAAACAGTTTGCTTTTTATCTTTAAACTCCTCATCCTACCATAGAATGTGTTGCTCAGATGTGTGAAAATACAAAGGACTTCCAAAGTATTTTTTAAAAAGGATACACAATTTTTCAAACCTCCATGTAGAACTGGATTGTGTGAGCTAGTTCTATTCCTGTGATTAATCTAGTCTGTACACAATGACACCCGGGTGCAGAAACGCCCCTCATTTGGTCACCTAGTAACTTTTCACTGGTCAACAACAAGCTGAATAAACTATTATGTTGCGGGAAAATGCTTGGCTAGCTGACTTGGATCAACTCCTAGATTTTAGGAGGAATAATAAGGAATCTCCAAGTTTGAATTTGCTAAACCTTTAGGCTCTGTTGGCGAGAAAGAAGCATACTAATTTTGAAGCATAAAATGGATACACAAGACATGGGATCAGGTAAACTAGGTCAAATATTGAAGCAGATTTGGAGACAAAACCTGATGCTAAAGCAGGTGGTCCTTAGTGATAACCTTTATGAGGAGACTGGTGGGGCCACTTGGCTAGCCACCATGGTCTTTCTGGGTCAAGAGCTCAGTGGGGCCCTTCATCAGTTGTTGGAGCATACTTCAGGCACCCTGTATTTCATCTGCCAGCAGCTGCAAGTACTGCTTGACAAGGAGAATCAATGCATGTGGAGAAAAGGCAAGTCTTTCTCTTGTTTAATTTTCCCCCTAAGAAATATTGATTGAGTAGTCAGTCTTAGGGATATTTCCAAGCATGAGAATAAGGTTAAGATATAGTCTCTGTCCACAAGTCATAAGGGGAAATGTTGCTGTTGTTAAGTATCATTGAGTTGGTTCTAACCCATAAAGATCTTGCATAGGTTTTCCAAGGAGCCGCTGGTGAGTTTGAACTGCCAACCTTGCATTTTAAATTGATCTTGTGATTGAGTGCTAATCATACAATGCCATACCAGAATTTCAGAAGGGGGAAATAATGTAAGGGACCTTGAGACCACTACCATTCAAAACATGAATGACTTAACTTTAAGATTTCAGAAGCAAAAGGAGATACATAATAATCTCCTATTTGTTCAAAAGTAGACAAAATCCCATTTTAGGGTAGAAAATTGTGCTAGAGCTCATGCATTATTTAAACTAAATCTTAAACAATGAAAGGATTTAAGCATCTAAAAATTGGGAGAGATGAAGAAGCATTCCAGGCAAAGGTATTATTAGCAGAATTCAAGAATTAAAAATAAGTAAGAATAGGTTCAGTTTAGGCAGAGAAAGCAACTATTCTAGACTACAGTAGAATATTATATCTCTAGAGTTATTTGAGTGTGAACCCATTAATTAAAACACATGGGACAATTGGGGTAGTCTGGGACATGGAATTGGACTGCCCCTTACACCACACACAATAAGTTGGGACAAATTCTCTGGAATAGATCCAGATGCTGACAAGTACCCTAAGATAGGAAGAACATGGTATTCAATGAGTATGATGTCAGACAACAAGATCTACTGAGATAAGAAGGCAAGTGACGAAATCTATCTTTAAATAACACAGTGTCAAAAATGGTCGGTAAGTTCCATTAAGAAGATAAGGATAATCAATTCAATCTTGAAAACAGTGTGTAAGCAACAAGGAAATCTGTCCCAAAGTAGTATGACAGAGAGTCCATCAGCTGAAACTTAGAGTAATGGATCCACTCTGGAGAGAATTAAAAGAGGTCCCAGAAGAATGGAGCCACCTGAACAGGAGTTCAAAATAACGATGGGGTTCTGGTATAGGACTAAACAAAAATAAGTATAAGAATGAATGTCCAAACAAGCCCATACTAGTGAAAAGATGATTTGATGATGAGTCTAAAAACTAAGCTATAGAACCTTAGGTCACATATTCCTTAGTTGAGATTGAATTTTAAAGATTGGATAAGTGCTCAGTCACCAAGTGATCATGAGGTGACCTCAGCTATGTGGAAGCATGAACAAATAAAAGAAAGAAACTGGAAGTGAGAGATTATAGTGATTTGCAGTGTGAATTTACAACAAAGTGAAGAGGCTTGATTTGGTTTAGGAGTCTTTGAGTAGCCACTGTACGTTCTGATCAGAGAATTGACATGATTAGAGTTGTTCCTTGGAAGACTAATTAAAAAAATGGTCAACAATGACAAATTCAGCAGGAGCCATAGTAAAAGTTGAAATACAAATTTCAAAGCAATTAAGAAAGCACTCAATAAAATACAGCATTTAGGCGAGCAGAAATAATGTAACTGGTATTCCTGCTAGTCAAATTTTATCTGGAGTGTTCAACTAAGTTTTAGACCCAACATTTTAAGTAGATTATTTATAAAATATAGTACAGCTAGGGGAAAAGAAACAATTAGAAACATTACACCAAATAAGGGATGATTGAGGAAGATGTTGACTTCAGTTGAAAAGAGTCTTATGCGGAATCATATCTATTGCCACTGTATATATTTTGACTCAATGAGATCCTATAGGACAGAGTAGAACTACCCCATAGAGTTTCCAAGGCTGTAAATCTTTTATGGAAACTCTGCCATAGCTTCTTCAGTAGAGTGGCTGGTGAGTTGTAACTATTAGTCTTTTGTTTAGCAGCCAAACAGTAAACCATCACACCACCAGAGTTCCTGGGAGTCATGATACTTGTCTTCAAATATTCAACTTCATGACAAGAGGAATTAAGTTAATTCTTTGCTTCTGTCCTGGTGAAGTGTTGTAGGATAAGCACTGGATTACAAGGTTGGTTTGAACTGCAGGGTCCGTGGGTTGAACCAACCAGTTACTCCTCGGAAACCTGCAGGGTCACTTTGAGTTGGAACCCACTCAACAACATTTAACAATAATAATCACAAGGTTGGCAGTTCAAACCTACCAGCCACTCCTTGGAAATCCTACACAGGGTCGCTATGAGTCTGAAGCAACTCTATGGCATTTAAAAACTGTCTTAAAGAGAGTCCTTTGTTATTGTTGTTGTTAAGGGCTGTCAAGTCGGTTCTGACTCATAGCGACCCTGTATAGGATTTCCAAGGAGCAGATGGTGGGTTTGAACCATCAATTTTGTGGTTTGCAATTCAGTGCTTATGCTACATTGTTACACCAAAAGGAATTCCTGGGTTGCACAAATGATAGTGTATTTGACTACTAGCCAAACTATTCATGGTTTAAATCCACCCGGAAGTGCATTGGAAGATAGGTCTTGCTTTGGAAAGGTCACAGACTTGAAAATCCCATGCGGCAGTTCTGTTCTGCTCTCAGGGGGTTACCAAGATTAGAATAGATTTCACAGCAACTAACAATAACTGTCTTCAATTGTAGTTTTCAGATAGTATTTAAGATAGAAGTATCAATTCTTAGACCTATTATTAACAAGTGCCAGTGGCAGTAGTACATATGACTTATCCTTCAAGAAGGAGGTTGTCTTAAATGCCTGATAAAGATCTTTTTTTTTTTTTATTTCTAAAGTTATCATTCCATATCTCATTATGTGTAAATACAAAAATATAATTGCCTTTAGTTTTATATTAATTATTTTTTATGTGTGTGTATATGTGCATAGAAATGATTACTTTTATAGACTGCCTCATGAAAATAAATGAATACCTGGAGAGTACTGCTACACTTTTAAAGAAAGAAGAAAAGGAGATGTGTAATTTATGCAGCATGCACGATGAATGCACTCCACTACAAACAATGTCGGTCATTCAAGATATCAACACAACAGACATTGCTGTACAAGGGGAGTTAAATGCCATGGAAGCAACAACTGTTTGCCCCACACATGGGGAGGAAAGTCATTACATGAACCAAGGCCAGCTAAAAAAAAGTAACACTCATCTGAGTTCAGCATTCATGGAAAAAGAAAATAACACGTCATTGAACGGAAATGTAACAGGACAAGAAGAGTTACAGAACAAAATGTGCCCAGACAAAGCAGAAAGTGAAGATGATAAACAAATATATCCCATGACTGCTGAGAACATAAATGGTAACAGAGCAGAGATTTATGACATAACCCAAGCAACAGAAAGAGAAATTCAAGAGATCTCAGAAAACCAAAGAAATGAGATTAACACATCCTCAATAATACATGATAGCATCAATAAATATGTGGATAGCCTTCTTCCCAATGATTCACAGTGTGTAAATGAAAAGAAAAACATTATGGAAAAGGAGTAAGTAAATGCAATGGGAGAGGGGATTATGCATGCCTATTAATGTGTGTGTTTTATAGTTAAAATACATAGTATTTATACATGGATAAAATTTTATATTTCCTTACCATTTCTCCAAAAGTTGCTATAAAACAATAATTCAGCTTAAACTGCCCCATAAAAATATATGTGGATACTATTGCTAGCATTGCTTATCTTATAGCTTTACGAAGCAAATACATGTTTCCTTAAAGGTAAAAAAGAATTAACTAGATAAGAAAGTGGTTAAAATATACAATTATCCTGAACATGGTTAGTTTCCTGAATCACAACTTTATACATTATTATTAAATATAAGGAGAAGGCTGCAGGGTGTTCAGAAATTGGGAGAGAATTTTCTATCTTCAAATTTATTTTACTTATATTCTCAAGAAAATTGTCATAAATGGTTAACTTATGCATGTAGAAATCTAGGGCCTCATGAATAAGCTTGAAAGGTTCTTAAAGTTGAATGTAAATGCTCATACCTATTTTATCTCCTTGGAGATGACCCAGAGTTTTCATCAATTCTCAAAGAACCCATGTCTTCAAAAAGGTGAGAATGACCCATTTTTTGACAGCTTCAATCTTCTCTCTATTTATTATGATGTTACTTGTGGGTCCAGCTGTGAGGATTTTCTCAATCCATTCAGAAGACTGTGGTCTTTGATTTTCATTATTAAGTCCTTTTTGCTTTCAGCAAGCAAGATTGCATCATCTACATATTGCAGATTGTTAAAGAGTCTTCCTCAAATTCTGATGCCAGGTTCTTCTTCATATAATCCAGCTTCTTGAATTATTTGCTTAGCATAGAGCTGTAAAAAGTATGGTGAAAACAATGTGACCTTGGAACACACCTTTCCTGATTTTAAACCATTCACTGTCCCCTTTTTCTGTTCGAACAACTGCCTCGTGGTCTGTGTACAAATTCCTGTTGAACACAATCAAGTATTCTGGAATTCTTCTTTTTCACAATGTTATCTTATAGCTAGTCATGAGGGACACACTTAAAAGCCTTTGCATTGTCAAGAAAGCCCAAGTAAACATCTTTCTGGTGTTTCTTGTTTTCAGCCAAGATTCATAATACGTCACCAGTGATATCCCTAGTTCCATATCCTTGTCTGAATATGCCTTGAATTTCTGGCAGTTTCCTGTTGATGTACTATTGCATCCGTTTTTGAATTGTCTTCAACAAAATTTACTTGCAGGTAATATTAATGATATTGCTAGATGATTTCCATATTCTATTGTGTCACTTCTCCTTGGAATATGCACAGATACATGGATTTCTACAAATCGGTTTGCCAGGTAGCTATCTTCCATTCTTGGCAAAGATGAGTGAGCATCTCCTGTGTTGCATTAGTTTGTTGAAATATTTCAGTTTGTATTCTGTCAATTCCTGGAGTCTTTTTTTCTGCCATTACATTCAGTGCACCTTGGACTTCTTCCTTCAGTACCATCGGTTCTTGATCACATACTGCCTCTTGAAATGGTTGAATATTGATCATTTCTTTTTGGTACAGTGACTCTATGTGATTCATTCCATCTTCTTTTGATGATTTCTGCATCATTCAATATTTTGCCCATAGAATTCATCAATATTTCATGTTGAAGCTTGAATTTTTCTATCAGTTCTTTCAGCTTGAGAAATGATGAGAGTATTCTTTCCTTTGGGTTTTCTAATTCCAGGCCTTTGCACATTTCATTATAATACTTGACTTTGTCTTTGTGTGCTGACCTTTGACTTTTTGATTCAGTTCTTTTACCTCCTCATTTTTTTCTATGCACTTTAGCATTTCTATTCTGGAGTGCAAATTTTAGAGCCTTTTCTGACATCCATTTTGGTCTTTTTGTCTTCTTTCCTGTCTTTTTAATGACATTTTACTTTCTACTTTTATGTTCTTGATGTTATCCCACAATTCTTCTGATCTTTTGCCTTTAGTGCCTAATGCATCAAATCTGTTCTTCAGTTGATTGCTAAATTCAGGTGAGATATGTTCAAGGTCATATTTTGGCTCTCGTTGGACTCATTTTAATTTTCTTCAGCTTCAGCCTGAACTGGCCTATGAGCAACTGATGGTCGGCTCCACAGTCTGTCCCTGGCCTTGTTTTGGCTGATGATATGGAGCTTTTCCACCACCTATTTTGACAGATGTAGCAAATTTGATTTCTGTTAATCCATCTGGCGAGGTCCATGTGTACAGTTGTCTCTTACATTGTTTAAAAAAGATATTTGCAATGAATAAATCATTTGTCTTGCAAAATTCTATCATGCAATCTCCAATATAATTTTTATCACAAAGACTGTATTTTCCAACTACTGATCCTTTTCTTTGATTCCAGCCTTTGCATTCCAATCGCTAGTAATTATCAGCACGTATT
>NW_006408787.1:1046981-1058542 GCF_000296735.1 Chrysochloris asiatica | reverse complement strand
ATATACCTCTTGGGATTAAGTGGTAAAGGGAAATGAGAAAATTATATAAAATTCTGAGTACCAAGCCACTTTGCAGATGTTCCACTCACTTTCCCCACCTCCCACTCACTATCTTCTTCCTCTACCTCGAGATGAGGTGCTCTTTGTGATGTAGGATATTATTTTGAGAATAACACCCATAATTCAGTCTTTGATCTCAGATAAATCTTTTGCCTCCCTTGACTTTGGTTATACCATCTTTAAAATGAAAGGGTGGGGCTAGCCTAGCTCTAATGTCCCTTTAGGTCTGTGAATTCTACAGCTGTTACAGGGATAGCAATAGATACAATATCTGAAAGGTTTCCATGGTCTGAAAAAAGTAACACCCCTGAAAAACAGTTTGTGGTTACCCATTTCATTTTTTAAAAAGCAATAATATTTCATATCATCACATTAAAAAATGACTCAAAGCACCAGCTAATGACTCATTGCCTTAACAACTCTCTAACACCTCTTCTAGGTGTTTCCTATTTGTTGATTTCCTCTTGGTGGTGCTCAAATCAATTTTGCTTGGCTTGCATGTTCAAAAAGATGACTACTCATTGCAATCCCTCAGGCTAGGAAGCCATCATACCACATAAAAGATTCAAGTCATAAACAAAATCTTGTTCAGAATCTGTTGTGATTCCTCCCTGGGTAACTTTCTGAAACAAGCCTATCATTCTTACTGTGGTGGCTGTCCTAATGTATACAGACTCAAGGGAGAAACAAGACTAGAGCATACCACTGTGATTATTTTAGGGGTTGGACTAAATCTATTTCATTTGAGCCAGGGGGGAATTAAACCATTTACAGGTCTCCTTGCCTTACTTCATCTGTAAGGAAGAAGAGGGTATTGAAATGGTTCTAGAACATAGGTCTTTTGTAACCACAGAGGAATCATCCTTCAGAATATACAAGGTTGGGGTGCCACATACTTTCTTTTAAATGTTGTTTCTCATGGTCTGAATCACCACTATCACGTTCAAAAGCGAATACTCCAGCAGAACAATAAGTTGGATATGTTCCATCCCTCCTAGCTTTATGAGTTCAGAATAGTAAATATAAACACATGGCCCTTTCTGCATTTTCAACATATATTGTAAGTTTTTATGCTATGAACACTATACTATTCAGTTTACTAAGGATTGAAAACAGTTTAAACATGATTTTTGAACTGGTTATTAGAGTACTATTTTATGTTACTCCTCTTTTTTCTCATAGAGATTGCCTATATTTCAATCATTTCACTGGTAAAAAATTAAAAGTATCAAGAGGAGAAACTAAAATTGCTAATTTTAATGTTGTGATCTAGCATTTATTTTGCATCCATTTAACACAAACCCTCTATTATGAGAGATTTAAATGTTTTATTTAGCTGTCACATGATTATGAAATAGGTGTTTGTTTTAATTTGGAGTGCATAAAAAAATCAATGACCTGGAATGATTAAGAAAGTATTATATTTGGCAATTTCAGATTTGGCAGTATAGGTAAATAAATTTGATTATTGGTTTTACAAATTACCATCTGTGTGATTTTTAGGAAGTTACATTTTCTAAGCTTAATTTCCTTATTAGTAAAAAGATGATGAGGGTATTACCTGCCTTTTATTATAGGTGTGAATATTAAATAGAATAACGTGTAGACTAAAATTTGGCCCATTGAAACTACTAAAATGTCAGTTATTTGGATACTAATTATTAATGTATCTACTCAAACAAAGTGTCAAAGAGTGGTTTCAAATTCATATCTATAAGACTAACATTTTTGACAAAAGTGATGGTAACCAAGAGGAAAATGAATGGTAAAAATAAGATTTTTGAGGCTTGAAAAATACTGTTTAAAATACTATGATCATTTGCAAATTGATAGTACTTCTGTATATTTATAGACTTTATCAAAATTTTAATGAATACTATATTCTGATCTGGAGTCCTGGTGTGGCACTGTAAGATAAGCATTGGATTGCTAATCACATGGTTGGCAGTTCAAACGCACTAGTCACTCCTTTAAAATCCTTTGAGTCAGCGTTGGGTCGCTATGAGTCAGAACTGACTTGACGGCACTTAACAACAACAACATAATTTGATATATAATGTATTTAGACAATTTCAGTGCCACTAGAAATACCTTCTTCCCCAACTTAGGGAAATATTCAATATTGTGGTTGTTATTGTTAAGAGCTGTTGAGTTGGTTCTGACCCACAGTGACCCTGTATAGGGTTTCCAAGGAGCAGCTGGTGAGTTTGAACTGCCGACATTGAAATTCAAACCGACTTGCTGTTGAGTGCTTATCCTACAGTGAGTGCCACACCAGGACCCAGACATTGTTGTTGTTAAGTACCATGGAGTCGGTTCCGACTCTTTCTGACCCTGTACAGGGTTTCTGAGGCTGTAAATCTTTACAGGAGCAGAAAGCCTCATCTTTCTCCCGCGGAACCGCTGGTATTTTCGAACTGCTGACCTTGCGGTTGGCAGCCCGTCTCGAAACCACTACTCTAGCAGAGTTCCTTAAGACTCAGATATTAGTACCTGGTTTATCAAGAAGCCTCAGCAATCTTCATGTTATGAAGTGAGTAAAATAGGTATGAATAAAGCACTTAAATAATAGAAATAGAAGTAGTAATAATACTAATAATAGTTAACATATACAAAACCTATTATGTGCCAGGCCTTTCTAAGTACTTTGCTGTTGCTGCTGTTTAATGCTGTTGAGTCTGTTAAGACTCATAGCCACCTAGTATAGGGTTTCAAGGAGTGGCTGGTGAGTTTGAACTGCCGATCTTGTGGTTCAAACCTTGCGGTCCTGCATTTATCCTACAGCGCCACACTAGGACTCAACATATAATATGTCTTTCAATTCACTTGGCTTTCCTCTGAGATTATTGTTAGGTGCCATTGATTCAGTTCCCATTCTTAATACAACAGAACAAAGCACTTCCTTGTCCTGTGCCATCTTCACAATTGTCACAATTGTTACAAAATTGTCACAAATGTTCGCCATTACTGCTGCAACTGTGTCAATCCATCTTGATGGGGGTCTTCTTTTGTGCCCACTCTCTGCTTTACTGAGCATGATGTCCTTCTTTCTCCAGGGACTGTCCCTCCTAATCACATGTCCAAAGTATGATAATACCTCTTGGTGGTGTTATTTTATCACCATTTTACAGTTGAGGAAATTGAGGCACAAAAAGATTCTGTATCTTACCCAAAATTACAGTCAGCAAGTATGATTGTTGGAGAACTGGGGTTCAGAGCAAAGCAATGTGAATCTTGGGTTTGTGCTCTTAAGCCTTTAGCTAAGTGGAAAGCAAGTAAAATATTTATATCCTTTTTCCACTGCAGGTTTCTGGATGTACTGAGTGATGGAGCTGGACCTCAAGTGTCTTGCTATATTACAGCACCATCATATGTTTTACAGCATCTAGAATGCCAAATAACTAATAACATGAGTTCTTTAATAGTGAGTGATAATGAAGAGTTGGTCAGCAATATCATCACTATTGAATTCTCAGATCAGAAAAAGAGAATCCCATTTCCAATATGCATTGCAATTCCATTTACTGCACGTTACAAGGGAAACTACAAAGATGTCATGGTGAAAGTGTCAGACTTAAGCCTTCAATCAAGTTACCTAACCCCAAATTCACTAGAAGGACAAAGAGGAAGTTATAAGGTTGGTACAGTATTTGCTGTTTGGCTCCTCTTTCTAAATATGATTCAGGTTCTTAGATTGTCTTGTAGCTAGAACTGCTCATAGGCAGCAAATGGAAGAGTTGATGTATTTATTCCAGTGCACTCATGCATTTTTACCATCCATAAAGATCAAAAGGCAGAAATTTTTTACCAAAATTTAGGCCTATTATTTTTTGAGAGCAAATATATATTTATTTATTTATTTCACCTGAGGAACAAAACCAACTTCATGGCCCAGTTAGCAACATGCTGTAGACTATTTCTAGACTAACATTTCAACTGTTATTCAAATGGTCTAAAATTTTAAATGTTAAAAATTTTAGATGATAATACTTTTATTTTTCATCCTTTAAGGGTTAACAAATATGAAAAAAAAAAAGTTTTAAAAGCAAATGTGTGTGTGTGTGTGCCTGTGAGATTTTTAATTCCATAAGCGGTATTTAGTCCAAGCAGTGAAACCAATGTGTGTAGCAGTTAGGATATGGGCTGTGGAGGTAGATTGGTTGGGTTGAAATTTGGTTCCTATGCTTCTTTTGCTGTGTGGATTTAGACATGTAGCTTTGATGTGATTCACTGTTTCCACCTAAAAGTGAACAAAACAATAGTGTGTAGCTGATAGGTTTGTAAGGATTAAGGAGATAAGAACTTAAAGGGTAAAAGGTAGCTTGTAGATAAGTTATCATTTTGATTAATAAATGATCATTTTTCATAGTAGGCCTTATTGTAGTAACTGTGAATTCCCACTCAAAGTTGGGAAATCATAGGTTGGGAAGAGATAATATACAAAATTATTGAGCTTAGCATAGAAATGTTGGGCATTAATGCTTAATGTATTCTGTAAGCAGCGTTGTCAGATTATCAAATAAGCAAGGTACATGCTAATTTTTACTGAACAATTTTACACTTTTTCACCACAAATTCTGCTTTTAGGTATAATTGACATCTGTATCTCTCTTGATTCCATACTACCTTCCTACAAAATCAAAGCCTGTTTTCAAATTCACAATCCCTACTGACCACAAGGTTGGTTTGAATAACAAGGTGGGCAGTACAAACTCACCAGCCACTCCTTGGAAGCCCTATACAGGGACACTATGAGTTGGAACCAACTAGATGGCACTTAACAACAACAACAACAGCAACAACAACCACAACAGGGATGGAGTATTCAGCATGGATTTACTTGTACTTACTTTCTAATCTGCAATGAACTGTTTCACTTGTTTTCACTGTGCCTTTTTCACACAGGTAAACTTGTTCACTACAGATTTGGAAGTAAACACATATATGCCCAGGGTTCTTGCTTATCAAGTTCTTCACACCTGTCTTTAGGTCATTGAAAGTTTTCTTCCTTTTTTTTTTCTTCAAATTGTGGTAAACTATGTCACAAAGAATGACCATTTCAACCATTTTTATGTGCTCAATTCAGTGGCACTAATTATGTTCACCATGTTGTATAACCATTGTTGTTGTTAGGTGCCATGGAGTTGGCCAGCCCATCTGACTGTCATATAAAAAGCAAAAACTGCTCATAGAACATGTGCCGTTTATAAAATAAATACTCAAATGTTTAGTAAATAAATAAATAGATATCTAAAGCAAAAGGAAAAAGAACCATTCCTGTAGTTAAAACCCAAAACAAAACAAAAGGATTTTACTTTTTGCTTTACTTTAGTTGTTTAAGTGGTAGTTATCCCTATTTTTAGTTTAAGGAAATTTAACTTGGATTCCTTCCAAAATTTTTTATGTGGGTCATACCACATTTAAAGATTCTAATTCTGGAGGCAGAAAAACCATCCTGAGAGTTCTGCTTAAAAATCCTTATGTGCTCCCCAACACCTGCCAAATGTGGTCTAAATACTTTAACATAACAACCAGGAGCAGTTCACAGATGATCTTCCTTCCTTACCTCTCACCATTTCCCTGAAGCCAATTCAGAACATTCACCATGCCCTGAATTTTCCCAACAATAGATTCATGCAGTGATATTGTGAAATCTCTTCCTTAGTCAGCTTTCAAATGAGAGATTCTTTTCCCTGTGATTGTCCTTGTAATGTTTGATTGTTGGGGTGGAGCCCGGCTGGTGTTTGGGGAAACATGAATAGACCAAATTACTTCTAAACCTTCCTTCTCATTTTAAGCTTTGGTGATTATATGTGTAGATCATGTTGTTTTCATTTTTCTACTGAGTTCCCTTTTGTGTGATAAAGAAGCCCACATATATATATTAGAAATTTAAATGCCATGATATAAAAAGAAACACAAAAATCTCTCTCTGCAGTTATCAGCTCCCATTCCACAGAGGAGAAAAATAGAGAAAATGACTGTACTTCAGTGCCCAAAGGGATTGTGACTTTTCAGAAGGAATACTTTGCTGATAGTACAGGTGCTATGGCATTTTAGTAAACTACCCAAAGGAGGCGATTTCAGTCAGAGAGTCTAGGGAAAAAGACCTGGGGATAGATTGACTTCTGAAAATCAGTCAATGAAAATCTCCCAGATTACAAGGATTCAATCCTCAACTGATCATAGGTGTGGCCCAGATCCAGGGAGTATTTTATTCTGAGGTGCATAGAGTCACCACCACCATGCTATCTCATGGAGGACCATCAATTGTGGGTTAATGGCATCTATCCAAATGGTGATAAAAAAATCCATAGAGTATATAAAACATGTGCTGAGCCAAAAACATCATTATAGCTTGTTTTAATGTTCTTTAATCCATACAGGGGACCTGTGCTGAGGTGAAAGTTTACAAGTTGGGTATCTTTTCTGTTGTGTCTTGTTTAAAGAAAGAGTCCTTCACAGTAACAAAGAAAGGCCTTACTTTGAAGCCAAGCATGGATTCCCGGATATCCTTAAATTACCCTCCTGGTGTTTTCAGCTCACCAGTACTTGTACAATTAAAGGTATGTGCACTGTGGATTAATGCACTGGACTGCAAGTTTGGCTTGAACAGCAAGGATGGCAGTTCAAGCTCACCAAATGGACTTTGGAAACCATATACAGGGTCACTATGAGTCAGAACTGATTCAACAGTACTTGACAACAACAACAACAACTGAAAAATGGCGAGTTATAGATATTATGGGTCATTAGGACCTAAAGGATAAAGAGTATACAACTATTTAATGTGACAAATAGTGGATTCTTCCCTTACATGAGTAATAACATAAAATATAGGTTATTATATAAAGTAGTAATTTAGAGTATATAGATTCTCATTCTCTGAAATAAATATATGATTTATTTAAAATCCTGTCTAGCTAGTTTTGCATTGTATACTTTTTGATATTTATTTATCAAAACATGTGTTGTGTGTCTATGACCAACATTGAGGCACATGACCAACATTGAGGCTTTCCTGAAATCCAAGATTTTTACCTGAGAGAGTGATAAGAAAGATGATAATTAATTAAAGTATTTATGATAATGAATATTTGGCTATATTTCATTATGAAGAATTACCTCTTATTTTGGAATAAGGATTCAACATATGTAAATACTACTCACAAAATGTATATAGATTTGTTAAGGTCAGTTTTAGAAGATTTATTGTCTTAAATAATATTCTTTGTCCTTCTGTCCTCTACTCTAAGCCCACACACTCCATTTATTTCTGCTAGTTTGTTACTATAATTGGTAAGTGAGCAAAAAGATTAGGTAGAAAATATTTTGTGACTATTTTATTTTCCATGAACTTGTAATTTTGGAATTATGTTCACTATTTTTATTTTTAGCCATTCCTATGTGAGAGGAAACACTTAAGTAAATATAATTTTGTTTTTTCAATTTTTAAAAATCGCTTATCTAATAATAGTTCTAATAAGAAATTATGTAAAATGTCTATTTTGTTTTTTATGTCATTTTGTTGCCTATAATTAAGAGTGTTTCTCAGCTATTTATAACATAGGACAGGAAACCCAGATTTCAGAAAGACTTTTTTAAAAAGCGGGCTTAAATGATGTTTTCTTTTATAAAGTAGTGGAGTATGGATTTGGCCAATTTTCCTATACAATTTAACTAAGACTCTCATTGTAAATTTAATCACTATATATTCATAAATATAATAGAAGATAGACCTTGAATCACCTAAATATTTTTTCTTTTGAAAACATTCAAATTTCAGAAATGGTGCAAGAAGATTTTAATTAATGTTTGCCACTATTTGAACCATTTATTTTATCTTTTTTTTTCTATCTACATACTTATGCACACATCTGAGACTTCATTATAGACAGACATGAAGATACTACAAACCCAAACAGTTCAGTTCATTTTCATAAGCAAAGGGCATTGTCCTCCACAAGGACAGTGTAATGATTACAATCAAGAAATTAACCATGAATACCACACTGTTAATATAGCCTACATTCAGATTTCCTCCAACTCTCAAGTTATAGCCCTTATAAGTGTGTATGTGTAATTCATATATTTCGTCTTTCAGGTCATTTTGTTACTTACAATTAAGAGTGCTTCTCAGCTATTTATAGCATGAGTATATATGAATACACATATGTTGGAGAAAAATGAGACTTTCTGCTCCCATAAAGATTTACCACCTCTGAAATCCTATACAGGGTCGCTATGAGTCAGAACCAACTTCATGGCACTTAACAACAACAACAACAAATACAAATACACACACAGAGATACAAGAGGGGGATTTATAAAGTTTGTGGGCAAATGGAGTTAGAAGATAATTGTATTTTTCATGTACTGTGAACTTTTGAAGCCCCTCATACTTATTCCTGTAGGCATCCTTATGTTTGAATCTGTTTTCATATATTTGGTGCTAATATTGAGATCCACCAACCACCCAGCTGTCAGCTTGTTGTGCTGTGGTAGCTTGTGTGTTTCTGTGAGGGTAGAAGTTATGCCACTGGTCTTTAAAATACCGACAGTGTCATAGGTTTCAGTAGAGCTTTCAGACTAAGACAGACTAGGAAGAAAGACCTGTGATTCACTTCTGAAAATTAGTCAATGGAAACCTTTTACATCTAACAGCACATTGCTAGACTCACTTACTTTAGACACATCTTTAGGATAGATTAATTCCTAGAGGAAGAAATTGTGTATGGTGAACAGATGCCTAGGAGGGCAAGGGAGACCTTTGAGGAGATTAATTGGCACAGTAGTCAATAATGGATTCAAATATGCTGGTAACTGTGAGGATATCGGACTAGCAATATTTTGTTCTGTTGTACATATGATCACCATGAATTGGAGTCTACTTGATAGCAGGTAACTATCTATGTATCTCTAATATTATGGCACTATGTATCATGTGTGTGGCTCTGTGGGTTAATGCGCTGGACTGCAAAGTCATTTGAAATGCGAAGTTAGTGGTTCAAGCTCACCAACTGTCCCTTGGAAACTCTAAACAGGGTCACTCTGGGTTGGAACAGACTTGATGACACTTAATGATAACATTAACTTGTATCATGTAGGAAATCTGGTAGTAGTTATGAGTCAGGCTGAAATCTAATGGTTGACAGTTCGAAACTACCAGCGGTTCCACAGGAAAAAGATGAGACTTTCTGTTCCCATAAAGATTTACAGCTTACAAAACCCTAATACAGGGTCTCTATGAGTTGGAACCAACTCCATGGCACATAACCACCACCACCACCACCACCACCACACATTGAGTCCTTGTGTGGCACTATAGGATAAAACACTGGACCACAAGGTCAGTTTGAACCACAAGGTCAGAGGTTCAAACTCATCAGCTGCTCCTTGGAAACCCTATATAAGGTTTCTGTGAGTCAGAACTGACTTGACTGCACTTACTAGCAACAACAACATGCATTATATATGGATTGCTGATGTGGCACTGTAAGATAAGTACTGGTCTACGAATCACAGGTTAGCAGTTCAAACCCACCAGTTGCTCCTCAGAAACCCTATACAGGGTCACTATGAGTTGGAACTGACTCTACAGTACTTAACCAGATAAGAGCAACATGCAATGTGTAGAAATGGTTCAAACAGTTGAGTGTTCCAATATTAATTAAAAATTTGGTGGTTAGAATCTACCCAGAAACTTCTATTTCTATTTGGAAATCTATTTCCAAAAAAGTCACAGCCTTGAAAACTCTAGGAAATACCACCCATTTACAATGAACGGGGTAGCTGTATGTGAGACTAAACTCAATGCCTACTGGTATGTATCATGTAAGAAAAATCCTCTCCTCTTTGAGATTAAAGGAAAGAATGAGTGCCAGATGAGTTCAAAGGACTTTAAGTTTAGCATTTCAAGAGATTCTGTGGTTGGGAAGAAACATCAAAGGAAGAATTTGCACATAAAGTTATATTCTATGAACTTTTCAGAAAATTGGCTTAGTGATATGATAATAGTTTGTATCTATTGCTATATATATATGTATATATATTTTTTTTCTCTTTTTAGATCCAACCAGTTGACCCTTCTCTGGTGGCTTATTTAAAAACAAAGCAAGATACTTCCTACTCAGTAGTATCTACAAGTCCTCTGATACATATTCAGCACCCATCAACACATCCATTTCAGAAACCAATCACTGTATTCCTACCCTGCTCTCCACACAGTGATAAAAAGACTTTAGGGTCTGAGATAGGTCACAGAAGTACAACTAGTGTTACAACCAACCGGATTGTTCCTTTATACTTCAACCGGTAAGTAAGGTCTTAATATTCTTAACCAACTTGATGGTCAGAAAAGAAATCTAAATGGGTTTTTAAAATGTAATCAGAAATATGATATTTTCTGTTGTTGTTAAGTGCTGTTGATTTGATTCCAACTCATAGCCATTTTGTACAGGGTTTTCAAGGAGCGTCTGATGGGTATGAACTGCTGATCTTGAGGTTAATATAGTATAGCATTTTTTACCCACAGCCGTTGAATTAATTTAACGTTGTTGTTGTTATATGCTGTGGAGTCGGTTCTGACTCATAGCTACCCTGTATAGGGTTTCATAGGCTGTAAATCTTTATGGGAGCAGAAGCAGCCCGATTCGTTGTTATTGTTGTTAAGAGCCATCGAGTTGGTTCCGACCCATAGAAACCCTGTATACGGTTTCCAAGGACCAGCTGGTGAGCTTGAACCACCGATCTTGCAGTTCAAATGACTTTGTAGTCTGGTGCATTAACCCACAGTGCCTTATCCCGCAAACAAATTGATTTTCAATCTGTTTTTGTCATATAGATAAATTCCTTCTTGGAGCAATTAAAAAAATTTTTTTTTTTTTTTTTTCAGTGGGTGGGCAGGAGTAAGGAGTGAGGGCTAGGGTTAGGGCTGTGGCGAGACCTTAGCTAGACTTAGGACTTCATTTATTGTTATGATAGTTAGGTATGGTTAGCACTGGGGTTAGTGTTAGGGTGAGGGCTGACCTAGGGCTGGGAGTAAGATTTCGGCTAGGTTTTAGGGTTGCAGCCAGGCTTATTTTTAATTAATTAATTTATTAAGTGTTTTATTGTGAATTATATGATAGTTTACATGGGAGAACATTAGTTTACATTCATTCTGTCTTACATAGTATCATTGCCAAGGTTACAATCCCCTCCATTCATCATCAACTGACCAAAGGATATGCCCTGCAAGCCTGCCCCCTACTATCCCCCCCATCCCCACCCCCCAGTCTTCAGCACACAGTCACTCTCCCTCTCTGGATCTAAAGTCCCCAGCTGCTCCATCGCTCCACGTCATTGTCTCTGCCTCCATCTCGGGCATCACTGCTTCTCTGGGTATGTTCCTGCTCTACACTCTTCTCCATTGATGGTCCTAGGGACCTCCGCTCCTAGACTGAAAAGTTATTCCCTCCCTTCCTTGCTATAAAATGTCTACCTTTACATTTCCAACCTTC
>NW_006408787.1:1025394-1045263 GCF_000296735.1 Chrysochloris asiatica | reverse complement strand
GTGAGATGATATCTCATTGTTGTTTTGATTTGCATCTCTCTAATGGTTAGTGATCATGAACATTTCTTCATATGTTTGTTGGCTGCCCGGATCTCTTCCTTGGTGAAGTGTCTGTTCATGTCCTATGCCCACTTTTTAATTGGGTTATTTGTCCTTTTGTTGTAGAGGTCAGGCTTATTTTTATTTATTTTTTTCTTGATATTTATTTGATTTCCTCTTCATTTGAAAGTTCTTTAATTGGATTATTCTCTCTTTTTACTTTATGTTTGTTGTTGCTGTTATTCTGGTTCTCTCCTTTCAGTCTTACCTATCTGTTTTACTTTTCATACTTATATATCTAGATTGAGTCTAGGAAATATCATCATGTATGTTAATCTCAGGTTGTTGTCTGCTACTGTTGTTTCTCAGTCCAAAGAACTCCCTTTAGTAATTTTTTAACAGTTGATCTGGTTTCCAAAAAATCCTTGAATTTCTGTTTATTTGAAAATAACCTAATTTCACCATCATATTTTATGAACAGTTTTGCTGGATATGTGATTCCTGGTTGGCAATATTATTTTTTCTTTCAGAGTTTTTTTATATGTCATTCCATTGTCTTCTTGTCAGCATGGTTTCTTCTGAGAAATCAGAGTTTAGTTTTAATAGATTTCCTTCATAGGTAACTTCTCATTTTTCTTGAGCTGCTCTCAGGATTCTTTCCTTGTCCTTGACTTTGAAAAGTTTGATTATAATATGTCTTGGTGTTTTTCTTTTGGGGTCTATCCTGCTTGGAGTTCATTCAACTTCTTGGCTATGTTCTCTTCATTCATGATGTCATGGAAATTTCTTCCAACAACTCTTGGACAATAGTCTGTATGTTTTTTTTTGTTTTTTTTTTTTCTGTTGTTGTTGTTGTCTCTTCCTGGTCTGGAATAATTATCACATGCAAATTATTCCTCTTGACACTTTCCCACATAAATCTTAGGCTTTATTCAGATTTTTCTGTTGTTTTTTTTCTGATTGTTCCTCTCGCAGATAATTACTGAGAGATTTTCCTTCAAGTTCAGTAATTCAGCTTTCCATTGTATCAATTCGATTTTTTGTCCTTTCAGTGTATTATCTATTTCTAAAGTCTTAGCATTGGAATATAAGGAACCACAAAGAAAATTCATACTTCATAACACACCAAGAAAATAAAAATCCTAAAAGAACATGGAAACATTAAGACTTTGAGAAAACTGACAAGAAAAAACACATAAAATCTTAGTATTATTCTCTGCTTTTCTAATTGTTGTTTTATGTATTTCCCATTTTATCAATTTGAATCCTGATTATTTCCATAGTTTTATATGTTTTCCTTGATTTCATTTGTAGTTTTCTTTCAATTAGTTGAAGTTTTCTAATTAGCATTCTTTTAAATGCCCTATGAGATAGTTCTGATACAAATTCTGGTCTTATACTTGCTGACTCAATTTTGGTGATTTGTTTAACGAACTCTGTCTAGTTTGTGTAAATTGAAACTGTGTTTTCTCAATGACTTGTCTGTCAGTTTGCCATATTACAGTGACTTGCATGTTGCTGTGATTCTGAAATCTATGCCACCAGTATTTTAAATGCCATCAGGGTCACCCATGGTGGACAGATTTCAGCTAAGCTTCTAGACTAAGACAGACTAAGAAGAAGGAGAGATTAACTACTTCCAAATATTTAGTCACTGAAAACCTTATGAATAGCAGTGGAACATTGTAAGATAGCACCAGAATATTGAATATTGAAACATGATGAAGAGCCCCAGAATACTATCAGATATAGTACAAGAATATGGTCCCTTAGTTTGGAAGGCACTCAAAATATGACTGGGAAAAGCTGCCTCCTCAAAGGAGAGTAGGCCTTGATAATGCAAATGGAGTAAACCTTTCAGGACCTTCATTTGCTGGTGGGGCACAGCTCAAAATGAGGGAAACAGGGTGTACACATCCATTAATAATCAGAACATGGAGTGTACAAAATATGAAACTAGGTAAATAAGAAGTTGTCAAAAATGAAATGGAATGCATGGATCTTAATATCCTTCGGATTAGTGAGCTGATACAAACTGGTATGGTCATTTTGAATCTGAAAACCATATAGTTTACTACGTCAGGAATGACAAATTCAAGAGGAATAGCAATCATATTCATCATCAGAAAGAACATTTCAAGATCTATTTTGAAGTATAACACTGTCTGTGATATGATCATATCCATAGGCCTACAAGGAAGATCAATTAATATAACTATTATTCATATCTAAGTACCAACCAGTAAAGCCAGTGATAATGAAATTGAAGAATTATACCAATTTCTCCACTGTATAGTTGATTAAACATTCAAATAAAGATGTATTGATAATTACCAATGATTGGAATGCAAAGGTTGGAAACAAAGAGGAATGACCAACAAAGTTGGAAAATATAGCCTTGGTGATAGAGATGATGCTGGAGATTGTATGATAGAGTTTTGGAAGACCAATGACTTACTAATTGCTAATACCTTTTTAAACAACATAAAAGATGTCTCTGCACATGAACCTCACCAGATGGAATACACAGAAGTGATTTTGACTTTGACTTTGGAACGAGACAGTGGAAAAGCTCCATATTATCAGCCAAACCAAAGCCATGGACAGACTGTAGAACATGCCAAATATTGCTCATATGCAAATTCAGGCTGATGCTGAAGAAAATGAAAACAAGTACATGAGAGCCAAGATATGACCTGGAACATATCCCACATAAATTTAAAGATCATTTCAAGAATAGATTTGATGAATTAGACACTAATGACCAAAACCCAGAATTGTGAAATGACATCAAGAGCATCATACAGAAAGAAGGTAAAAGGTTATTAAAAATATAGGAAAGTAGGAAATGAACAAAGCAGATGTCAGAAGAGACTCTGAAGCTTGCTCTCCATCTTAGAGATGCTAAAGAAAATGGGAAAAATGAGGAGATAAAAGAGCTGAATTGAAAATTTCAAAGGGTAGTTCTAGAAGACAAAGTCAAATATTATAATAAAATTGCAAAAACCTAGAGTTAGAAAACCAAAAGGGAAGAACATGCTCATCATTTTTCAAGATGAGAGAACTGAAGAAAAATTCAAGCCTCGACTTGAAATATTGAAGGATTCTATGAGCAAAATACTTAATGATGCAGAAAGCATCAAAAGAAGATGGAAGGAATAAACAGAATCGTTGTACCAATGTTTAATGTTCAACAGTTTCAAGAGATACATATAATACAAGCCAGTGATATTGAAGGAGGAAGTCTGAGGTGCACTGAAGGCCTTGCCAAATAACAAGGTTTTGGCAATTGATGGAATACAAATTGACATTTTCAACAATTTGGTGGCACTCAGTAATCCATACCATGAAATTTGGAAGATAGCCACCTGGCTAAATGACTGTAAGAGAACTATATTTGTGCCCATTTCATAGAGTGGTGATCCATGGAATGTGGAAATCATTGGACAATATCATTAATATCTTATGCAAGTAAAATTTTGCTGAATATAATTCAAAAACAGTTGTAATACACATTGACAGGGAACTACCAGAAGTTGTAGGTGGATTCAGACAAGGATGTGGAATGAGGGATACCATTGCTGACCTCATGCTGAAAGCAGAGAATTCCAGAAAGATATTCACCTGTGCTTTATTGACTACACAAAGGTTTTCGATTGTGTGGATGATGACAAGCTATGGGCAACATTATGGAGAATGAATAGTTCAGAACACTTAATTGTACTCATGAGGAACCTGTGCATAGCTGTTTGAATAGAACAAGGGAACAATGAATGGCTTAAAATTAGGAAAAAATTAGGGTTGTATTCTTTCACCATACTTAACCATTCCGTGTAAAAAGCAAATAATTTATGAAGCTGGATCATACGAAAAAAAAAAAAAAATGTGGCACCAGGGTTGAGGAAGACTTATTAGCAACCTGAAATATGCAGATGATATAACCTTGCCTGCTGAAAAGGAAGGGCATTTAAAATATTTACTGATGATCAAAGACCATAGCCATTTGTTTGGGTTGCCCTTTAATGTAAAGAAAACAAAAATCTTTACCACTGGATCAATAAACAGCATAAAAATAAGTGAAGAAAAGATTGAAGTTGTCAAAGACCTCATTTTGCTAGGTTCATTCATCAGCACTCATGGAAGCAGCAGTCAAGAAATTAAATGGTGCATTACATTAGACAAATTTGCCGCACAAGACTTTTTTAATGTGAAGAGCAAAGATGTCAGTTTGAGGACTAGGGTGCACCTAACTCAAACCATGGCATTTTTGATAACCTCATATGCATGTGAAAGTTGGACAATGAATAAAGATGACCATAGAAGAATTGATGTATTTGAGTCATGATGTAGGAAAATATTTAAAAGTTCCATGGACATCTGAAAAACACATAAAGCTTTGTTGGAAGAAGGACAGCCAGTATGCTCCTTAGAAGTCAGAATGGCAAGACTCTGTCTCTTACACTTCGGAATTATTATCAGAAGCATCCAGTCCCTGAAGAAGGGTATCATGCTGATTAAAGTGGACCGTCAGAAAAGAAAAAAAAAAAGAAAAAGAAAAGACAGAACCCTAACAAAATGGATTGGCACAGTGGCAGCAGCAATGGACTGAAGCGTAGCAACAATTTTAAGGTTGACGCAGTATAAATAGTGTTTTGTTTTTTTGTTAATAAGGTTGCTTTGAGTAGGTACTGATTGGATGGCACCTAATAACAATTTATATTTAGTTGGTTATTGTGTGTTGGTATATCCTCACTCACTCACCACTAATTTCCTGGTAGATTTGGTAGAGAATGGACGTGTGGGCACAGTTAGTTCTCTGATTACTATGTAGTATAGTTCAGGGCAAGTCCACATATCTCTAGAAGCAGTGGCACTATGCCTGGTGAACTCTGGAGGAGCAGAGACTGTACATGAGGTGCCTGCTGGGTTGACGAGGGCAGGATTGATCACACCTCTGTCTAGTCTACTAGGTTGGCCCCAAGAGAAGGGAGGACTGAACCCCCCTCCCTCCTTGCAGTCTATCTCCATCAGGGCTTGGACCAATTTTCATAATTAAAGAAAAAAAAATCTCAGCAATAAGATTTTATGTATAATTGTGTGTATTACATTAAAACCTCCCCAATAAGATTTTATGCATAACTGTGTGTATGTGTGTATTACATTAAAATTTCACTGATAAGATTTTATGTATATGTGTGTATTACATTTCCTTCCGGAATATAATGGAACCAGAAATAAAATGTTAACAATAAATAAGGTGCACATTTGTTGCTAGGTACCATCTCATCGGTTTTTACTTGTAGTGAACACATGTACAACACAACAAAATGTTACACAGTCCATCTCCATCTCCACAGTCAGTATTGTCTGAGCCTGTTCTTGCAGCCACTGCGTCAATACAGCTCATTGAAGGACTTCCTTTATTACTGACCCTCTACTTGATCAAACATGATAGCCTTCTTCAGGTACAGGTTCCTCCTAATACCAGATCCAAAATAGATGAGTCGATGGCTGGCTATCCTTACTTCTAAGGTGCATTTTAGCTGTACTTCTCCCAAAACAGATTTAGTTGTTCTTCTGATGATACATGGTATATTTAATATTCCTCACCAAGACCATAGCCTAAATCTCATTGTTATGTTTGAATGAATGTCTCTGGTTCCACGTATAGGTTTTGTATGAACATAATTCAATGTTCTAGAACTTCCATTTTTTGCAATGTTATCCACAAATTGTTATGATACACATAATCGAATGCCTTTTCATAGTCAATGAACACAGATAAACACCCTTCTGCTATTCTCTACCTTCAACCAAGATCCCTATGACTTTATCATTTTTCCACTTGCTTTAACTACTTAATGTTTAAGAGAAAGTTTCAAGTACATAATTAAATTTAATTTTCTGGTGTCATTAAATCCTTGAATTAGCATTCAACAAGTGTTGATTAATTATCACACAAAATGTATAGAAAATACCCATTTTCAGACATGACATAGCAAACTCTTTGGTATATACTTTCAAATAAAACATAATTCGATAAGCATCCATGAAACAGCAACAGACTACATAAAAAGGAAAAAAAATCAATTTTATCATTTGTACCACTAAATATCAGGGGACAAAATGGAAAGAGGTAGTGGAAATAGTTTTCAGTCAATAAATTTTTGTTTTTAATATAAGGGCTTACTAAAAGTGTTATTCATGTTTTCTTAAAATAAATCTATAAAATTAGTAAGTACTGACTTTGTTGTTGATGCTGATAAGTGCCCTTGAGTCAATGTCGACCCATAGCGACCCTGTATAGGATTTCCAAGGAGTGACTAGTGAGCTTGAACCACCTACCTTGCAGTTCAAACGACTTTGCAGTCTGATGCATTAACCCACAGCGCCAGACAGTCTTAATTCAGAATCTGTGGTTTTAACTATTACGCTATAACACCATTCTTGACTACACTGGCTTACATGATTGAGTTTGTAAACATTTTTGTGTTCCCTTTAACTTCTTTTGCCACTAGTACAATGCTTCTCATTCTCTAAAGCCCATCTTAAGCTTTCTTGACACCTTGCTTTTGCTCCTAAACCAAATTCCTTTAATTCTCACACAGATGACTTTGTGCTGTATTTACATGCTGTTGATTTGGTTATGACTCATGGTGATCCAATGTGTACAGAGTAGAACTGCTCCATAGGTTTTTAAGGTTGTGACCTTTCAGAAGCAGATTGCTATATCTGTCTTTCCAGGCACCCCTAGGTGAGTCAAAACATCAACCTTTCAACTGTTTGTAATAAATATTCTGACTTTCTTAGGGCGAAACAAAAACAAAAGCTGAAAACCCAAACTTACTCTCATTGAGTTCATTCTGACTAATAGTGACCCTGTTTAAGATTTCTGAGGAGTCCTGGGATAAAGCACTGGAACACAAGGTCAGTTTGAACCATTAGGTCAATGATTCAAACTTACCAACCATTCCTTGGAAACGCTATACAAGTTGTTATGAGTCAGAATCAACTTGACGGCACTTAACAACAGCAACAACAACACAGGGTTTTCAATGCTGTAAATGTTTTCTGAAGGAGAAAACCTCATCTTTCTCCCATGGAGCAGCTGGTAGATTTGAACTGCTTACCTTGCAGCTAGCAGATCAGTACTTATCCAATAACACCACTAAAGTTCCTTATTTCTCAGCTGTGTATTCCTGATGCATAACATAATGACTGGCATGTAATATTTGCTTAATAAATTGTTACTGAAGTATTCATTTAATGAAATAATTAATGCATTAAATATGAGTTTTACTGCGTCTTTGTCACCAATTTTTCTTCTACTGCCATTATATAGGACAAAATGTGTTTCTCTAAGAAAGCCTGGGAGCAATGCCTGTGAATCTTTGAAATTACTAGGATTCAGAAGTCAAGATGGTGGTTGGTTTGGGCTTGATGATGTTGTGGTGAGAACAACGCAGAGTGGCTTGGTATCATTTGAATTGTTTCAACATTTAGAGAGGTAATGTAATTGTGAACAATAAAAGTTGGTAATATAATAGCCTGATAGTCTGTAGTTGATGTTACAGAAATGGAATCATAAAACTAGATTTGTATCATTTAAATAGAAATATGAACAATCCTCTAGGATGCATTTAAAATGTAAGCCAGAATTGATATGTTGTTGTTGTTGTTAAGTGCCGTCGAGTCGGTTCCGACCCATAGCGACCCTGTACAGGGTTTCCGAGGGTGTAAATCTTTACGGGAGTAGAAAGCCTCATCTTTCTCTCGCGGAGCAGCTGGTAGTTTTGAACCGTTGACCTTAAGGTTCGCAGCCCGATTCGTAACCACTACGCTACCAGAGTTCCAATTTCATTCAATGATAGTTTAATAAGTGTTTTTAGAAACTTCTCATCACTTGGATTAATATTTACAGATTTTCTTCAACTCCAAAATAGTTTAAAACAGCACCTTCATTTTTGAAATGCCATGGAGGTAATAATTAACTGTTCATATTATGCTCATCTTGTAGTTGCGTATGTACAACTCAATTTGTTAGTTCCGTGCCTTCATTCTGCTTTCTCATTTGCATATTTTCTAGATAGCCTGTTAGGTGAAGAGTGAGGAATATATACTAGTAAGGGGAGGGAGTCTTGTCTAAAGACAGTGCTTTTATTTCACAGTGGGAGATCTATATCAGTAATTGTCTTACATCCAGATCCCTAGAAACAGAACGTGACATGAGAATGCCTGTGTAAGCGATTTAGTGAAGACTGCCCTCCGGTGAATCATGTAAGGGAATAAAGGAAGCAAATAGAGCAAGGGCAGAGATGAGGCAAAAATATGATTTCAGGTGAAATCTAATTTGGTCCTGATACTTTTGGGCAACATTGGAGGTTGAGTAGTACTACCAAGAAGGCTGATTTTACACCCTTAATTATTTAGGGGTTGACCATGGGATATGACTGCCTTGGGTAAGAGAAATCCCACAGGCAAAGGAAATTCTTTGGAGAATTGGGGGATGAGTAGTCCATTCCAAGGAAAAGGGTTCATCAGAACATTTTTACCAGACAGTAACAAGAGACAACTATTTGAATCATATCAGGGGCCCATTACCTAATAAACAAGGTAATGACAGGCTGATTTGTGCTTACTTACCAAATGTAGTAAATAGTTTCAACATCTTTCTCACCCTATCAAAAATCTGTAATTGTCCAGAGTTTCTCTAAGGATCTCTGGCAGCATAGTGTTTATGACTCAGACTGCTAATCTCAAGGTCAGAAGTTTGAAACTACCTGTGGTTCCGTGGAACAAAGGTGAGGCTTTCTGCTCCCATAAAGATTTACAGCTTCAGAAACCCTATGCAGGGTCGCTATGAGTCAGAACCGACTCCACAGCACATAACCACCACCACCACCACCACCAGAGTTTCTCTAACGTCATTAATACATATAACCATTAGGTCATCACATCGCTTGATCCTGAAGGAAGTTTATATGATAGTGCCTTTTCTTGGGTATTTTAGATAGTGACAGATGTTGTTGAATCTGTGTTTTTCCCCATACAGGTTTATCGTGCTTCACCTCTCTTCCATTGTGGACAACAGTCATTTGGTGTCTTTTGTGAAATCTTTAGAGGAAGCCACTCTCAGCACTACAGTCTGCTTAGTACTGAATCACCAGAAAGACAATCCACAGATAGCAGTGATTTCAGTGGTTCCTTATAAAGATTTAAACCAAGAGCTTCAGAACTTGCGCTTGGGTGGGTTCAGTGGTCCCCCAGAACCATCTCGCCGTTTCCAGTTAAGAGAAGGAGAACAACTTCTTTTAAGGTTTACTGGAAACATATTCGCTTCAAGTAAGTTCAATAAAATCTCCTTATATATTCATATAAGCACAAGTTACAACTTTCAGAGAGTGTTGGTTAAACATGAATTATTAAGGAAACTTTCAGAGGACTGAGGAGAGGCTTTTGTTGTCAAGGACCTTCAAGTCAGTTGGGAAAAGAAAAAAGACTATTTTACTTCTTCCTATTTCAGTTTCTTCCCTCTATATGTAGAGGATGCTTGCTTCTTAATAGGCAGGTTTGAAGTGACACTGTTTCAGATATAGACATTTTTGTCCTTGTCCATGACCAATAAGCTCAAGCTAAGATCATCTATTGCCTATTCAATTTAGTCACTTCTGAAGTGCTTTCCTGCTTCCACTCAAAATAAAAAGGATCCTTTAGAAATGTATATAATACTGTATTTGTTCCTTGATAAAAAACATATAATTTATTCCTACTCTACCTAAAACAAAGGAGCTCTGGTAGTGTAGTGGTTAAGAATCAGTCTGCGAACCACAAGGTCAGCAGTTCAAAACTACCAGCTGTTCCGCAAGAGAAAGAGGAGGCAGAAAGAGGAGGCAGAAAGAGGAGGCTTTCTGCTCCTGTAAAGGTTTACAGCCTCAGAAACCCTGTATAGGGTCGCTATGAGTTGGAACCGACTCCACGGCACATGACAACAATAACAACAATTACCTAAAACAATATCTTTTTGGTTGCTTATGTGCCGTAGAGTCGGTTCCGACTCACAGCGACCCTGAACAGGGTTTCCGAGGCTGTAAATCTTTACGGGAGCAGAAAGCCTCATCTTTCTCCCGCGGAACAGCTGGTAGTTTCGAGCTGCTGACCTTGAAGTTAGCAGCCTGAGTTGGAACCACATGGCCCACAAAAATCTAAACTGAGTTTAATGGATGCCCAGAGACACGTGGCTAGAACTATGTTATTGTTCAGCATTGTCAAGTCTGTTCCAACTCATTGTGACGCTGTATAAGGCTTCCAAGGAGGAGCTGGTGAGTTTGAACCACCAACCTTGCAGTTCACACTGACCTTGCAATCCAGCACATTAACCCATAGCACTACCCAGGACTCTGGATAGAACTATATTTCAGTAAAATAATTTATTTCCTTTTTATTGTTAAATGTTGTTGAGTCATAGCAAACCTGTGTTGTATTTCTGAGGAGTGGTTGGTGAGTTTGAACTGCCAACCTTGCAATTCTAATTGACCTTGTGGTCCAGTGATTAACTTACAGAGCACCAGCCAAACAATTGATAGGTCTATAAGAGTCCTACTGTGACACTGTAGGATAAGCACTGGACTGCTAATTGCAAAATTGCCAGTTCAAACCCACCAGCCTCTCCTCAGAAACCCTATACAGGATTACTATGAGTGGGAACTGACTCAGTGCCACTTAACAACAACAATAAAGTGAACAATAACATGAGGGAGATATATACTGCTTAGAACAATCAACCATATGAGATCAAAATGATCTCCTATGATTAGCTCACTGGACTACAAGGTCGGTTTGAACTGCAAGGTCGGCACTTCAAGCTCACTAGCCACTCCTACAGGGTCATTATGAGTTGGAACCAACTTGATGACACTTAACAACAACAGAGCTGAGAAAGCAGGGAGGGATACAAAAGAAAGACAAATGGAAATGGTAAACACAGCAAGGATGTGGGAAGATGGGATTGCATGGTGAGGATTACAATCAATATTATCTTCGGTCCAGATATTTGCAGTCCTGTCTTTTCCTCATCCTTCGGGTCTCATGTCAAATGCTACCTCTAACAGAGAAGCCTTCCCTACACACAATAAAGTTGCTTCTTGTTGTTGTTGTAGTTGTTAAGTACTGTAGAGTGGGTTCTGACTCATAGTGACCCTTCACAGGGTTTCCAAGGCGGCAAATCTTTACGGAGCAGAAAGCCTTATCTTTCTCCCGTGGAACCGCTGGTAGTTTCGAACTGCCGACCTTGAGGTTAGCAGCCTGATTCATAACCACTACGTTATCAGCGCTCCTTTTATTAACCCTCAAACATTCCCTTAGATTGCCTTATTGACCCCCTTCTTATCATTTTTTGACTATCAGGAAATTATCTTGCTTCTGTATCTTATTTTTCTATTTTGCCCCATTTAAAGGTGAGTTCTATAAGAACAGGAATCACATTTATCTTATTCATCATAGCATATTCAGTAACTATTTACAAGTCTAATGAATGAATAAATACTAATGGGTAGAGCTAGGAGCTATACACTAGTATCTGAAGCTTGGGAAACAAACAAACAAACGCAGGGAATCTCAGTTTGTTTCTGAACTCCACCCTTCCCATTGCAGGGAAAACCAAACCCAAACCAAAATATTATCCTGTCACTCAGTCATCCCTGATTTCTCCTTTACATCCCTCCTAACACCTAACTTCTACCTATAAACTCTATCTTGCCACTATTCTGTCTCCATTGCTGACACACTAGTCTAGGACACCGTCTCTGGCTGACATTGCTCCAATAGCCTCCTAAGTGGCCTCCCCTCTTCCAGTCTTTTCCAATTTATTTTTTGCATTGTCCCAAGAGTTAATCTCCTAAACCTAAGAGGAATCCTGTCACTTTCTTTAGAATTAAAACAAATTTCTCATTCTGGACTACAGTCTCTTCAATGTATTGTGTTTTTGATCCAAACTTTAAGCCAACTCTTTCCCTCATATCTCATAATAATGTCTTATGGCTTCCCCCTACCCTTCTTTAACAATCCTTGAATAAACCAAATTCATTTTGGTCACAGGATTCTGTTTCCTCTCCTCATAATACTTTACTAGGCACAATTGCTAACAGCTAATTACATCTTTTAGTCTTTAAGTCTCAGCTTAAGACAGGGTTTTCCTGACCACTGGATCTTACTTTGTGTTCTCCACTCCTCTGATGTTTACCCAGTGTTCTTTTTGTTTCCCTTGTAGAAATCATCACACTTCGAAATGATTAAATTTGTGTATTTATTTAATTTTTGTCCATATACTAATGTAATGTTATCCATACAAATTACATAGGGACAGTGACTATGTGTGTCCTGTTGTATTCCCTGAGCCTAGCAAGGTGCTTGGTACATCAAAGGTTCTCAACAAATATGCTGTACTTGAATGAACAGAAAGGTATGCTGAGGAAATGAACAGAAAGCTATGCAGCAGGAAGAAGGAATGTGAAAGGCAGAATGAGACAGGAAAAGTAATGAAAGGGATGTGGAAGAAGAAATAAGAAAAAGAGAAAGGAGGAGAAAGAAAAATATCCAGAGTAAACAACTCTATGCAAGAAGAGAGAAAAAAGACAGTGAATGACCATTACAGCAGTTTCTTTTACATAAATTCAGCTCTTTCTAGAGTTTCTCCTGAGGCTGATTAGAATCTAACAGGTGTGTGTGTAAAGATGGGGTGAGAAGGTGGGGATTCAGAAATGGGTTTTAAGGGGATTTCAGATCTAGGAGGCCTGGCTATAGACTTGTGGTAATAGTGTCTTCTCATTTAAAAATTAATGTGGATCCCACTGAATTAAAGGAGTCCTGGTGTGGCGCTGAGGGTTAATGCCCCAGACTGCAAAGCCATTTGAACTGCAAGGTCAGTGGTTCAAGCTCACCAGCTGCTCCTTGGAAACCCTATACAGTGTTCCTATGCGTCTGAACCCACTTAACAACAAAAACAACCTATTCTCATGAGGAGGAGTTCTGGCATGGTGATGCAGGTTAATGCGTTGAACCGCAAGGTAGGTTTGAACAGCAAGATCGGCAGCTCAAGCTCACCAATCGCTTCTTGGAAACCCAATACAGAGTCGTTATGAGTCGGAACCAATACGATGGCACTTAACAATAACAACTAACAGTAATATTTTCATGATGCACCCAGCTTAATTGGCTCTTGTTGTTTCAAAAGGATGAGGCTTGAAGCCAAGGCTGTGCTTTTTTCTGTTGCCTCAGGAGTAAAAAGGTTGAATTTGAATGCCCTCTTCTACTGCCATATGTAGTTTCATTGTCACCCGAATAAGCCGACAAGACTTAGTGGCAATGGTATCTGAGAAAAGGGAAGGGGCAGAGAAGAGAGAGGAAGGAAGGCCAGAAGAGATTTCTTCTTACGTGGTTTCCTTAGAAGAAACAACAGTGCACAACCTCAGACAATCTTTCTCAGGAGAAATAGTTAAGAACCGGAAGTGTCCCACCCAAACTAATGATGCAAATGATCTTCCTGTAAAACTTGGGACAGCCAGCTGTGTTTACCTACTTCCCTAAACAGTAGTGAGTTACTGTTCTTCTCATAGTCAGTGGCACTAGATGTACTATTGCCTTTAAGGAGGAGTGGGGAATGCCTGAAAGAGAGCTAGCATGTGTGCAGTTCCTCCACGAAGGGGTGGAAAAGAACTCATCTTCGTTCAAGGAACGTGAGCCAGGCATAATACCAGGGTCATTTCTGCTTTGTTTCCAGAGTGTCTTAATTACTTAGTGATGCCACAACACAACTGCTAAAATGAGTGGTTTTAAGATTAAAATTATTTTTTTCACGCTTCAGGATAGCTCAAGGATAAACGTCTTCCTTGTCTATTTCGGCTTTTAGGAACTTCCTGCCATCCTTGTCTGTAACCCTGGATGGTCCTTGGTTCCTTGGTATACACTGGCTTGTATGTGATTGTCTTTGGTGTTTGTCTTTTCCTAGTGTGTGTCTCTGGTCTATTTTGGTCGTTTTATAACTCAGAGTGCATTTAGGACCTACCTTACACTGGAATTACCTTAAAACCATAATGAATGAAAGCCCTTTTTCCAAAAAGGATCACATCCATAGATACAAGAGCCAGGACATCAACAGATATTTGGGGGTGGGAAACAATTCGATCCATAGTATCTAGAGGTCTGTACTTAATCTGGAACTTCAGTGGATTTTTTCACATAGAAGAGCAAGATACCCAGTTAAAAAAAAAGGTTAATCCATTCTTCTATCAGGACCTGGATTGTTGTTGTTGCTGTTGTTGTTAGGTGTCGCTGAGTTGGTTCTGATTCAAGTGACCCTACTTACAGCAGACCAAAATACTGTGCCATCCATCCTATCCCATCCTTACAGTCTTTCCTATTGCTGCAGCCACTGTGCCAATCCCTCTAGTTGAGGATCTTCCTTTTTTTCACGGACCCTCTACTTAACGAAGCCTATGTCCTTCTCCAGGGACTGGTCCTTCATAATAATATATACAAAGTATGAAAGATGATGTCTCACCATCCTTGCTTCTAAGGAGAATTCTCTTCTGGCAGTTCAGAGCATATTTAATTTTCTTTGCCAATACCATAATTCAAATGCACCAGTTCTTCTTTCTACCTTATTCATTGTCCAGTTTGGGAATGCATATGAAGCAACTGACAATATTATGGCTTGGGTCAGGTGCACCTTAGACCTGAGGTTGTTGTTTTGTTGTTGATAAGTGCCAATGAGATGGTTCCAACTCATAGCAACCCTGTGTAGGGTTTTCAAGGAGCGACTGATGGGTTTGAAACACAGACCTTGTGGTTAGCAGTCCAGTGCTTATCCTACAACACCACCCCAAGACCTGGTGCAGTCTTTGTGGGTCTCAAAGACATAGTCAGAGCCTTGTCTGAAAGATTATCGCTGCTTCCTTACCTAAGTTCTCTCTTCCTTTATCTTCAGTTCTAACCCCAGTGATTGTGCTCCCTGAAGCTTTCTTTATTCTCCCTTATTATGCTAGTCCTTACTATGCCTTTTCAAGGTCTGCCATGGATACATCTTTCTGTTTATTTGTTTAATTGTTGACCAATGCCAGTTCCTCTGAATAAAATCATGTAACATAAAGTCTTTTGCTGTTGGTGAGCACCACTCAATTTTAGCACTTACAACAGTGCCTGAAAGCAAGGAGTACACTGAGTACTTGTTGGAAGTATGATGACATAAGAAAGATCATATTAAAGGTAACTAAGGAGCTCTGGTAGCATAGTGGTTACGAATTGGGTTGCGAACCTTAAGGTCAGCGGTTCGAAACTACCAGCCACTCCGCGGGAGAAAGATGAGGCTTTCTACTCCCGTAAAGATTTACACCCTTGGAAACCCTGTACAGGGTCGCTATGGGTCGGAACCGACTCAACGGCACTTAACAACAACAACAACAAAGGAGCTCTGGTAGCATAGTGGTTATGAGTTGGACTGCTAATCTCAAAATCAGCAGTTTGAAACTACCACTGGTTCCGTGGGAGAAAGATGAGTGAGGCTTTCTGCTCCTGTAAATATATATAGTCTCGGAAATAAGGCCCTATACTGGGTCGCTATGAGTTAGAACCGACTTCGTGGCACAACATCACCACCACCAACAGCACTTACAACAGACTCTTGGTGTGGTGCTGTAGGATCAACACTGGACTTTGAACCACAAGATCAGCAGTTCAAACCCACCAGCTGCCCCTCGGAGACCCTATACAGGATCCTTATGGTTCAGAACTGACTTGACGACAATTAACAACAACAACAAATAGTATATAAAAGTTCAATTAATGAATTAAAAACTTCCCTTTGAGAAATGTCAGAATATCTATACTCCGTTGTATAAAATATATATAGATAACCCTTCTGAACGGAGGTCATGGAATATGGCCTTTTATTATTTATAAAAGAAATCTGTTAGGATGGGTGTTTCCTTGGGTTTTGATTGGCCTTTGGAAATGTCTTTGTCTGCAACATAGAGTGTGTTGCCTAGGTTAGAGCTCTTACTTTAACACTTTGGTTTCCTGTTGTAAGACCTCCAGGCCTCTAGTTTACCCCAAGCCCAGAAAGTACTGGGCGTCCCTGTGTATGACTGTATGCATTTTAGCTTCACCTGCAACAACTAGCAGTGCTCTTTCACAGTTTGTTTATCTCAAAGTTGCCCTAAATACCTATGACCCAGGAAAGTGATTTTTTCTGATATATGTATAAGATGTCAAAATGGACTTCTTTTATCTATTCAACAAAAATGCCCCACTTTTATACACATTATATTCTTGTGAAGAGAGACAGAGAACAAGAAAATAAAAATTTAAAAATGCACAGCTTAATACAGGATGAACAGTGTAGTAGTGAAAAATACAGGAGGAAAAAAGGCATAATAAATCTAAGAAAGAATGGCAGAGACTCAATTTGAAATAGACTCATCAGTTATCAGGGAAGATCTTTTTATGAGCCAGTAACATTAAAGCAATGATTCAAGCAAGGTGCAAGAACAAGTCACAATCATATTCCAGGGAACCTTGCTATAGGCTGAGGGATTAGCATGTGCAAATGAACAGAAGCAGACTTGGGCCTGTTGTATTTGAGGAATAGCAAGGAGGTTGAGATGACTGAATCATTAGATATGAGAAGAGTGTTAGAGACAATAAGGCCTTGTAAGCCATTGCAAGGACTTTGCCTTTTATTTTATGTGTAATAGGGAACCATGAACAGTTTTCAGTAGCAAGAAGACGTGATCTGACTTAGTTTGCAACTGTGTTGAGAATAACTGGTGTGAGGGTAATGTTAGAAACAAAAAGAGCAGTTAACATGTCATTTCAGTAAGCCAAGCGAGTGACTTATAGAAGTGGTGGAGAATGGGTTAGAATACAGAAACACTCCAAGTCAGTGGGTCTCATAGGATATTTTTTTGATTCTTCATATTGCTAGCTCTTTCATCTTCTTATCTGGTTTTTCTAAGCAAAAACCTATGTCCTGATTTTTTTTTTATTCCTTATGTTGTCAGTAAAAAATATTTCAGTGCCTATTGAGAAAAAACATTATGTTCCTATAAGCAACATTTAATAACCTTTCAATTATCAATACATTCTGGATATCTTTATATGGCAAGTACTTATTTAACAGTTACTACCTGAAGGCCCTGTTAGAGACTATATTCAGAATATGTTGAGAAGGAGAAAGAGCTTCTCAGGAGGATAAGAAATGGTTAATTTTATAATTAGGTTATGCAGAAAATGGTCCTGCTTTATCTTCTCCCTTAAATACGTCACTGTATGAAAAATTACAAGTCCTGTAATATGTTTGTCCTACTTGGCCTTTGTGGCTCTGTATTTTTCTGGAGAGGTCTTCAAATATAGTATATCTTGGAAACAATAAAATCCCAACTTTAAGAACATTATATATTTCTTTGTAAGTAAGTAGTATTAGTCATAAAATATGTAATAGTATATGAAATTTTCTTTATGATACCTATATGTTATTTTAACAACTATATTATTTATTACTAATATTCAATAATATCATTCCTATTTTATAGATAAATATGACTCTTGAAGATTCATACCATAGAACTATATTTTTAAAAATGTACTGGCAATAAAGGAGAGATACATGTTAGATTGAAATGATTTCATTTAGCTATGTTGTTGCTATTGTCAAGTGCTATTGAGTTGATTCTGACCCATAGTGACTCTGTATAAGGTTTTCTAAGAATGGCTGGTAAGCTTGAACCGCCAACCTTGCAGTTCAAACTGACTTTGCAATCCAGTGCATTAACATGCAACACAAGCTCACTGTCTACCCTTAAATATGCAGCACTCCTTTTTAAGCCTACCAGCCATTCTGTGGGAGAAAGATTTATAGTCTTAGAAACCTTATATGGGGTCCTTGTGAATCAGAATCAAATTTGTGATAGTGGGCTTTAAAAAAACTTTTTATGACTAGTTGTAGATATAGAAGGGGTTGTTATTGTTGTTGTTAAGTGCCATCAAGTCAAGGTCTTTAAAGAAATATTTCTTTGCTGTTAGATGCCTTCGAGTTGGTTACTATTCATAGGAGCTTTAAAGGGCTCATAGCCACCATAAAGGACATTAAAGGAATAGAAGAAAAAAAAAAGTAGGAAAAAAATTAATAAGTAGTATTCTACTATGATCAAAGTAAAGACATTTTATTTGTAGTATTCTTAAGATACAGAAATAGAAGTTAGCTAGATGATTCCACTGTGATATAGAAAATCTAATTTGCCTAATTTATTAGAGCAAACTTTAATGACTCCCCTCAAAGTTTTTTACTACTTCTTTTATTTTTTCAATAATACAGATTTTTTAAAGGTTAGGCCTGGCTACTTATTCCCCTCTTAGGAATGTATTTTCTGTAGCCAGGTTACCTCTCAAATATAGATTTATACAAAGGGACCTGCACCTCTAACTCCCATAACCTTTGTTAGGTGTCATCTAGTCAGTTCTGACACATAGCGACTCTATGAGCAACGGAACAAAACACTGCCCGGTCCTGTGTCATCCTCACAGTTGTTATATTTGAGCCCATTGTTGTTGCCACTATGTTAACCCATCTGACTGGGAATCTTTCACTTTCAAGCTTCATCCTACCATGAATGATGCCTCCTGACAACATGTCCAAAGTATAAATAACAAGTCTCACCATCCAGGTTTCTAAGGACTATTCTGACTGTATCTCCAGGATAGATTTGTTTGTTCTTCTGACAGCCCATGGTACTTTCAATATTCTTTGCCAATACCATAATTCAAAAATGTATTGATTCTTCTACTATCTTTCTTATTAATTGTTCAATGTTTACATGCATATGAGGAAATTGAAAATACCATGAGGTTGGTCCAGAACATCTTAACCCTCAAAGCAATATCTTTGTTCTTTCACACTTTTAAGAAATCTTTTGCAGCAGTTTTGCCTAATGTAATACACTGTTTGATCTTTTAACTGTTGTTACCATAAACATTGGTTGCGGATCCAAGCCAAAGTTGTCTTTGACAACTGCAGTCTTTTCTTCATTTATCATGATATGATTTATTGGTCCACTTGCAATGAGTTTTCTTTCCTTTATATTGAGGTGCAATACTTACTGAGGGCTGTAGTCTTATCAACGTATTACTTACTTCATCAGTATTTTAAGTCCTCTTCACTTGCAGCAACCAAGATTGTATCATCTGCATATAGTACATTGTTAATGAGTCTTTTCTCCAATACTGATGCCAAACTCTTTATACAGTGTAGCTTCTCAGATTATCTGCTCAGTATATAGACTGAATAAATATGGTGAAAGGATATAATCCTGACACATACCTTTCTTGATTTAAAACTATTCAGTATTCCCTTGTTCTGTTTGAACAGCTGCCACTTTGTGTAAGTAACCTAGAGTTATTCTATTTCTACATTTAACTGTGCTTTAGAAATTCAACATACCCTAACAGGCTCGGAGAAAGTTAGTGGCATCCACTTCATTGCTCACCAGATTCTTATTAATCTTGGAAAAGTAGATCATTTTTTTTTTCATAAGAAATATCTCTATATTGAAATTAAAAAAAATTTAACTTTCTATTTTCATTCAAATTCAAAATAATGGAAGAATGTAACATGGGAACACTGAATGGTTTAAAATTAAGAAAGATGTGCGATAGGGTTGTATTCTTTCACCATAGTTATTCAACCTGTACGTTGAGCAAAAAATCTGAGAAGCTGGGTTATATGAAGAAAGACGTGGCATCAGGATTGGAGGAAGACTCATTTACAACCTGTAATATGCAGGT
>NW_006408787.1:1002286-1024944 GCF_000296735.1 Chrysochloris asiatica | reverse complement strand
AAGACCTTTTTAAAGTGTTGAAGAGCAAAGATGTCCTCTTGAGGACTAAGGTGCACCTGACCCAAGCCATGGTATTTTCAATAACCTTATATGCATGTGAAAGCTGGACAGTGAATAAGGAAGACTGTAGAAGAATTGGTGCATTTGAGTTATGGTGTTGGAGGAGAATAATGAAAGTGCCATGGGCTTCCAAAAGAACCAACAGATTTGTGTTCGAAGAAGTGCAGCCAGAGTGATCCTTGGAGGCCAGGATGACCAAACTTCGTCTCTCATACTTCAGACATATTGCCAGGAGGGACCAGTCGTTGGAGATGGATATCATGCTTGGTAAGGTAGAGGGTCAGAGAAAAAGAGGAAGACCCCAGTTAGATGGACTGGCAAAGTGGCAACATCAATGGGCTCAAGCATGGCAACAATTGTGAGGTTGGTCCAGGACTGAGCAGTGTTTTGTTCTGTTGTGAATAGGGTCGCTATGAGTCGGTACCAACTCGAAGGCACCTAACAACAACAAAAACAATCATCTCTTTCACACTTATTATGTGTCAAGTCCTGTGCTAAACATTTTATACATTTATTTCATTCCTGTGGCACTTTAGGATAAGCACTGGACTGCTAACCACAAGAACAGTGGTTCAAACCCACCAGCTGCTCCTTGGAAACTCTATACAGGGTTGTTCTGAATCAGAACTGACTCCATGGCACTTAACAACAACAACAAAGAACAAGCTCAAAAGGTTTTATGATTCCTGGTGTAATGCTGTAGGGTAAACTCTAGATGGCTAACTAAAAGGTTGGCTGTTAAAACCCACCAGCTGTTCCTCAGAAACCCTATACAGTCAGAACCAACTCAAAGACACTTAACATCAGCAACATATATAAATTGAGACTCAGAGAAGCTCAGGATGTGAAAGAACTGGACAGATATTGAAGTGTGGGTAAAGGCTGGACTCCTGTATGGTCCTGTAGGATAAGCCTAGCCTTTGAATCACATTGTCTGCAGTTCAGATTCACCAGTTATTCCTCAGAAAGCCTACACATCTCAACAACCCTTAACAACACACAACATCAAGAAAGGGCTAGATTGGGATATAGATATTTAATTCTAAAATGTATTATCTTATCTAATACATTATAATTTTCTTTTAAACTTGGTAGAGGCTGATGCAGGCATAAAGAAACAAGGCAGTGTCCATTTTATGATTGCAATGAAAAGGTAATTTGTTAATAGATGTGAAAAGTGCAAAAGGAATAAAATAGGTAAAGAAGATGGGAAATCTACGAGCAGGTAGCACAGGTACAATTTTAAATAGTCATCAGGGAATATCATGACTATCATGGTAAAATATATGAAAGAAAAATTCTGTGTTCACAATAACATAAAGTATTCAATGAGGAATTAGTAATAAGATATTCACCTATCTTTGTCTGGGGGAATCCATCTGGTTTACATACAAACTTCTGTAACAGGAATCCATTAATTGTTTCATTTGAAAATTCTAGAATTGTTGTTGTTGTTGTTAAGTGCCTTCATGTTGGTTAGATCCATAGCAACCCTGTATGGGGTTTTCCAGGGGTAGGTGGTGAGCTTGAACCACCGATCTTGTGGTTCAAACTGACTTTGCAGTCCAGTGCATTAATCCACAGTGCCACACCAGGACTCCAATTTCTAGACTAGCACTGTGTATTTCTGTGATCGTGGAAAGATTTCATATTTGCTCTGTTTAATAAAGTAACCGCTTCTTGTTGTTAAGTGTCATTGAATCAGTTCTGACTCATAGCGACCCTGTATAGGGTTTCCATGGAGTGGAGGTTGAGTTTCAATTGATGACCTTGCAGTTAGCAGTTCAGTGCTTATCCTACAGCATCATACCAGGACGCCAAAGTTGCCACTAGCTATTGAGAATTTGCAATGTGATTGTTGTTGTTAAGTGCCATCAAGTCGGATCTGACTCAGCTCCTCTGTGTAGGGTTTCTAAAAAGCAGCTGGTGGGTTTGAACTGCCAACACTGTGGTTCATAGTCCAGTCCTTATCCTACAGCACCACACTTGAAATGTGACTTTGTTGTTGTTGTTAAGTGCTGTTGATCCAGTTCTAACTCATAGTGAATCTGTATAGGATTTCCAAGAAGCAACTGGTGGGTTTGAACTGCTGACCTTGTGGTTTGTTTGAAGTTCAGTGCTAATCCTACAGCACTATACCACAAAAACTGAGTTTTCAATTTAATTTGATTTTAATTATTTTAAATATTAACAGACATATATTGTTAGTGGCTATGTGGAGGTGTGGGTTAATGTGCCAGACTGCAAAGCCATTTGAACTGCAAGGTCGGCAGTTCAAGCTCACCAGTCACTCCTCAGAAACCCTATACAGGATCACTATGGGTCAGAACCGACTTGACGGCACTTCATAACAACAACGGCACCATAAGGCAGGACTCATAATGCGGCACTGTAGAATCAGCACAGGACTGTGAACCACAAGGTCGGCAGTTCAGACACATCAGCTGCTCCTTGGATATCCTATGCAGAGTTGCTACAAGTTGGAACCGACTCGGCAGCACTTAACAACAACAACAGCAATCGTAATGCAGAGTGCAGCTTAAAAGATCCATTGTAGGTTCATTATGGTGTTCAACATGCAATGAATGGTATGTTATTGTTATTAAGTGCAGTCGAGTTGGTTTTGAGTCTTAGCCCCCCTTTATAAAGTTTCCAAGGAGCAGTTGGTTGGTTTGAACCACCAACCTTGTGGTTAGCAGTACAGGGCTTTTTCTACAGAGCCACACCAGGACTTTGATAAATTAGGGGAATGGAAAAAGAAAATTCTTAAAAGGCTAAATATTTTCTTTTTTAATGTTACATGTATATATATTGTAAGGAGTCCTGGTGTGGCTTGGTGGGTTAATGCGCTGAACTGCAACGTTGGTTTGGATCACAAGGTAGGTGGTTCAAGTTCACCAGTTTTTCCTGGGAAAATTTACACAGGGTCACTATGGGTTGGAACTGACTTGATGGCACTTAACAACAATGTATATATGTGTGTGTGTGTGTTTGGAGCTCTGGTAGCTTAGTGGTTACGAATCTGGCTGCAAACCGCAAGGTTAGTAGTTCGAAACTACCATCTGTTTTATGGGAGAAAGATGAGGCTTTCTGCTCCTGTAAAGATTTACAGCCTCAGAAACCCTGTACAGGGTTGCTATGGGTTGGAATCAACGTGACAGCACTTAACAACAACAACAACAACAACACACACACATATATGGTAAGGAGCTCTGGTAGCATAGTGGTTCTGAGTCGGGCTGCCTAACTCAAGGTCAGCAGTTTGAAACTACCAGCGGTTCCGTGGAAGAAAGATGAGGTGTTCTGCTCCGATAAAGATTTACAGCCTCGGAAACCCTGTGCAGGGTCACTATGAATCAGTACTGTCTCCACGGTACTTAAGAACAACATATATATATGGTGGTGGCTGTGGTATATATATACCTTTCACTGCTTCATTTTATTAATTTTAGTGTTTCTGAATGCAAAACTTGGATAACATGACCTCCACCTTAAAATTTGGTCCACAAAAATATATGCGAATTCCTCCTATAACAAAAATAGATTAACCTTTACAGTCGCAAAAACAAAATTGTGGCATAGGCCTGAGTGAATTTGAATGAACAACGTAGGATGCATTTCAACGTATGAAGGAACAGTCTAGAGTCCATCTAGAAACATTTGGCAGAATAAATGGCCTGACATTTTTGGTAGTATTGTGCTTTAGGAAGTGAAAGAGGGTGCATAACAAGGAGCTAAAGACTCACAACAGCCACAGAACCACTTACTCAAAATTATCCAAAATCAATCCTGAATAATACTCAACAGTAGAACAACTTCAACAGTGACTCAATGGCTGGAAAGCAGGTTGTAAGCTTAAAACAAGTAACTCAGTCGGAACACTATTAAACTTTTATAAAAAGAAAACATCATTCTCATTGTGATGCATAAGTAAGTTCTTTCCAGGACACAAAGAAAAAACCTAAGCTGCTTAACCTTCCACCATTCTCTTAAGTATTAAACCCTGTCCACCTTTGGCCACTTGCAGGGGTATTTTCTTCTTTGTTCTCAATGTAAAGACTTGCTTCTTGGGACACCAACAGTTTTGCTTCTTCTACTCTCTCCTTACACAGGATAAGTGTAGAGGAATGTTACCCTTGGTGTCTTGGTTCTTTGTGGATGCTTTGTAGTACTGAAGGATATGAATCATCTTCAAGTTACCTTTGGTTGGTTCCCAGTGCATTCCTGTTGCTTCAAAATGGTTCTTAGTATCTGAAATAGCCCCACCTTCTTAGCAACATGACAACAGTCTTGTGCTGTTTTTGGAAGCTGCATAATGCAAGGGAGTATAAGGAGCTCTGGTAGCATAGTGGTTACGAATCGGGCTGCTAACCTCCAGGTCAGCAGTTCGAAACTACCAGCTGTTCCATGGGAGAAAGATGAGGCTTTCTGCAGCCTCGGAAACCCTATGCAGGGTCACTATGAGTCGGAATCGACTCCACAGGACCTAACAGCAACAACATAGTCATTATTATTGACAGCATTCACCTGAGTACGTTTCCCCAGAAGGGCTTTTACAGTCTCATCCCAGTTGTGTTTTGCTTCTTTGGACTGCTACTGCCGTTCCTCTGCCAGTCCTCTGATGTCAGAGTTCCCTCTCCCTGGGTTAAGGAGATCAGTGTGCAGGGATCTCAGGGTCCAAAGGACAGGCTCCACTCTTGGCTTTTTTTCTTTAATGGTAGTGATATCCTCCTCCTGCTTCTGAGATGACACATTTTAAACCCATGCTAAAGTTCCCAGCTTTTACAACTACTCTGCTAACATCCATAGCTGAACCATGACATCCTATTTGTATCTTCTCCCACATTTTCTTAATCAGACCCAGCAGGGCAGAAATGTTGTTTGGTGGGTGTTACAGATTATAAGACATTAGATAATTCACTGTACCACATTATTTATATTTTTAAACATGTTAAAGAATGAGATATATCTTAATAATAACACATGCATTTTATTTTTACTTAGGCAATGGAAAGGATTATGGAAAAGACTACAAGCTTGTTTTTCACTTACAAAGAAAACCCAGACTGGAACTCCAACTCAAAGAAGTCGATGAATTTGGGAACTATAGCTGCTCTCATTATAAGGGCACTATTGAAGTTTTTAAAGTGCCTAAAGAAAAGATAGTCCCTAACTTGGAAATATCTCTTATAACTAATGAAACTCATTATCAGTTGCCAATTTTAAAATTACCATTGATCTTGCCAAAGGTGAGTTACTTTATTTCCCTAATGACCATATTCTGTCAATTCTCATAATACTCTGCCTTAGTGTGTAGGCATACCTAAGACTCAAAAAGAAAATGGAAATACTGGTTGGAATAATGAATAAGGAACTAGTGGACAGAGTCAAGTTTGAAGTGATAGATTACACACTAGGAACTTCTGTTGTTGTCAGGTACCGACTCATAGTGATCGCACACACAAAAGAACGAAACACTGCCTGGTCCTGTACCATCCTCACAATCATTTTAAGCCTGAGTCCTTTGCTGCTGCCACTGTGCCAGTCCATCTTGTTGGGGGCGGGGTGGTGGTGGTGGTGTGTTTCCTCTTTTTTACTGACCTTGCATTTTACCTAGCATGATGTCCTTTTCCATGGACTGGTCCCTCCATATAATATATCTGAAGTGTTAGAGAAGTCTCAGCATCTTTGCTCCTAAGGAGCATTCTAGTTGTACTTCCTCCAACACAGTTTGTTTGCTCTTTTGGCAGCCGACGGAACTTTTAATGTTCTTCTCCAACACCATAATTCGATTTCTATTATCTTTCTATTCACTGCCCAACTTTCACAAGTATATAAAGTATATAAAATACCATGGCTTGGGTCAGGTGCATATTAGTCCTCAAACTGACATCTTTGCTCTTGAACATTTTAAAGAGATCTTGTAAAGCAGATTTGCCCAATGCAATATGTCCTTTGATTTCTTGAGGAATTTTTGTTGTTGTTGTTGTTTTTGCTTCCATGAGTGTTGATAGTGGATTCACACAAAATGAAGTCTTTGACAAATTCAATCTTTTCTCCATTTATCATGATGTTATTTATTGGTCCAGTGGTAAAAAAAATTTGTTTTCTTTACATCAAAGTACAACCCATACAGAAGACTGTGGTCTCAGACTTTCATTATTAACTATTTTAATCGCTTTTCCCTTTTAGCAAGCAAGGTTGTAGCAAATGCATATTGCAGGTTATTAGTCTTCCTCCAATACTGATGTTATGTTCTCCTTCATATAATTCAGCTTCTCAGATTATTTGCTTGGCATACATATTGAATAAGGATGGTGAAAGAATACAACCCTTGCACACACCTTTTCTGATCTTAAGGCAGTCAGTGTCTATTTGTTCTGTTTGAACAACTGCCTCTTGGTCTCTGCACATGTTCCTTATTAGCACAATTAAGTGCTCCAGAATACTCATTCTCTACAATGTTGTCCATAGCTTGTAGAGAGCCTTTGCATAGTCAATAAAACACATGCAAACATCTAGTTGCTATTTTCTGCTTTCAGCAAGATATATCTGACATTGGCAGTGATAGTTGTCATTTCATGACCACTTCTGAACCTGGCTTGAACGTTTGGCAGTTTCCTGTCAGTGTATTGTTGCACCAGTTTTAGAATGATCTTTAGCAAACATTTACTTGCAAAGTAATATTAATGATATTGTCCAATGATTTCCATATTACTTTGGGTAGACTCTCTCTTTGGAATGGGCAAAAATATGGATCTCTTCCAATCAGCTGTTTTCCAAATGTCTTAGCATAGTTCAATGAGTGCCTCCAGTGCACCTTGGACTATTTACCATTGGCTTTTGATCATATGCTAGTTCTTAAATGGTTGAACACTGTCCATTTATTTTCAGTGCTGTGACTCATTGTATTCCTTTCATCTTCTTTTGATGCTTTCTGCATCATTCAGTACTTTGCACATGTTATTCTTTTTGTTGTTAAGTGCCGTTGAGTCAGTTCTGACTCATGGTGACCCTGTATAGGGTTTCTGAGGAGCCTAAACTGCTGAGGAGCTTTAACTGAGGAGTTTAAACTGGTGAGCTTAAACTGGCAACTTTGCTGTTCAAATCGACTTTGCAGTCCAGTACATTAACCAGGACTCAATATTGCAAATTGAAGCTTGAATTTTCTTCAGTTCTTTTAGCTTGAGATATCCCGAGGGTGTTCTTTTCATTTTGGTTTCCTAACTTCAGCTCTTTGCACAATTCATTATAATACTTTACTTGGTCTTTGCAAGCTGCCATTTAAAATTTTCAGTTCAGCTCTTTCTTCCATTTGCTTTAGCATCTATACACTGGAGATCAAGTTTCAGAGCCTCTTCTGGCAGTCATTTTGGTCTTTTCTTCTTCTTTTTTTTTTTAAATGACCCTTTGCTTTCTTCCTGTACGATATTTTTTATGTCATCTCACAACTCTTCTGGTCTTTCGTCTTGTGTCTAATGCATCAAATGTGCTTTGGGATGATCTCTAACTTCAAGTGGGATATGTTCAAAATCACAATTTGACTTTCATGGACTTGTTTTAATTTTTTTCAGCTTAAGCCTGAAATTGCATATGAGCAATTGATGGTCTGTTCCACTGTCTGCCTCTGGCCACGTATTGGCTGATGATATGGAACTTTTCAATGTCTTCCCATGGAAGAAGTCAATTTGATTTCTGTGTGCGCTGTCTGGTGAAGTCCATTTGTATAGTCAGTCATCTTTTATGATGTTTAAAAGAGGTATTGGCATTGAAGAAGTCGTTGATTTTGTTGTTGCTGTTGTTAGATGCCATCAAGTTGGTACCGACTCATGGTGACCTTATGCACAGCAGATCAAAACTGGGCCAACCTCACTATTGTTGCCACGCTTGAGCCCATTGATGCTGCCACTTTGCCAATCCATCTTGCTGGGGGTCTACCTCTTTTTCTCTGACCCTCCACCTTACCAAACATGATATTCTTCTCCAGGGTCCCTCCTGACAATGTCCAAAGTATGCGAGATGAAGTTTGGCCATCCTGGCCTCCTCCAAGGAATGTTCTGGATGCACTTCTTCCAACAGATCTGTTGGTTCTTTTGGCAGTCCATGGCACTTTCAATATTCTTCTCCAACATCCTAACTCAAAAGCATCCATTTTTCTACGGTCTTCCTTATTCACTGTCCAGCTTTCTCATGCATATGAGGTTATTGAAAATACCATGGCTTGGGTCAGGTGCACCTTAGTCTTCAAGCTGTCATCTTTGCTCTTCAAAAGATTTGAAAAGGTCTTGTGCAGCAGATTTGCCTAATACAATACAATACATAGTTTGATTTCTTGACTGCTGCTTCCATGAGTATTGATAGTTGATACAAGAAGAATGAAGATCTTGACAACTTCAATCTTTTCTCCATTGATAAGAATGTTGTTTATTGGTCCAGTGGTGAGGATTTTTGTTTTCTTTACATTGAGATGCAATCCATATCAAAGGCTGTGGTCTTTGATCTTCATCAGTAAATATTTTAAGCCCTCTTCACTTTCAACAAGCAAGGTTGTATCATCTGCATATCGCATGTTGTCAATGAGTCTACCTGCAATCCTGATGTCACATTTTTCTTCATATAACTCAGCTTCTCAGATTATTTGCTCAACATACAGTTTAAATAATTATGGTGAAATAATACAACTGTGTGACACATCTTTCTTGATTTTAAACCATTTGGTGTTCCCAAGTTCTGTTTGAATAACTGCCTCTTGGTCCAGGTATAGATTCCTCATGAGCACACTTCAGTGTTCCAGAATACTCATACTTCACAATGTTGTTCATAGCTTGTCCACACAATTGAAAACCTTTGCACAGTCAATAAAACACAGGTAATCATCTTTCTGATATTCTCTCCTTTTAGCCAAGATCCCTCGGACATCAGCAATGATATCCCTTAATTCATGATCTCTTCTGAATCTGGCTTGAACTTCTGGGAGTTCTCTATCAATATATGCTTGCAGCCATTTCTGTATTACCTTTAGTAAAACTTTATTTGCATGGAATTTCAAAGATATAGTCTGATGATTTCAGCATTCTGTTGGGGCACTTCTCTTTGGAATGGGCACAGATAGGTGCAGAATGAAACACTGATCAGTTCTGCGCCAATCTCACAGTTGTTACCACACTTGAGTCCATTGCTGCTGCCACTGTGCCAATCCATATTTCAGGGGATCTTCTTTTTCGCTGACCCTCTACTTTACCAAGCATGATGTCCTTCTCCAAGGACTGGACACTTCTGATAATATATGCAAAGTGTAAGAGATGAAGTCTGGCCATCTGGCTTATAAGTACATTCTGAATGTTCTTCTTTCAGCACAGATTTGTTTGTCCTTTGAATGGGCCATTGTACTTCTGATATTTTCCTCCAATACCATAATTTAAATGTATGAATTACAGTATTCCTTATTCATTGTTGACATTCATATGAGGTTATCGAAAATACTTGGGTCAGGTGCACCTTAGTCCTCAAACTGACATGTTTGTTCTTGAACCTTTAAAGAGCTCTTGTACACCAGATTTACCTAATGCAGTACTTTTCTTGATCTCTTGACTGCTGCGCCCATGAATGTTAATGGTTGATCTGAGTAAAATGAAGTATTTGACGATTTTAATCTCTTCTCCATTTATCTTGATGTTATTTACTGGTCTAATAGTGAGGGTTTTTGTTTTCTTTACGCTGAGGAGCAACCCATAGGCTTGGTCTTTGATCTTCTTCAGTAAGTATTTTAAGTCCTCTTCACTTTCAGCAAACAAAGATGTATAGTCTGTGTATTGCAGGTTATTAATGAAGCTTCCCCCAACCCTGAAACCAAGTTTTGCTTCATATAAATCAGCTTCTCAGATTATTTGCTCAACAAACAGATTGAATAAGTATGGCAAAAGATACAACCCTGATGCACAGCTTTCCTAATTTTAAAAACCATTCAATGTTCCCTATTTGATTCAAACAACTGCCTCATGATCAATGGACAAGTTCCTCATGAGCACAATTAAGTGTTTCAGAAGACTCATTCTACACAATGTTTTCCATAGCTTGTCATGATCCACACAAGCAAAAGCATTTGCATACTCAATAAGGCATAGGGAAATGACATTTAAAAACAATAAACATGTTTCTGGTATGCTCTGCTTTCAGCCAAAGTCCATCTGACATCAGCAATTATATCTCTTATTCCACATTCTGCTTGAACCCTGGTCATTTCCTGTGAGTTTACTGTTGCAATCATTTCTGAATTATCTTTAGCAAAATTTTACTTGCATATGATATTAATGATATTGTCTGATGATTTCCACATTCCGTTGGGTCACCTCTATTTGGAATGGGCACAAATATAGATCTCTTCCAATTGGTTGGCCATGTGGCTGTCTTCCAAATTTCTTGGCATAGATGAGTGAACACCTCCAGAGCCACATCCGTTAGTTAAAATATTTCAGTTTGTATTCCATCAATTCCCAGAGCCTTGTTCTTTGCCAAGGCTGTCATTGCACCTTGGACATCTTCCTTCAGTCAGTATCATTGATGCTTGATCATATGTTAACTCTTGAAATGGTTGAACATTGACCATTTCTTTTTGGTACAGTGATTCTGTTTATTCCTTCCAACTTCTTTTGACATTTTCAGCATTATTCAGTAGGTGAGGCTTGAAATTTTTCTTTAGTACCATAAGCTTGAGAAAGACTGAGTGTATTCTTCCCTTCTGGTTTTTGAACTCCAGATCTTTGCACATTTCATTATAATATTTGTCTTCGACTTCTCAAGCTGCTCTTTGAAATCTGTTCAGCTCTTTTACCCTCTCATTTTTTTCCATTTGTTTTAGTATCTCTACACTGGAGAGTAAGTTCAGAGTCTCTTACGACATCCATTTTGGTCTTTTATTTATTTTTTGTCTTCATAGTGACTTTTTGCTTTCTTCCTGTATGATGTTCTTGATCTCGTCCCAGAATGCTTCTGGTCTTTGGTCATTAATGTCTATTGCATCAAATCTGTTCTTGAGATGTTCTCTAAATCCAGGCGGGATATGCTCAAGGTTGTATTTTGGTTATTGTGAGCTTGTTTTAATTTTCTTCTGCTTTCACCTGAACTTGCATATTAGCAATTAATAGCCTGTTCCACAGTCTGCCACTGGCCTTGTTTTGATTGATGATATGGAACTTTCCCACTGTCTCTTTCCACAGATGCAGTCAATTTGATTTCTGTGTGTTCCAAATGGTAAGTTTAATGTGTATAGCCATCTTTTATGTTCTTGAAAAAGGTATTTGCAATAAACAAGTTATTGGTCTTACAAAATTCTGTCATGAGATCTCCAAGGCCATATTTTCCAACTATTTATCGTTCCTCTTTATTTCCAACCTTTGACTTCTAATCACTAGTAATTATCACTACAACTTGAGTGCTTGTTTGATCAATTGCAGACTGAAAATGTTGTTAGAATTCTTCAATTTCATCACCACTGGCTTTAGTGGTTGGTGTGCAAATTTAAATATTTTTTTTATTAACTTGTCTTTCTCGTAGGCCAATGGATATTATCCTATCACAGACAGCCTTCTATTTCAAGACAAATATTTAAATGTTCTTTTTAATGATGAATGTGCTGACACCATTCTTCTTCCATTTGTCATTCCTGTTATAGTAAACCATGTAGTTGTCCGATTAAAAATGACCAATGCCAGTCTATTTCAACTCACTAATGCCTGTGATGGACTCATGGTATGATGCTGTAAGATCAGCACTAGACTGTGAACTACAAGGTCTGCAGTTCAAACCCACCAGCTGCTCCTGAGAAACCCTATACATGTTTGCTATGAGTTTGAATTGACTCAAAGGCACTTAACAACAATAACAATGCCTAGGATATCAATGTTTATGCATTCCAATTAATTTTTAATAGAGCCTGATGTTCCTAGATTCATACTTTGAACATTCTATGTTCTGATTATTACTGAATATTTACAGGTATTTCTCCTCATTTTGAGTTGTGCCCCTGAGTAAATTAAGGTCCCTTTGCCCTGCTCAAGCAAGTGCTACAAAGTTCTTTTAAAGTCAGTCTGTGAATGCCCAAAAGGCACATTCTTCAAGCCAGTCTCCTGCATGCAGACTCTTAGTTTTACTTAGTCCATGGGTTCAAACTGATCTTGAGGTTCAAATTGATCTTGAGGTCCAGTGCATTAGTCTGTAGCACCACACCAGGACTCTAAAACTGGGATTGGCTAGTTTTGCCATCCAGCTAGGTTTAAAAGGAGCCATTTCAGAAGCAAAGATGAAAGATTTCAGGACCACCAAGCCAGAAGAGCATGAGTGACACGTGAGATCACTACATAGATCAACAGTGATAGCAGAGGCAAGGCAGAGTCCACAGCAGGAGGCCGTGACACGGAGAGACAGAGCAGCTTTGGGCTCTGCCTACAGGCAGGAGACTGTCTTGAAGAATGTCCGTGTATCACTTGCCAGCATAGGGCAAGGCAGAGGCCAAGGGACCATATGGCCAAGACACCAAAGATAAGAGTGAGGCATGCCTGCAGTATGGCAGACAAAAGGCATTTCTGACTAGAGAACTGCTGCATACTGAGTTGGTTTTGATCCTGAATTGCACTCTGTTCACTTCCCTAACAAACCACATAATTGTGAGGATTGTCATAAGGTCTGTGTGGCCATTGCAATGGATTATCGAACCCAGATGTGAAGCAGAGAGTGTTATGGGGGGAATGGTGTCAGAATAAGGTAAAGAAGGTTGTAGGGTAGAAGCATGTCTGACCTGTACATCATAGGAATCAGCTTTGGGCAGATTTTGAATTTGATTCTCTTTCCCCCTTGTGAAGCTAGGGGAAGTCAGACATGGTCCCCACATGGTTTTAGCAAACACAACTAGGAATGTGGTGGAACATGTAGAGACAAAATGAAAAATTCCTAGACATTATCAAACTTCTTAAGGCAATGAATTGATGGGTCTGGAGGCTCAAGATCTTAGTCTGAGAGGACACAATGGTCAATTGGCATAACATAGTCCACAAAGACAATATTCTGCATCCTGCTTGAGTAAGTAGGGTCTGGGATCTTGAAAGCTCACGAGCAGTCATCTAAGGTGTAGCTATTGATCTCTCCATGTGTGGAAAAATAGGAGTGATAAGAATTGACGGGGCTTGGAGTCAATTAGTCTACTAGGTGAATGGAACATGTGAACATCAGTCTCCATGACTCTGGGACCAGAAGAGCTAGATGGTGCCTGGCTACCACTACCAAGTGCCCCGAAAAGGATCACATTAGAGTTAGAGGGTCCCTGATGGAGTGGGAGAAAATGTGGAATAAAATTCAAAATTATTTAAACAAAACACAAAAATAGTTTCACTGATCAGAAAGAGACTGGAGGAATTGAGACTATGGCCCTTGATCACTCTTTAGGTCTCGCAAGGAACTCACTCTCTTGGCTTAGTTTTCAGACAAGCAACACTAGCAAGGTATGAATATGAACACCATAGGACGGTCAACCATTTAAAATCAAAACTGCAACATTTTCCTAAAGAAAAGTTGAAAAGGGATGCAAAGGTGGGTGGCATGTTAATAGGAAGGAAGCAGGAAAACTGTTGTTGCAGGGAGGAGATTGTAAATATGGAGATAAAACAAAATGTATGATTTGCTTATTGTAAAGAAGGTTGTCTGTAAACTTTTACTCAATTCACAGTAAGAAGTTAAAAAAAGAACACAGAAAGAAGTGAAGAAAAAAAAAATAGAAAGGAAAAACGAACTGATCATTGGAAATGAAGAAAAAAATATGCTAGGATGACAAAATGCAATGAGTTTGAGGTGGGGTGGTAAACATCAGGCATTATAAGATTTGTCCATGAAAGCAGTAATTCATAGTTATGATACTAACAGTTATAACAAGTTTTGCTATGCCATTAACTGTTCTTACTTCTTTAAATACATTGTATCAATTAAGCCACACATCTTGTGAGTATTCTCAATACTTTAATTTTATTGGAAACAGGTTTAGAAATTTAGGTAACTTGTCCATGTTCTTAAAGCTTAAAGAAACAACAGGCAGATATAGGATTCAAACCCAGGAAATCTATTTCCAGAGCCCACTTGTTTAACAAAAAGTGTATGCTACTATTGCTTCTTTAGCAAACTAAGATGTTAGTAAAAAATGGAGTTCCTGAATGATGGAAATTATTAACACACTTTTCTACTAAAAAAGAACTGGTGACTTGAATATACCCAGAGGCACCTTGGAGGAAGAATCTACTTTCTAATCAGCCATTGAAAACCCTATGGAGCATAAATAATTCTACTCCTCTGCACAAGAGTCCTGGTGTGGCATTGTCGGTTAATGCTTTGTACTACAAAGCTGGTTTGAACTGCAAGGTTGGTGGTTCAAGCTCACCAGCTGATTCTCAGAAACCCTATACAGGGTCACTATTGGCCTCCTGTATGTCACTTAACAACAACAACACATGAGTTTACTTCATGATACATATCAGTAATTAAAATGATCAGATTTATTTATTTGTTCATATATCTGCTGTTTGCCTTTGCCTCTTGAGAAACCAAGCTCCATGAGTGAAGGGACCTTATCTATCCTGCACATGACTGTGTCTTCAGTAACCATGACAGTGCCTGTTAAGTGCAGTTTATTCAGTTACAACTCATAAAGAGCCTGTATAGGGTTTCTGAGACTGTGAACTTTTATAGGAATAGAAAGTCTCATCCTTCTCCTGAGGAGCGACTGGTGGACTCAAACTGCCAGCCTTGTGGTTCACAGTCCTGCATTTATCCTATAACACTGAAAGCAGTCCTGACACTGAATTTACTGTTGATAAGTGCTGTCAAGTTGGTTCCAACTCATTGACCCTGGATGGGGTTTCCAATAAGTTGTTGGTGAGTTTGAACCACTGACCTTGTGGTTCGAACTGAACTTGTGGTCCAGTGCTGTGCCAGACACTCTAAATATTTGTGACTGGATGAATGGAGGGAGGCCTATGCTTTCATTAGGTTGAAACAAACTATTAATTTAAAGGAATATTTGAATATTCTCAGATCGCCAGTGAGGAGCCTGTGATGGAAAGACTTTGATGTAAGAGAAGACAGGCTTGAAGTCCACACTGTGTATAATTGATTAAATTTTATATCTCCAAAACATATTGGAATGCTAATCCTGATATTCATGGATGTAACCCTTTTTGGTAACAGGACTTCCTTAATTATGTTAATTATATCATACCTGAGTAGGGCGGGTGCTAAATCTAATCACTTCTGAGTTCTAAAAAGAACAGATTAGATACAGAGATAAGGTGATGCAGGGGAGAGCCAAGACCAATGACAGAGACAGATGCATCTAAAAGTCTAGGAGCTCCAATTATTGCTGGGCATTGTAGGAAAAGCACTGGACTAATAGCCATGAGGTTCAAATCCACTAGCTCTTCTTTGGAAATTGTATATATGGTCACTATGAGTTGGAACCCTATTGAAGAGCTCTTAACAACAACAATGACTAGAAGCTGAAATACACAAGGAAGACTCACCCTATAGTCAAACCCTTAACTTAGACTGCAGGTCTTTTGAACTAGAAGGAAATTAATTTCTGTTCTTTTAAAGCCACCTGTTGTTGTTAAGTGCCGTCGAGTCGGTTCCGACCCATAACGACCCTGTACAGGGTTTCCAAGGGTGTAAATCTTTATGGAAGTAGAAAGCCTCATCTTTCTCCCGCGGAGCGGCTGGTAGTTTCGAACCGCTGACCGTAAGGTTCGCAGCCCGATTGGTAACCACTATGCTACCAGAGCTCCTTTATCAGGCTACGAACCACAAGGTCAGTAGTTTGACACTATCAGCTGTTCCAGGGGTGAAAGATGAGGCTTTCTGCTCCCATAAAGATTCACAGCCTCAGAAACTCTGTACAGGGTCTCTATGAGTCAGAACCAACTCCACAGCACATAACTACCATCGACCACCATAATGGTATTGGGACTCCTGGTGTGGTGCTGTAAGATCAGCACTGCACTGTGAACCACAAAGTCAGCAGTTCAAACCCATCAGCTGCTCCTTGGAAACCCTATGCAGGGTTGCTGTGAGTCAGAACTGATTCAATAGCATTTAACAACAACAATTATGATATTTAAGTAACAAAAGCACTAAATAACTTAAGATACTGTGACACGGTTTAACTTTCAGTTTTCTCTGTTTAACTTCACTGACTTGATTAGTTAAATTAATCAAGCTAGCTAATTTAGGAGAATGCATGGATTTTCCCCAATGAAAGTCTCTGCTGGTGATGATCTAGTCCTTTTGCGTAGCTCTTTACTTTGTTTGCTTCTAGTACACCACTCTTCACATGTTTGCCTAAGTCATTCTTATCCATCTCTTTTCTATTTCTGCTTCAGTGTGACTTCTTTCAGGAAGCCAACCCTCACCTCCACCTCCTTGTCAGGTTAGGTGTTCCTGGTGAGGATTGTTACAACAGCTGGTACTTTCCTAATCACTGTAGTTGTCATATTTTATTATAAGCTCTTGCTTCCTTTCTTCCCAACTGACCTAGATTTCTCATTCTTTTGTTCCTATGATAGCCCTCCAAAGGAGCCATTTAAGACATTTCCCCCCCTAAATTTCCCTATCCATGAAATTTTCAGATAACAAATGTACTGTTTATTTATATCTTTGATTTATAATATATAATAAAAGAGTAAGCTTTTTTGGTTTCCCCCTCAAAAAAAAAAAAAAAAAAAAAACCTAGGGCAAAGAATGCATGCAATAGGTTGTACAGATGGATAGACTGTTCTGCTCACCTTTGTATTTCCAGTTTCAGGCATATAGTAGGTATTCAATAAATATTTGGAAATGAAGATGGGTGAGTGGGATGATTTCCTCAAACCTTAAAATTGTCAAGCCTTGAAATTTATAAGCTTTAAATTATATTGGCAAGTTTTAAAATAGTGAATTTTGAACTTACGATACCTTTCCCATATGAATCTGATGTTTATATATCATCTCTACTTTCTAGTTCTCCCTGATGACTTGGCATAAGATTCTCCAGATTCACTCTCTGAGCCCTTGTGTCTTTACAAATGAGTTGGTTGAAGTTGAGGAAGAATCTGTATTTGTGGAAACTTTTCTCCTTTTTTTAAAAAAACTAACATACTTAAATGGGAATGGAAACTATGAATTTTATCTTTATGATAGCAGACCTCTTCAATAAAAATTAGAATTTAAAATACTCACCTCAGCCAAACATTATTAGAATGTGCTACTTTTGAATACATGGAAGTAGCCTTATTATTTATAACTTGGCATTAATGAGCAGTGCATTATGCTTACATTTATAAATGCATCATACATTAGATGAAGGCATTTGTCAAAATTCATAGTGCTTTGTGTATAGAGGTCAGGCTGTATTTATATGTATGCCTGCTCCTTGGAAACCCTACACAGGATTGCTATGAGTCAGAACTTACTTAATTTGCAACAACATATAGATATAGGCACACACATTCATAAACATATAATTATAAGCTGTAGACTCCTGGTGTGGCGTTGGACTGCGAACCAAAAGTTCAGCAGTTGTGTGATGAGGTTGTTCTTACAATAAATATAGTAAATAAAGAAATATATGTTAGATCTGTCTTCCATTAATTTTGTGGCACTTTCTTCCACAATCTTCTTATTGCTTATTTTGCTCCAGACACAACGACCTTTTTGCTTCTTGAACATGCCACACACGTTTCCGCCATAAGCCTTTGTGTTAGTTGTTCCTTCTACCTGGAATATTCATTTATCAGATCCTTGCTTGGATGACACTTTCACCTTCTTCAATTATTTGCTTAAATTGTACCTTCTCTCAGAGATCTAAACCCTGCTTCTATTTAATATTGAAGCCTGCTCCTACTCACAAAATCTGACACCCTTGATCTTATTTGCTCTGTTCTGATTTCTCCTTTTTTCTAAAACATTGTTACCTTATAACATATATTTCTTTATTTACTGTATTTGTTCTATGAACAACCTCATCCCACAATTAGATTGTAAGTTCCATGAGGGCAGGGTTCTCTTTCTCTTTTTTTCACTGCTTAGTCACAATACCTAAAATAATGTCTGGCAAATGATGTTTTGTTTTGTTAGACTTAAAACTGGTCCCTTGCATGAGACCCCATGCAAAATACATAGATATAGGAATAGAATTTTTCTCAGTTCTGTACCATCGCCATGATTGGTAGATTTTGGATCTTTGTGCTCCAACGGGTTCTCACTGGCTGATATCTGGAAGTCAATCATCAGGCTGATCTTCCTAGTCCATCTTATTCTAGAGCGCTGCTTAGTCTGCTTGGCATCATAAAAACATGCAAACCTCCACTGATAGACAGATGGGGATTGTGCGTGCCATGTGTTGGTTCGGAACTGATCAATGGACTCCTCTATGTTGTTGTTGTTAAGTGCCTTTGAGTCAGTTCTGACTCATAGCGACCCTGCACAGGGTTTTTGAGGAGCAACTGGTGAATTTAAACTTCTGACCTTGCAGTTTAATCTGACTTTGCAGTTCAGTGTATTATCCCATAGTGCCTTACTAGGACGTCTCTATGAAAGGTGAGAAGTCTACCACTAAACCACCACTGCCTTGTTGTTAGGTGTTCAATAAATGTGGGTTGACTGACTGACTGACTGACTGAATTTGTCAATAAAGCTTGCATTTAAAATAAAAAATGATTTTGCACTAAGGCTTGACAAATTGGTGAATGGTCAGGGATGACCTCTGTGAAGATACCTTCTGAGCTGAGGACCAACTAATGACAAGAAGCTCATTTGCCTGTGTGGACAGTGAGGGGAACAGTCAGCACCAAGACTCTGTGATGGGAAATAGCTGCTAGTCAAGGTCTCAGATGGAAACCATCATGGCTAACCAGATACATGAGGGGTAGAGAGAGGTGATGAGATTTGAAAGATAGGTAGGATCTTGGTGGTGTTTTGTATTTAAATATGGTGTCTTGAATTTGTCACATAATCAATGTATGTGAAACTGTCTAGCTGAAAAAAATAATGATTTGCCTCTAAATCTTTCTTAAGCTGTTCTCAAATTTTCCCTTCTCAAAACACTCGAGTAAATTCATCTCAAACTATGTATATTGGTACTTTGACATGAACAAGGGAAATTTTGTCAAATTTTCAAGATATTTAGGTGAAAGGAAATGGAGCAAATATCTTTTGTATGCTTCTGGAATCATGCTGCATTTCTGGGCCTTTAGCCATTTGCACCATCTCGGATTGTGATTGCCTTTTACGATTCCTTTCTGTTTGGAGACTTCGCTTTGAAGGAAACAAGGGCTTCAGGACTGAGAGCTATTACTGGAGTCTTTCTGTGGCTACAGTTTCCCAGTAATACCTCACCTAAATATTTTTATAAGCCAACTGTTGACCCAAGTTTTGCTTAGCCTGAACGTCCCCTTTTTATATATAGCTGAACTCATGACACAGAGTTTCTAGGAAATAATGACGCTTCTTCAACCTCTACTTTCTCACCACATTAGAAAGCTCACTGTGTCAAAGGGAGGAAGACTGCAGACGCTTGTGTGAGCTTTAGTTACACAGAATCATCATTTTTTCTCTACTGTGGACTTTCCTTTTCAACCGCTTACTTTGTCTTCACAAAGCTTTATCACCATATGAAAAACTAAAGAATAATACTGAGAAGAATCTCAGCTCTTTAACAGTTTTATATTCACAGGTACTTCAATTTCATTTCTGTTTTTCTGCTGCAATACTTTACAAAAGTATATTTAAATTAAAGAAGAAAACCCCAGAACTTACTACACTACTACTAGTTACTATGAAAGCCTATTAGAGAAGCAGAACTACAAAGAAAACTCAGATTCATTTTTATGTGTATTTATAGAAACAGTGAATTGATGGCAATTTAAACATTTTCTCTACTTAAACACATGCTGCCTTAATTCCAAGACTTGTGTATCTCTTCATTCTCTCAGTCTCATCTTTATAGAAGAAAGTTACTAGAATCTTAGCAAGTAGACAATTCATATCAAATATATTAATTTTTTATTCTGAAAACATTTTTAAAAACCTTCTCATCCTTCTCAGTGCCACAGTTCTGGCTCTCTGTAGCTCCTCTCTGCTATGTCCTCCATGCCTGCAGTCTCATCTTTCTCTAAGCCATCAGAATGACCTTCAGATATGCAGTTTTGACCATATCATTGAAAATGTACTTTTGATTTTATTGTACATAAGATGCTATAGGGGGAAAGTGAGCGTAAGCAATGTGTCAAGAATATTACCCTGTATTCATCTTTGGAAAATGCTTTGTCCATCAATTAAATCACAAAAGGATTTCTTCTTCCCTTAATGCCTGCCTCTTTTTAATCTTTCATCTTTCCTTCCCCTTTCTTCTTTCTCTTTCCTTTTCCTCCTCCCAGCTCTCCCTCTTCCCTTTTACCTTCCTTTTCCCTTTCATTCCTTTCATCCCTCCTTCCCTCTTGAAAAGGGAAAGCATTTTTTTTTTTTGTTGTTTTCTGCTTAGAGGAAATAGCAATTAAATCAGGAATCGAGTTTTATATTGCAATTTGGTTTTTCTCAGTGTACTCTAGAGAAACAGAGCAACTAAGATATTATAGATAAATAGCTATGTAAATGTAAAGATAGATTTGGGAGAAAAATATTAATTTAAGAATTGGCTCATGTGGTTGTAGGGGATGTTGTTGTTAGGTGTCATCGAGTTGGTACTGACTCATAGTGACCCTAGGCACAACAGAAGTCCAAAATCTGTAGGCCAACAGACAGGCTGGAGACTAATGCAGTTTTGTGTACAAAAATCCATCTGTCAGTGGATGGTAAGAGAAGAGTGGAGAGTTTCTGGGAAGATGCCTATCTATCGTCTGTTGTTAGGTGCCATTGAGTCAGTACAGATTCATAGCAACCCTAGGTTCCACAGAATGAACACTGTCCAGTCCTGCACCAACCTCACAATCATTGCTATGCCCGAGCCCATTGCTGCTGCCACTGTGCCAATCCATCTCATTGGGGATCTTTCTCTTTTTTGTTGACCCTCCACTTTACCAAGGATGATGTCCTTCTCCAGGGTTTGGTCCCTCCTAAAAATATGTTCGAAGTATAAGAGATGAAGTCTGGCCATCCTGGCTTCTAAGGAGAATTCTAGCTGTCCTTCTAACATAGATTGGTTTGTTCTTTTGGAGGTCCAAGGCACTTTTAATATTCTCCTACAACACCATAACTCAAATGCATCACTTCTTTTTGGTTTTCTTTATTCATAATGTCCAACTTGCACATGCATATGAAATTATTGAAAATACCATGACTTGGGTCAGGTGCACCTTAGTTCTGAAGCCGACATCTTTGCTGTTGAACACTTTAAAGAGGTCTTGTACAGCAAATTTGCTAAGTGTAATATGTCGTTTGATTTCTTGACTGCTGCTTTTTTTGAGTGCTGATGGTTGAGCTGCACAAAATGATATCTTTGACAACTTCAATCTTTTATCCACTTATCACGATGTAATTTATTGGTCCAGTGGTAAGGATTTTTGTTTCTTTTTTATATTGATATGCAACCCATACCAAAGACTGTGATCTTTGGTCTTCACTAGTTAGTATCTTAAGTCCTCTTCACTTTCAGCAAGGTGTTATCGTATTAAGAAGGCAGGTTGTTAATGAGCCTTCCTCCATTCCTGAAGTCAAGTTTTTCTTCATATAATCCATCTTCTTGAAGGATATGCTTAGCATACGGGTAGAATAAGTATGGTGAAAGAACAAAACCCTGGTGCACACCTATTATAATTTTAAATCATTCAGTGTTTCCTTGTTCTGTTCGAACAACTGCTCCTTAGTCTATGCACAGGCTCTTCATAATCATAAATAATTATTTTAGATTGAGTGAAAGTTTACAAGGCAGATCATCAGTTCTACATTCAACAAATCATACACTTTGTTTCATTACTATGGTTATAATCTCCTCCATGTACTATCAGTTAACAGTATTTCACTTTATTCATTTTAGCTTTTTTAAAAACCACTCAGGCATATATAGTCATTTAAACCACCAAAGGGCACATTCCACAAGTCTGTCTACTGGCCACCAGCTCTCAGTCCCTCTTTTTCCAGAGTCCTCAGCTGCTCCCTCTCTCCATGTCCCCATCTCTGCCTCTGTCTTTGGTGTAGCTGCTTCTCTGGATAAGGTCCCACATCCTGCTTGTGTTCTTCTCCCTTGATGGTTCTAGAGTCCTCTGTTTCTGGACTGTAAGATTAACTACTCTCCTGGTTTTGTTACAAAACTTCTACCTTTACAATTATGACAATTGTGATTAGTCATGATAGTAATTACTCACTATTGAATCATAAGAATCTTATCCCCATCTCTTTTTACCAGACCCTTCTAGACAAGATAAAAACTATTCAGTGGGGACTCTATCTTCCCCCCGCCCCACACACACTTAAACTAAATACCCTCTTGAAACCTTGTAAGCCAGTCACTTTGAACCTCTACCACCCCCTCATTTTAGGTAGCCAATGCCTAAATTGCCCATCCCTATCTATCCTGTGTACAGAGCAGATAGCAT